>NC_081562.1:103978453-104260570 GCF_022355385.1 Mustela nigripes
AAAAAAAAAAAAAAAACCCCACTCTCCAGGTGAGATAAGTCTTGAAGAAGGTATGTGAGCTACCAAGCTAGGAAGTTAAAGGTCATGGTCTCAACGCAAACCCAGAAACGTCAGCCCGCAGAGCTTACAATCTATCACCCCACCTCTGCAGCCACGGCCACGGACAACTGATGAAGCGGGAGCAGCCACTGCCGCTCCCCCTCCCACGGAATCTCCACACATGTAAGCACGATGGCTGGGACCTAGGGCTTTTGGAGTGTCTGGCCTGAGAGAGCCCAGAATCTCAGGACAGTCTTGGCATTGGCAAGGTGAAGAAAGGCCGAAGAAAAAGCAGGTGCAGCCAACTAAAAAAGGGGAGGAAGAAGGCAGTGGAGGGAACAGAAAAGTGAACTCATGGGAGGGGCAGCGCACACGGAGGCATCTGTCAACATTCTAAGTGTCACTAATGCCTGTCCTCCGCGATGCGCCCCAGCCTCCGTGGAAGCAGTGCTCTCGTCTGTTCACCACCGCGTTCCTAGCAACACCAGGGAGCCTAGCATACAGCAGGTACTCAATAAATGCCTGTCGGAAAAAGAGAAGGGTGGATGGAGTAACAGACAGAATGGCAAGGAACTATGGAGAAAGACAAAGTTGTCCTGCCCTTTCAGAGCCCACCATGTCCAAGAAGTCTTCCTGACCTCAGCACCAGCCTGGCTCCCGAGTGCTCTGAATCACTAGAAGCAAACAGCCTGTGGGGCTCTGCCTGCCCCTCTGTGGCAGCCATGGCCCCAACCCCACTCTCCTGGTGACCCCAGGTCCTAGGTCTAGGGCTAAGAGAGAGTGCAAAGATCAGGGGGTCCCATCATCTCGTCGTCCAGATGAGGAGACTGAGATATAAGAGGGGAACTGACTTGTCAGACAGCACAACCCCAAAGCGGAGAAGTTTCTTGTGACCGTGCCAACAGAAGCTGGACAGCAAAGGCCCAGTGCTGAGCCCCAATGCCCTGTAGCTTGCTCGCAGGGCCAGGCAGTGCCTGCAGCCCATCTGTCTCTGCAGCCTGCCAAGAGGCCTTCCCTCCCCTGTGTCTGTGTTGATGAAACCCACCGCGGGTGACTTCAGAACATTGCACCGGGGGGAGGTTTTGTGGGTCGAGGTGCCAGGCCTGTAATTTCCGATTTCCCAGCCTGATACCCCTAATCGTCCGAGCCCTCTCCGCTCGGAGCCCCATGCGGTCATACATCACTGTGGCTGATGCCAGCCATGCCTTCCCCCAGCCATCTGGACAGAAAAATGAGGGAAGAGCAGGACAGAATGGTTTTGGCAAAGGGGACCGATGGGAGCTAAGGACACCTGGTCCCTACCCTCCCTGACCTCAGTGTGTATGTACTGTTGGGATGCTGGGGGATGGGCATGCTTCTCTCTTCCTGGGACTCAGTTTCCCTGTAAGTAGGTGGGACTCTCCAGCCTCAAGCTCAACACATCCTCAACAAAATGTGCTGAGGTGAGGGTTCCTTTATATGTGCCCCCAGGTATAATCAAGGAGAAAACTCGTAGCAAACGTGAGTTAGGCACCTACAGGAAAAGCTACTTTCCAAATGAGAGCACTAGCAAATGAAAGATGGGTGTGATGTCAAGCGTCGAGAGGAGAGTGCTAGCATTTGTGGGTACTTTGCACTAGGCGAGCACAGTCCCTCGTGGAGGACCTCACTGCCTGAGCAGAGAGCAGACGCGCTGCCTGCTGCGGATACAGGGCTGTGGCGCACATGCCCTGTGCGCCTGGGAGGGGGGAGGAACACGCGGACTTCAGCACGAAGCAGGGCTCTTGAGGAAAGTGGCCGATCCCAGGGCTGGAGCAAGAGGAACAGAACATGAGCCTGGAGAACCTGAGGGTGCCAAAAAGGAAGGAAGTGCTCAAAAAAAAAGAAAAAAAAAAAAAAAAGGCACAGGACCCAAGCCCAAAGAGCTTCTGACAGTCGGGGGGGGGTGATCTGAACCCCGAAACAACTACCATATTGAATGATAACTACTGCCATAGAACAGAATACATATCCAGGACTTCTATCACACAGCACGTTTATCCATACGTTTGTTACATACTACATATTTTATCAAATAAATATAATAAATATTAATGTTTGTAACAATAAAAGAAATAACTCAATGGTTAAATAAATAAATGCAGGAGGGCTAACTCTTGCTACAGACAAATTCCGATTAATAAACACAGAGGAGGAATGCCGGGGTGGCTCAGGCTGCTGCGCGTCGGACTCCCTGTTTGAACTCTGGCCATGGTCTCAGGATCATGAGACCCACCCCACATCGGGCTTGGCCTCCACACGGACCCACTTGGGACTCTCTCCCTTTCCCTCCTCCTCTGCCCCTCCCCTCACACGCACGCTCACTCACACGCTTTCTCTCTCTCTCCCTCTCTCTCTCAAATCCATAAATTAATGAAATCTTAAAAAATTAAAGATAAAAAAAAATAAGCAGGGGAAATGAGGAAAAGAGAAAGGGCCATCAGGCAAACATGGCCATAAGAACTACCACCAGCAAGAACCACTGATGGGTGCACAAATTAGTGAGTCAAGTTTTAAGGAAAAACGGGGTATCTGTAGAGTCTCAAAGTTATCTTTGAGATGCACGAGACAGTGAGGAACCACCAGAAGAAAACCAGTGACTTCAGGGAGCAGACACACGGTCAGGGCCACCTTCTCCGTGTGAGCAGCGGGAGCGCTGTGGGTCAGAAGGAGTCTGACACACACACCCCTTGACACAATGCACTGAGGACACAGCATCTCATCTGCCATGTTCTTGCCAAAAATGCATCACCTCCCTCTAAGGGTTCCCTCCCATGAGGGAACCCGCGGCAAACCCAATCCCGGTATCAGCGCTCTCCAGTAGCATCCAGGCCACGAGAGTCAAAGAAACGCTCAGGAGCGGTCGCAGACTGGAGGGGACCAAGGAGGCCTGAAGCTCAATGCAGCGTGGGCTCCTGGAGCAGAAAAAGGATGTTAGTGGGCAAGACGGAAGGGCCTGCAGTTTACTTAACAACGTCACAGCGGTGTAACTTTCTTGATTTTGATGGTCATGCTGCAGTTATGAAGGATGTTAGCAAGAACCCAGGGCGTGTGTGCATGCGTGTGCCACACACATCCGTGCCACAGGGCACATGAGTGCAGGAATGCAGGAATGCCAGGAAGTGTGGAAGAGTCTGGGGGGCACAGGGAGAATGGCCCTTTGCTGTTTCGGGCAGCGTGCTGAGCCTAGGATCCGATTTTCACAAAAGGATTACTAGATTACATTCTTTACCGCAGGCAGCTGTCCCTGTCCACTAAACAATCACCGCCTTACATTTATACCTATCACCTTTCACCCTGCAGCCGTCCTCCTCCAGCCGGGTCCCTCCTGGGGACAGTCACGGCCCGCACCACAGGGACCCCCAGTCAGAGAAGGGGAAACTTAGCTGCCAAGAGGGGAGGGGGCATAGGCAGGTAGGTGGGGTGCCCCAGGATTAACTAAAGGCCAGCCCGAGAGAGAGAGAGAGAGAGAGAGAGAGTGTCAGCCCGAGAGAGAGAGAGAGAGAGAGTGTCAGCCACCAGGCTCCCCTGAAGGGTATCCTGGCCAAGCAGGGTCGATCCTGGAGCAGTGGGGCGGAGTGGACACCAGCTCTCAGCCCCTGAAGCATGTGTGACATCAGGCAGTTCCCCGTTCCTGAGATGTACCTGTCACACAGGCTTCCCACAAGCACTGATCCATGTTAAGCACTTCGCATCGTGTCTGTCACCCAGTCTTGCTGGTCACCTGCTGGCCACGTGAGGAAGGGCCAGAGCAAGGCCAGGTGGACAGAGTGGGTGTGGGCATGGTGGAAAACAGAGGCACCAGTGGGTTTCCCAAGAGGCTGACTGTCGAGAGTCCACTGCCAAGCAGCATGGAGTAGGATCCTTCTGTCCAAGCCATAGGTCACTGCCCATGCAGGAGAGGGGATTGCTAAGTAAGGACAGGCACCTTGACTCAGAAAAATGCCTCTAGACCTCTGCACCTGTGTCTCCCAAGCAACTAAGACACCACACAGAGCCTGCTTTCGGGGTCTTTCCAGCCTAGCTGGGGAGATGAGTGCAGACTGAAAAGTCAGCTCAAGACAGGAGGGTCATCACCACCCAGAGGGCAAGCCAAGGGCAAATGAGAGGACAGAGTATCACGCGGGGCTTCCTCAAAGAAGCAGAGCTCTCACTAGACTCTAAAAGACATGTGAGGCTCTAAGGAGCAGAGTCAGGGGCAGGAGGAAGAGGAAAGCTGGCACGGACGCCAGACCCATCACAGCATGCTCCGGAGGCAGGCGGGACATCCGTCACAGCCATGATGGGGGACGAGGCGAGTGGGCTGGAAAAGCCATTTGGAGGCCAACTGCGAAGGGCCGGAGCCTCCCCCTGTGAGTGACGACACCCCCGTGTGCTGCCACAGCATGGGCACGGCTGCTCTTATGCTGACAGAGCTGGAGGAGCCGGGGAGAGAGAAGGTTCTGGCATCGGGCAGCAAGCTCACAGTGAACACGGGGAGAGATTTTGTTTGACTTTGTCACTACACAGCATACTTGAGGGCTGCCAGAGGGGAGGCCTGCGAGGGGAGCTTAGATCCCCTGGCATAAAACAACACCCAAACTGCCCCTCTGGCGAGGACCCCAAAGGCCCATGGTCCTCACCGCCTCAATCTCCTGGCTCCCCTCTAGCCTACTGCATAGAGTCCCAACCTCTCCTTTGGCCTCTACTGTGAACCCCAACATTTCCCATGGCCTTCTCCACAAAGCCCCAGTGCTTCCCTTTGGCCTTCCCCAATAAAGCCTGAACTCCCGTGGTCCTTAGCCAATCCACATCCAAATTTCCTTCTAATGTCCTGAAAAAGCCCCAAGTTTCTCTTTAGCCTCTCTCCCTGCACACCCCCAAACTTCCACTGGTCACACAAGAACCCATTCTTCCCTTTGTCCTGTCCCAGAAGCCCGGTATGGCCTCCAAGACTTCCCATGAGCTTCCCCCGAGTAAACTCCAAACTAAGTCAGAATGCCACGGCCGTGTCCATCACTAGAAACACTGCTAAATGCTTACTTTCCATTTTGGAACCTGTCTGGTCCCCACAGTCCACGGAGCACACTTAAATAGCACTTGTCTCGATGATTCTTCCCTCTGAGACGGTCCTGGTGGCGGCCCTGAGACTCCCTTTCAGGGCCCAAACAACAGGCCCTCCCAGGTGTGGATAACCAAGAGCAAAGATGGTAGAGAGCAAATTCCACACAGAGGGAAGCGAAGGCGTGCCCGAAGGGACTCACTGCACCTACGGTCCCCGTGCTTCTGGGTGGGCTCATGTGGGCACGAGCATCTGAGCCCCTGGTGGGTCACCTGCTGCCACTGCAGTGGCTCTGGCAGGAGAAAATCCATCTGAGGGCCAGAGGCTTGAAGGGACCCCTGAGGAAGGTTGTGTCTACGGACCCCAAGGCTCCAAACTCTGTCAAGGGATATGCCAAGGAGGGTGTGGGGCTGGGAAGCTTGTCCCCGAGGGGCCTGCTACAAAAGCCAGGCCCCAGGGAGAAAGCCCCTCAGGCTGCACGGTGAGGAGACACACGGGCAGGCTGGCCTCTGGCAGGAAGAGGGGGGGGGGGAGGTGTGAACAGAAAAGGGGAAAATCTAATTAAAACTGGTTCCTGCTCAGCCACCTGCTAAAAACCACAGCTCACCCAAGACTTGGACAGAAGATCACGGACAGCCCTGCCAAAGGTTTCTCCCTGCGGCAGGCACAGAGCAGGGAGGGAGTGAGCGTGACGCCGGCCGGCCTGCCCCGAATCCCCCAAAAGAAAAAGGCTCGTGAAGCTGAAACCTGAGAAGATGCCAAGGGGCAGCGGGAGGCAATTTACAGCCTAGAAAACTGAGCATTCGGGCCAGGTGTGGGCCCTGGGGAGGAGCCGGGCCTCAAGCTCGCCTGCACAGAGGGGGTGGGGCCGAGGCCCAGGGCTGCTGCCTTCCCAAAGGCATGGCCCACGGGGATGGAGGGGATGGTGCGGATGGGGAATCCTGGGGTCAGCAGCCAGAGGAGAGCATGGTGCCGGGGACAGAGGGAGGGAAGCAGAGGCAAGGAGACACGTGGAGGAAAGCCAAAGAAGACACCAGCGAGGAGGGGCAAGTCCAGAACAGAGGTCCCCGGGAAAGGTCTACAGGAGCGTGGCACAGGCAGACTCCGGGGCCTCTACCCTCTGTCCTGCTCACCCTGGACGCGCTCCTTCCTCTAACACCCACAACCCCAGGAGATGGTGAACAACAAGCAGCAAGGAGACAAAGCTCCCTCTCCTTGGTTCACCCCAGCCCTGTGCTTCACACAGCCCCTCCTCACACAGGGATTCCGTGTCCCAGCCCACGGCCAGACCTGCCAAACCCCACCCCAGGCCTAGGGGCCAGGCCAGGGTGGGGGCAGGATGCGCAGGATGGTGGGGCCACCACCAAGATGAAGGCAGCTCTCCATTCCAAGTGGGAACCTCGGAGCCACCTCACTATTGTAGATGACAGACGTGGTCCTAAGTGCAGGAAGGGGAAGAACCTGAGGCCCAGAGAGGGAAGGGCCAAGCCCCAGGTCACACAGCAGCGAGGGGAAGCCAGGCCGCTGACGCCTGACTCTCAGCTCTGTGCTCTCCCCACTCCCGACCCTACCTTCCTCTGAGCCCCAGAACCAGCAGCCGCCCCAGTGTAAGGAAACAAAGCTGCCCCGTCTTTGAGCATCAGGGGGGGCTGGGATAGGATGTGGGGAGGAAGTCAAGCTCCCTAAATAGCTGAATGCAGAAATCCATGTGACAAGAGGTGGAATTATTTCCCCTGGAAAAAAAATTAATAAAAAGTCCTCCCTTACCAGATCCCAGGGGTATTTGGCTGGAAGCTGACGTAATATAGAGAGGAGAGGCCAAGGGGAGAGGAGCCCCCCGCCCCCAGCAAGCCTACGGCCAGGAGCACAACAGGGAGACTGCAGCTGGAGCTGGGGGGGCTGTGGGGGATAGGACACGCCAAGCAGGATGTTGGAGCTGGAGACACAGGCCTTGGCGGGTGTCTGGCTGGAAAGCAAAAGCCTCCGAACAGGCAACCCAGGGGGTAATGTTTCCTTGGGGCCCGCATCCAGGCTGGCACAGATGTGGGGTGCCCAGAGTAGGCATGTCAGAGGCATCATGGGGGCTGTGTCTACCGGCAGAACCTGTTGGACGTGAAACCAGGTGGGAGGTGGGAAGCAGGAGGCAGGACTCTGGGAGAGCAGGGAGTCAGAACAATGACTCCGACTCTGGAGGCAGACCCTCAGGTCCTCCAGTGAGGGGGGAATGGAGGACCTGGGGCGGCCAGGCAGAGAAAGGTAGGCATGGCCAGTGTCCCAATTTCCCACCAAGTCCTGTCACTCAACTGCTGTGGTTCTGATAACATTGACATGGCTTTGGGCCCAGAGAGAGTGGGACTGGGTGCAGAGGACTAGGACCTCAGGAAGATTCATCTTAGAGAGGGAAAAAGACAGAGAGGCACAAAGAAGCTGTACCCACTGTTGCTGCACCAAGTTTGGAACTTGCTATACCTGAGAAGGCCCAGCTGAAAAGGGGGCTGTTCTGAGCAAAAGCCCCCTTGCTACAGCGGAGCCCAGAGGAGTGCTGGAACCTCAAAAGGCTAGCTGGATTCCCAGCACAAGAACACACACCTCCAGCACAATGACCCACGCCTCCATAGTACAATGGCCATGGAAAGTTCTAACAGCTATGGCCACCAGGCAGTCCCACAGCAAGAGGTATGAGTCGGGGCCGGCTCCCAGGCAACCTGCCCTCCATCCTGCCTCCCACTCAGGGTGTGTGATGGTGGGACGCCCAGTCTCTCACTCACAGCCTAGGCTCTCCGGCTTCCCACGGGGCACTTGCACACACTTTCCTCTTCCAGAGGTGCTAGCCATGACTGTCAAGCACTGGGCTAGGCCTTCTGATGGTCATCCTGGTCCTGAGAGCGAGGGAGTGTGTCTCTGACTCCCACCAACCCCAGCACACACGCCTGCTTCACTACAAACAGGGAGGCAATGGAGCATGGTCGCAGCCTATCCTTGATGTGTTGGACACCAACTTCCTTTCTACATGCCCCGGTCTTCTTGTCTGTGAAAAGGAGATACCCCAGTGCCCCACACAGGGTAAGACCTTTGGGAAGACCAAGTGAGACCACCGTGGGAGAGGAGGAAGAGCCACATGGCCTGGAACACAAGCAGTCATGTAATATGCAGAGTGTCAGCTGGACAACAGGGCATCCCCCAGCTCAAGCCAGTGCTTTGCAAACGTCGGCCACTGCTACATATCACCGTGAGTGCGGCCCACGTCCTTGGTGTCCCGCTGTTGTCCCTCCATCAATACCTCTCTGCCCATCAGTATGTGCACGGGCTTCCAAGCTGGGGACTGAGCAAGGAGCAAGAGGACTTCTCTGACCCTGGGTCTCAGCTGCTGGCCCCTTTACGGCGTGAAGACCCAGCCTGGGACAAAGGAACTCTTCCCCAGTAGTGGGAACTTTTCAAAAAATTCAGCCGAACTGAGGGAGGACTCCTGAAAAGCCAGCCTTCCGACTTTGGGACTACTTGAGCTGAGATGGCCACTCTCAAGAATGTTGTGGATAGGGCTCCTCAGTGGCTCAGTGGGTTAAAGCCTCTGCCTTCGGCTCAGGTCATGATCTCAGGGTCCGGGGATCGAGCCCTACATCAGGCTCTCTGCTCAGTGGGGAGCCTGCTTCCCCCCTCTCTTTCTGCCTGCCTCTCTGCCTACTTGTGATCTCTCTCTGTCAAATAAATATAAATAAATAAATAAAAGAATGTTGTGGGACAGTCAGACATCAGGCTGCCACAGCTTTGTCTCAGCCTTTCCTCGTACCCATCCTGGAACCAGTGAGACATAGCATTTGGGAGTCCCTGTGCCATCCAAGAAGCGATGGCTGACCCACCTAGAGCAAAGGGCTTGACCTAAATAAATCAACATGGAGGAGAAACTGGTACGTTTTCTGCTGCCATCTAGTGGCCAATGCGAATAAGAGCAGGCAAGGAGCCAGAAGGCCACCTGCAAGGGGCAACCAGTAGTCAGCCCTGCACACCTGAACCGGGAGTGACCAGCTCCATGATGTAGAACCCAGCAGAAAGAAGAGGGCAGAAGAAAAATGTGCCAAGGGGTGCCTGGGTGGCTCAGACCCTTGGGCCTGGTCATGATCCCAGGGTCCTGGATGTCTCAGGAGTCCCAGGATTGAGCCCTGAGTCAAGCTCCCTGTTCAGTGGGGAGTCGGCTTCTCCCTCTGCCCCTCCCCAGCTCATGCTCTCTCTCTCAAATATATAAATAAAAATGTTTTTTAAAAAAAAGACAAGAAGAAAATGTTTAAAGCACCCAAAAAAGCCTATTGGTCATCCTCCAGTGATTGAGGAAGGAGGAGCCTGGCTCATTCATCTACATAAGAAATAAAAATGCTGATCTTCCAGGTGAGTAAAAGAAAAACTTGAAATTTTTTTTTAATGCAATTTAAAAACAGTGCTCTGACTCTAGGGCAAGGAACCGCATAAGCACTGAGAAACAGTCAGTAAATAAGATGCTGACTCTGACCACAGAAAGCTTCCCATGTGGCGTCCCCTCTGCTCCCGCAGGCTCCACACAGCCTCACCACCAGCCCCTGACCTGGCAGTCCCTCTTCGCCTTGCAAACACTGCTGCCTCTTCCGAGTCACATCATCCCTTCTCATGCTCTCACACTGGGCTGTGATCATCGGAGTGCATGTCCCACCAGACCCAGCCCCTGGGGCCTCAGCTAGCCATCACACCCTCAGAGCTGCCAGCCTGGCTCCACAGGCCAAGCCAAGCTGAATCTCAGCACCCCAAACACTTCCCACTTCCTATCATGGAAGGTACGGGACCCTAAACCTGCCAGGCCAAACCCCAGGCCACAGTCCCCCAGAGCTCCCTCTCTCCCTCAAAAGGCCCCTCCACCTGCTGGCCTGTGAGCCTCCTGCCTCAGACAGCCTTCCACCTGGAAGTAGCAACCCCAAGCAGAGGTGAGCAGGCCCTCCCAGATATTAGGTGATCCCCTTGGATCAGCAGAGCCCCAGCCAGAATCAGGAGACCTGGTTCCAGCCTCAGTTGGCCCCTTGCTGACTGCCAGCAAGCTTCTTCCTCCGTAAAGCCTTAAAATGTCCCCATTTGTAGAATGAAGGCTCATTATCTGGGTCTCTTTCAAAGGTCTATGACACTAATTCATACTAATGTGTCAATGACTATTCACAGCTAATTGTATAACTGTACCTACAACCCTCTCATCTGGAGAGGGGGAGAGCCTGGACCCATCACCCATTCATTCATACCGTAACTGAACACCCGTGTGCTTGTGGGGAGAATCAATATTTTTAGTAACGTGGCTGGCTTAGCTCTGCTACAGCCACAAGGAGAAAGGCCAGTGTGGAAGAAAAAATGTCCGTGCAGAGCGGACACGGGCAAAGCGGCAGGCAGGCAAGCACTCGCCCAGTGCCCGACACAGGCCCCTGATGGAGGGCCTAATCCTTACATGACACTCTCCGCAGGCAGTCTCATGTATCCCCCCCACCCCCTCCCCCTGCTCCCAGCAACCCCAGGAGCTGATGAGGTTTGTAACTACAGAAACTGAGTCACCCAAAGGGACAGAGCCAGCCGGTGAGAGTGGAGCCCCTAAATGGCCCTTCCTCTCCTGCCCTCCGTCGCCTCCACGTGTCCCTGCTGAGTCCTGAGATTCCTCCACCCCCAACTCAGCGTCGCCCTTCCCAGCAGCCCCTTCCCGACTTGCGCACACCAGAGTCAGTCAGAGCCCCCGAGGGCCTGCCCAGCTTTGAAGAAGCTTCACCCTGGGGTGTAGCTGAACTCATTCTGTTTGCTACACTCAGTCTGCTACCATTGTTTCTTCCTAACTGCCCTTGGATAACAGAAAGAGAAAAAAAGAAGAAGAAGAAGAATGCACTGGAATAAAAGGCCTGGAAGGAACCAGAATCCATAGCCAGTTTTACCTGATCCCACCCCTCACCCACACCCCCCGGGAAAGGACTAAGGTAGAGGGACAGCTGTGGGAAAGGTCTTTCCCATTTTATGCTATTATTTTATGCTACCTCATCTTTTTGCAGCGCATTTTCATATAGTAAATGAGTTGTGGTTTTAAACACTTTCTGCAGCGAGATGGCAGACCCACAGCCACTGCCTGTAAGGTGAGAGCTGGTGGGGCAAAGCAGGTCCCATGGCACAGGGCCCTGGAGCAGGAAACAAGCCCAAGGCTTTTTCCAGGATGGGTGGGGTCCCTTGTGCACAGGCAGATGGTGGCGTGGTTTCTGGAGGTCGGAGACAAACTCTCTGCCCCCCAAAATACCTCCTCCATCTGCTCATTCATGCCTGAAATTCCTTCCCTGAGGGGCAGTCTTTGATTCCCTGGTCAGAAATAGGCCTGAAACCATAAACCCACCCAAGAGAAGCAAAACAGTGCCTTCAAGTCACACTCAGAGGGAACGAGGTCACTGGGGTTGGGGGAACAGGCTCTTACAAGACTCTCCGAATAATCCCACGGACGCGATGGGGGATGTTCAGGCTGAAGGCAGTAACAACCCAGAGGATTAACGACCGCACTTAGGTGAGACAAGGGACTTCCAGGCCAGCCTGCAGGAAGGGATCTGTTTTCACCCTGACTCCGGTCGAGAGTAAGAGCCAGTGGACCAGGACTGGGAAGGACAGACTGAAACAAGGGTGAGCGCCTGGGCTGAAAGACCCAGACTCTAGAAGCTCCATGAGCTGGAGGAAGGGATGACGCGCGGAGAGGAGAAAGGAGCAGATCTGGAACTCGCAAAGTGGGAGTCTCCTGCATCGCCCTGCTCCCAGCGTGGCCAGAGGCGAGGGATGCCCTGGGATCTGAGCATTTTAAACAGGATCTAGACGCACGGGGCCACACTGTGGAAAGCATCAGCCGGATGGTGGAAGACCTGAGAATTAGAGCAAAAGGGAAGCGGGAATGTTAGAAGGGAAGGAGAATGCTCTGTGCCATGGGCCGTCAGGGATATGCAAATAAAAGCCACAAGGAGGGAGCACTGCACACCCCCTAGGATGGTCACGACTTTTTAAAAATTTTTTTTAATGGAAACAAGGGTTGGCATGGATATGGAGGAACTGGAACCTTCCTACATCACTGGTGGGAATGTGAAATGGGGTCGTCACTGGGGAATGCAGCTTGGCAGAGCCTCAAAACATTAAACCAGAATTAACATATGATCCAGCAGTCATGCTCCCAGGTAGACACCCCAAAGAACCAAACACAGGTGTCTACACAGAAACCTGACTGTTCCCAGCAGGTCTACTCACAGCAGTCAAAAGGCAAGAACAACCCAAATGTCCAGCCACAGATGATCAACAAAACATGCTGCATCCACACCAAGAACTACTATTTAGGCCATAAAAAAGAATGAAGTTCTGATAGGTACCGCAACTTGGGTGAACCCCGACGATTCTGTGCCAAGTACCGAAACAAGCCAGACACGAAAGGCACGTGCTATGAGTTGATTCACACAAAATGTCCAGAATAGGCAAATCCACAGACAGAAATCAGATCAGAGGCTGCCGAGGGCTGGGGGGAGGGGAGACCAGGGAATGAGGTCTCAGGGGTGCAGGATTTGCATCTGCGGTGAGGAAAACGTTGTGGAACTGGATGGTGGTGACGGACTGGTTCTCAACACAGTGCATGTACTTAACATCAATGAACTATCCACTTGAAAATGGTTAAAACAGTAACTTTATGTTATATGTGCTTTGCCACAATAAAGAAATGTTTTTTTAAAAATGGAGAGAGCAGGGCTCAGTGGGTTAAAGCCTCTGCCTTCGGCTCAGGTCATGATCTCAGGGTCCTAGGATCAAGCCCTGCATCAGGCACCCTGCTTGGCAGGGAGCCTGCTTCCTCCTCTCACTACCTGCCTCTCTGACTACTTATAATCTCTATCTATCAAATAAATAAATAATTTTTAAAAAAACAACAGAGAGAGCTTTGGGAGGGACACGATGCATGAGAGCAAATACTTGGGGTCCGTCCAGGAGAGGTCACAGGACAGGACTCATTCTGTGAGTTCCCAGAATCAGGAACCTACCTGAAGTCAAATTTTGACAGAAAAGCACACGTGATGGTACCTTCGCCCAGTGTCAGGCACTGTGCGATGGCTTTATCAGCATTAGATGCTACACTTATGCCCATTTTCAGGTGAACAAACTGAGGCTCCAAGAAGGTAGGCAAGGGGCCCAGAGTCGCAGGGGAGCTAGTCCCCAGTGCTGGGCGCAACCAGGCCACCCAGCACCCGTGGTGAAAAGATCATGGCTGCCGCTGCCCAAGTCCAGGTTCCATCATGCCCCACTGTCACCTGCTTGCGTGTGACCTCTGGCTCTTTGCCCAGCCTTGTTGTGCCTCAGTTTCTTCCACCATAAACACAGGAATAACATTAACAGCAGGCTCCAAGGGCCATTGGGACAATGAGATAATGAATGTGTCTAGCAGCTCCCAGCCCATAAAGGCATTCCATAAACCTTCAGTTCCTCTCTTTTCCCCCAAGAGTTGAGAAAATTACAAAGGGAGAGGACACGATCTTAGCAAGTAGAGAACGCCCTGATGGAGGTGAGGAGGTGAGAAACAGCAAAGGCACCACTCAGCAAGGACAACTGTCACGACCTTGATGTTTCCCCCTTGAAATCTGCTGTGGCTACAGGATGAGAGCACTCCCCCCACCCCCGCCGAGTGGGCGGTGCCAGAGGAAAGAAGGGAGCCATTCAAGGACACCGAGATCCTAGAGGAATCAGAGTTCCCACAAAAAGAAAAAAGGTGTAGAGAGCCGGGAGGCTGGGAACAACAAAAATAAAGTTCGCCAATAAAAATAGAAGTAACGTCCACTTTTAGAGCAACCCCACGTGTGCCAGACACTATACTAAGCATTTTCTATAGATTATCTCACTGTATCCTCACATCTCTGCAGGGAAGACACTATTATTAGCCTCATCTCGCTGATAAGGAGGCTGACGGTAAAAGGGGCAAAGAACTTGCTCGAGGTGCCGTAAGCAGGAAGGGCCCACTCTGGCGAGGCCACAGCCAATCCCAAGCACCAGCCTCGAGAAGCCCTGTCACCTGACTTGAGGGGTGATGGCCTTTGGATTTCACTCGCCCAGCTCCTGCCTTCCGCCTGCAGGCAGACGTCTACCCGGAGCAGAAAATCAGCCCCAAGCAGAACCTCCCACCCCCCACCATTTCTGTCCAGGAAGCCAAATCTAGAAGCTAATGCTAAGAATACACTGTGCAAAGATCTAGTGAATATTTGGGAAACTTTTGTAAAGTGAAGGAAAAAAAGAGACACTTCTGTTTTAACCAGCTCAATCAGCGTGGAGGAGAAACCACAGGCCACTTCGAGCAGCTGCCAAAGGCTCAGCCCGACCCTGCTGGGACACGGGCTCTCCCACGAGAGAGGTTCAAGTTTCCCGAGCTGGTCAGGCTGGACCGGCCACGGGCACACGGCTGACTCTGCAGTGGCCGGCAAAGTAAAGCATCTGGGATGTTACCCGCTGGCCATCCCAACAGCACCATCCCGAGAAAGCCATTGCCCATATGGGGCCCAAGGCCTCCCTTCGCTGCCTGGTCTGTCCCACTCCTCAACGGCCCCTTCAGAAAAGAGGCTACAGGCGAGGCATGGAAAAAGACCCGGGGCCCCGGGCACACACCACCTGAAGGGGGCCGAGGGCACTGGGAGGAAATGTGAGCGACTGGCGGTGAGCGGGGTCGAACTCTGCCCGGGTCTGACCCAGAGATCCCAACCCACCGCGGAAGCCACCTTACTCTCCACCCAGCCACCTCGAGAAGAAACAGTATAAAAGCAACGAATCCAGAATTGGATGTTGAGCTCCTCATTTGTTCTTAAGCTAACTTTTAAGGGCGTCTAATGTCTGGGACACTGTGCCAAACCCTCTACCTGGACGATCTCATTTCATTTCTGCGACAGCGCCTCAAGGTGGTAATCACCATCATCGCCATTTCTAAAGAAAAAGTGAGTGAAGGGAAGGGACCTGTGCAATGACAAGTTAGAAGTGGTAGAATTAGGGTACACACCCCTGTGGTCTGACCTCAGGACCCACACTCTTAACCAAGATCCTTTAGCGCTTCCTAAAACAGACTCTCAGGAGCTAGTAAAAAGAATTATTAAACACAATTCCCAGCCTCGGAGCATTTACAGCCTGATGAGGGAAATGGATAAATGGAGCCAGTGCATAGGGAAAGAGCCTATGAACACACGTATCACTACCAAGGTGTGCAGTCATCACTTCCAGGACACAGAGGCACGTCCTGGGGAACCAGTAGGAGGACTCCAAGGGAAGAGGGGGGGATTTAACTTTAAAATATGATGGGCACAAGAGCCAAAATGTAGAAAAAACCCAAATGTCCATCAGAGAGCAGTGGATAAACACAGATGGGGCCAATCCGCACAATGGAATGTATTATTCGGCCTAAAAAAGGGGATGAAGTTCAGACACAGACTACAGCACTGCTGACCCATGAGGACGCAGGAGGAGGGGACTGCGCTGGTCACACAAGGACCAAGGCTGGGTGACCCCACTTACATGAGCAACCTCGAGGCCTCAAAATCATAGACAGAAAGCAGAGCAAGGGTTTCCAGGGTCAGGGGGAGGGGAGAGTGGGGAGTTGGGGTTTCAGGGGTACACAGCTGCAGTTCGGGAGAATGACAATGCTCAGGAAACAGGCCGTGGTGACAGGCACACGGTAACGTGAATGTCCTTGACGCCACTTGTGAAGGTCAACTTCATGCGCCACCCAGACTGGCCCAGACGCCCGGATGAAACCTAATTTCTGGTGTGTCTCGGAGGTGTCGCAGATGAGATCAGCATCTGAATTGGTACAGTCGGTAGAGTGCCCCCCTCCCTGGTGCAGGTGAAGGCCAAACAGTCTGCTGAGGGCCTGAATAGAACAAAAGGTGGAAGATGGAGGGATTTGCCCCCTTTCCCTGCCTCCCTGCCTCAGCTGGGACTTCTCATCTGCCATCCTTGGACTAGCACGCGCACTACTGGCTCCCCTAGTTCTCTGACCTGTGGACTCAGACGGAATTACACCACCTGAGCCGCTGGCTTGCAGACAGCAGACAGTGGGACTTCTCGGCCTCCATTACGGTCCCAGCCAATCCCTCCTGATCAAGCTCCGCCCACATGCTATGTACGTCAGGTATTGTAGGCCATCATAGGATAAAAGACACGTGTGTCTATGCTTCTCCCCTTGGCTCTGTTTCCCCCAGAGAACCCTAACACACTACTGAACTGTACGACTTAAAAATGTTTAAAGCGGTCAATGTTATGCATACCTCATCACAATCAAAAAATTTTCCAAACAACAGAAATAGGCAGGTGGTGACGGTGATGGCTTGCTGTACCTTAAACTTTTTTTGTCTTTGCCCTAACCAGTGGGAAACCCAGAGCCGCCTGGTTGTGGGGTGCAGGCAAGCTGAGTCCTTACGGGGCCAGGAACATTATTTCTCAGGGGATGTGGAAATTCAGTCTTTTGCGTTAAAGGCCTCCTTGAAGATGACCTGAGAACGGGCCTTCCGTGTTTTGAAAGTTTATTCCCCACGGAGTGCGAGTAGCCAGGAAAGCTGGTGGAATCAGCCTTTTTGTGTCTGCAGATCCAGAAAGAGTGGCGAGGTGTCCTGAAGGTGGAAGCTGGGGGTGAAGAAAGTGGTCAGGGCTCTGGGTCCCCATGAGAATGAACCACTGAAGCCACCTTCCAACCATGGCAAGAACAAAGACCCGGATAGGAGGAACCTGTCCTCCAAAAACAATGGTATCATTTATGTAATATTAGCTGTATATTCCTTGATCCCTTACTAAGCATTTTATAAACAGGATCTCATTTAATTCCTGTAACAGCCCTCTGGGGTTTCAGCATTATGCCCACGTGACAGAGGAGGGAAGTGAGGCTCCAAGTTGGGGGCAGGGCTCCCAATCACTGGGCTAGTGAGCCACGATTACATCTCTCTGATCCTAAACCTGTCTTCTTAACCATGACAGGACACCAGTTTCCTCCTACGCTTGAAGGAAGTCTCACCGGTGGGAGTGAATATTGCCGCAAAGGCCAGAATTTATCCAAACAACAATTGTGGGAGCCTTCAATGCCAGGTAACGTGCTAAGTCCTGATCAACAGCCACAGAACACAAACAAAAAGGCTATTGCTGAGTTCACATCACAAGTGTTCTCTGGGCTCACCCGGGGGTCAGCTTCAAACTTCTCATCAGCCACAGAACAGTTGAGATGGCAAAGCTTCCCTCGCTCCCATTCCTCCGTGCTGAAAGCAGGCAGGACTGGTGTGACTTAACAGGCCATGGCAACGACCTATCATTTGAAATTGGGCTTTCCAAGGCCATTGAAGGCAGGAGCAGAAAATTCTTCTATCTGACAAAGGCCATCTGAACTACAAAGAGAAAATCAATTGGGATCGCATGAGTGGAAAGAAACTTAAATTAGGGTTTTCTTTTGGAGAGAAGTATAAAATGTCTCTCTTTTCACAGTATTCGGGAAACAGAACCAATACAACACAAGGCATATTTCTAAAAAATCGTCCTTCGGTTATAAATCGATGGCCCACTAAGGGAATGAACTGGAGAGGGGAGACAGTGATGGAGAAGAAAGAGGGAACTCGAAAGCAGAGGATCCACCTCCCCAAACACACTGAAGGTCACGCTCTAGAAAGTGCTGGAGACTCCCTTTGTAGGGCACGGTGGCGTAAGCTCATGCAACAAACGCCCTGAGACATTTTTGTTCTTGTTGCTATTACAGTATTGTAAAAAAAAATTTAGGGATGCCTGGGTGGCTCAGTCAGTTAGTTAAGCAGCCGACTCTTGATTTCAGCTCAGGTCATGATCTCAAAGTGGGGAGATAAAGCCCCATATCAGACCCCACACTCAGTGGAGAGTCTGTCTGCTCAAGATCCTCCCTCTCCCTCTGCCCCTCCCTTTTATTCACTCTCTCTGTCTAAAATAAATAAATAAATCATTTTTTTTTTTAATTTTAGAAGCTATAAAAGAACATAAAAAAGAAAACAAAACTCACTAATAATCAGTACCATCATTAGCATTTGGGGTATATTTCCTCTAGTCTTTTTTCTTTGTGTTTTTTAAAAATTAGAATTTACAGCCTATATGGTTTTAAATCCTACACTATTTGCTTGACACTTTCTCATAAGCATTATCTTAAGTCATATATAATCTCTGAAGACATGGCTTTTTTTTAAAGGTTGTACAGCAAGGCATCAGATGAATGTGTCAAAATTTACATAACCGATCTTTTGTTGCACGTTTGGAATGTTTCCAATTCTAACTATCTATTACAAATAATGCTACAATGAAGATAACTTATTCACATGTGTGTACATATATACCCATATATATACATGTGTATATGATAACTTCCTTCATACAAATTCCAAAAAACAGAATTACTGAGTCAGAATGAACATTGGACATAAACTTCCAATATCTACTGAAACTAATTCTGAGCAGTGTTGCACTTTTGCAACTCTAGACATAAATGGCACCACATCTCGGTATTTTCTACGTGGACCAGTTTTGATCACACTTCAGTTTTGAAGGGTCTCTTTATTCAGGTGCTCAAACACTGGATGAGAATGTGGTTCCAAATCACTGTGGCAGCCCCACTGTTAGTTCCAGTCACGTGTCTTGCATCAGAGGTAAGCAATAATACACCGGTTTCCCTCGCCTTCCTATAAACTCCAAGAACACTGGGCCTTGGCCCCACTCATTGTTGCATTCTCTCTGTGCCGCTTCTTTCAAACCACTCATCTCCCATCCAGGGTCCCCAAACTGATTTCTATCCTCTTCCACACACTCCGTGCTCCCCCTGAGGAAGTCACATGTCACAGGACTTTGGATCTCAGTGCCTCAGATGCCTCATCTGTAAAATGGAGGTACTGCTACATCCCTTGGAGAGCTACGGAGGGACTAAGTTAGATAAATTATGCAAAGTGCTTGTGTGACAGGAACTCAGAAACACTCAGTAAACAATCACTTTTGTTAGAAAAAAATCGTAATCCATGAAAACAAACCCACCAAAAAATTGCTTAATCCTCTACCCACTGGAGGAGATTACAGAATCACACAGCTGTCTTTCCCATCGGACACTCGTCCAGGTCCTAGATGCCTGGATAGAGATTCAGAACCTTGAGGGATTGTGCCAAACCCACTGAACCTCAAACCAAGGGTAAGGGAGGTCTGGCAACACTTGCCTTGGATGGCAGGCAGGCAGCTGGTCAGCACGGAGCCACCGAAGCTCTGATCAGCTGTGCACACAGAAGGAGTGAGGACACGCTATAGGGAAACCAAAAAGCAACAGCCTGAAATTAACCCAACCAGAAAGGGCTGTGGGCCACCAACAGCAAGTAGGGAAACGGTTCGGGGAGCCTGGAAGCAGGTTGACGAGTGTAAGCCGCCACTCCCTGGCTGACCCTGGACAGATCTGCTATTGTTCACTGGTGATGCTGGGAGTTGAGTCACTGTGGCATTGTCCAAATGCTCTATCAGGAGGAAACAGCTGGACAGACCAACACCAAGGGCAGGAAACTCCAACCTCCACCAGGGCTCCCCTCAGAGCCCCCGCCCTGCTCGGGAGGCCCAGCATCCTGCCTGCCTATCCCTTAGAGACCCCAGACCAACCCCAAGGCATCCACGGTCTGAACAGACCTCTCTATTTCCTCCCTCCATTTGCCATGGCCAAAACACACGTTCTCTGTTAGGCATTTTGGCAACGCTCCTAGGAACAGGGAGGTGGGCTCTCCTGGGCTCACCCTGTCAGTAAACAGAAACCAAGGTGCAAGCAAACAGGAAACACAACACACGGTTATACGGAATCAACTGGAAGAGACACACTGTCGGGCAAGGGGAGGGCTCTACTCCGGACTCAAAGGCGAGGTAGCAACTACCACCTCCCAGGACAGTGCCCTCAGGCGGGGCTAGAGACTGGAACCTCTCTGGAAAGAGGAACTCTTGTCAACTTCCTTATCTAGAGATTTGACTACGGTCTCTCGCGCTCCAGCAGAGGACCCAAACATCCCTGCTGGGACTCAGAAATAACGCAGAAAAGCAGCTGATGGTTCATGGTTTAAAGCCAGAGAGAGCCGAGTCTGACTGCTGCCTCGAATAGAGCAGCTGTGTGACCTACACAGTCTGAGTTCTATCACATACTTAACCAGAGGCAGGGAGAAAAGGCTAATTAATGACACTGGCTGAGCTTACAGGCATGCTCCCACGCTGGGTCGCCTTGGAGGGCTCAGGAGAGCCCAGGCCCACCTGCAGGCAATGGCTGAGACTCAGACCGACCCAGCCAAATGCTGCCACCAAGCAGTGCAGACTCGGTGTAACCAGACCCTTCATTTCTAAAAAAGCCCCAAATCTCTATTTTTGTGAAATCGCTTCCATGTTTAAATTCAAATAAACAAACAAAAACCCCAAAGGGGGCGGTCCAAACAAAATCCACCTGTGGCCTGGATCTGACTTGGGGCCGCGGAACTGTTGGCTCTCAACCTTAGGGTCCTCACCTGCAAGATGAGGGTGAAGACAACTGTCTGGTGTCGGGAGAACTGGATGGGGCTCGACCCGTCATGCTTCCTACTGTGGGACACACAGGAAGCCCTTGATAGCCAGCGACTGCTAATTCGGCAGAGCTGGAAGGGCCTCAAGGAAGGCCCATCCCGACCTTCTCATTCTACTAAGAGGAAACATCGGAGAGGGGGCTGTGGCAGACCCAAGGTCTGCAAAGGAGCCCGGGGCAAAAGGGGAGCCGGACCCAGGTCCTGGGACTGTCACCTAAGTTGCACAGGCCCGACCAGCCCCTCCCACTTACAGACTCAGTTTATCCCAGACCGTTCCACAACGGCCCCTCATGAGGGCTGCTCTCACCAAGGCCAGTGAGCTGTGCCCATCTTTGCTACACTCACAGAACTCAGCCTCATGCCAAGCAGGTGACAAGGCTTACTTGCTGTGACGTGTGACCAAGGTCAGCACTAAGGCTCCTCCTCCCCCACCCCCCTTCAAACCTGCATTCCTTGGGCTGGGCCCTGCACCAGGCTCAGTCTCTGACCTATCCCAGCCTGGTCTGAAAGGATGGGGGTGACCTCCATAAGCAGAGAGGATGAAGAGGGGATGGGAGGCCTGAACCAAGAAGGCAGGCCGGCAGGCTGGGAAGTGCACTTGGGGCCACGGGGCTGGTAGAGCTGGAGGAGAGACGGTGCCTGGATGGCAGAGGGGGTGGAAGAGTGGGCTGGAAAGGAAGGAGAAGCCGCTGGTGGGACAAGGAGTTCCAGGCTGAGGGGGCGCTGGACCCCAGCTGGCCGGCTAGGCTTCTGCCACACAAGGGCACTGATGAGGCAGCTGGAAAGCAGGTCCTGCCAGGTTTAACCAGCCAGCTTCCAAAGCCACGGAGCTGTGTTCCCTGAGGTGAAGGAGCCTGCCAAGGTTGTATCCCGTCCCCGGGCCCCAAGGGTATCCTGTTTGAACCTGCCCTTACCGGAACACTTTTCACCCTGGATGTCCCAGGGAGTTATGGCCCTGGAATTTCTCTTGGCCCCTGCCGTAGCACACGTTAAAGCTTTGCAATTAACACCAGCTGAAAAGCAAACCTCAACCTCTAAGAGGCAACCGGGAAAGGAGGAGAGAGGGAGCTTGGGCTCTGTATTCCCCCATGGAGACATCTCAGGTTGTAGAACTTGGAGGAAAACAAACCCCTCATGTTACAGCAAGGCCCAGAATGGGGAACGATGGGCCCAAGGTCACACAGTCGGTTGAGGCCGACAGACAGACTCCGGGGGCCCCAGCTGCCAGACCTGTGATGACAGGACCCACCCCCCCACCACAAGGATTCCATGCTCTCAGCTGAGAACACCTCGAGAGCGCAGCAAACACTGCCAACCACATCTCACCTCCCCATGTCCCTCTCCACACTGGTCACAAAAGCCCGAGGTCACGCACATCTTCTAGCACACGTGTCTCTCACCTGCTGATGCCTCAAATCTCGGGAGATAGCAGAGGCGGGTGGGATGTGTCGCCAGCCACCAACGGGGAGGTCCTCAAGTTAAACACTCCATGGAGCTGGGGTGGGCAACAGGGAAGGGGAAAGGAGGAGGGGGAAAGGCTGGGACCAGTAGCAGAAAGGACACACGAACATCAATGTGGCTGAGAGAAAGGGCTTCATCACAATTCTCCAGCAAAGTCAGAAGAAAAGGTCTGTGGGCTCCAACAGGGCCTCGTGGGGCTCCTTCCCCTCCTGGAAGGAACACACACTTTAGAAGCCTCCCTGAAAGGAGTAGATCTCCTTCTCTGGCATATTCCACCGCATGACCTCAGGGGACAGCTCATGGGCCCCTCTGAGCCTCATTTTCCTCATCTTGGGAAGCAGCACCTGAGGCATAACGGGAAAGCAATGATGGATGGTTATTCATGTCCCTGAGGCTTTCTCTCTGGTGTTAAACTGCCCTTCGCCCCTTTGTGAGTATCCTGAGCGCAAAAGCATAGGCACTTGTCCAGGCAGGGGTCAGAGAATGAGCTAGGAGAATATTCATTTGTGACGGACTCTCCAAACAACATCTGACCTACCTTTTCTGCGGTGGGGTAAGCCAAGGGGCACAGATGTGCTCTCGATATCCCAAGAAGAGAACTCAGCAACATGCCCACCCCCTCCAGACCATGGCCCAGGGTTCCTGAGGGCAGGATGATGGTCCCCTGGGTCCTGGGCCCTCCAGCTCTCCCATACCATTCATCAAAGTTCTGTCTTTGGGACCTGTCTGTCATGCTTAACAGATGGTGCCTGGTGCCTCTTTCCATCTCTGGAGGGCACTGGGAGGAAGAGGAGCGAGAGGTAAATGCTTTTCCACAGGCTACAGATGAGGAGACTGAGGCAGGGACATGAAATCGTCTGCTGCTACTGGGCGATCAGCCAAAGGCTGGTTCTCACTCGGAGACTGGGAGTGGTGAGGACACTGGTCAGGAGCAGGAGGGAGGGAGTGCTAAGGAATCTGAAGGGGAATGCCATGGGGTTGAGCTCACACCAGAGCTTTCCCATACTTGTCAATAAAGACACACTGGGTATCTTTGTTCCATTAAGAAAAAACGAGGGATGAGGTAGCCCAATAGGAAGAATAGAAATCCTCCTCGCCCTCCTCCTCACCACTGCTAACAGCTGCCCGGGGCTTCTGTGTGCCAAGCGGGTTCCAGATGCTTCAACTCACTTCATATACTGTCACAATAACTCTGTGAAACAGGTCTTTTAGGATCTCCACTTCACAGGTGAGAAAGGGCTTGAAGAACTTGCCCAGGGCCACAGAGGAAAGCGGCAGGGCTGGGACCTGAACCAGAGATGGGCCTTAGCCATGCCCTATGCTGCCTCTCACTCTGGGTCGCCCCTCACCTCCCAAGCCCTGAGGGAACAGCCTGGAGGCAAGCACTCAGGCCCCGAGGTTCCAGTACCTGTAGCAACTGCCTCCCAAGGTGCTCCTTCAGCTGGAGGAACCGGACTCCGTTCTGCTGGACAGACTCCGCACAGGTGGACAGACTCCGTACAGGTGGACAGACTCCGCACAGGTGGACAGACTCCGCACAGGTGTCCCGGCCCTTGGCCTCTGCCTTCTGCCTCCACCTCCGGGCAGAGAGGAGGTAGGGAGGCAGAGGCCAGAATTTACCATGATAGTCTGTTACCACTGACTCAGAATCCCAGAACAGATGGACAGGGGAATTTCTGAATGAGTAACTAACCACAGAAGAATAAAGTTATGTAAATCAGCCTGGAGCACAGAAAAAAAAAATTAGGCACGGGCTTTTGAAAACTCAGGCTAAGGAAGTGGGAAAGGCCCAAAATGTGTGTTTCGTCACTGTGCCTGCCTTGGGGCAGAGCTGGGCCTGTTGTGGGTTTCTGGACTATTCCTGATTACAAAGGCTACAAGGCTTTGACTCTCATGGGCAGCAGCAGAGGAATTGCTAAACATATTTGGATTTCTCCCACCAGAAGAAGAGAGAGGCCCTAGGACACGAAAATCAGACAGACAAATGATGGAGCTCTGCGTCCTCTCCCTTCCTGTGCTGCTTTTGCTCAAGTGCCTTTATTAACGGGCTGCTTGTCACCATCTCCCTCCAGCAGCTTATAAAACTGAGCCCAAGAAATGTTTCAACAGCTCTGCCCCCCAGGACAGGGGGTGACAGTGGGGAACCCTCAGACCCTCAATCACAAACCCTTTCAGCAGAGCAGCTGGCCCCTGCGATGCCCAGGAGGGGCCGGATGAGGAGGGCGGCCTGCACTGCCTTCCCAGACTGAGCTGGGAGAGCCACAGAGGGTCAGAGAGGCTTTCGCTGGAATTTTATTTTTTCCATAATCTTGAATGAAGTTATCTTTCCTTCTTGAGTACTTTCCTCCATAAGAGCATCCTGCTGGTAAAGGTAAGATTGGTCACCCTACGAGGCTTACAACTCATTCAGGCACTCGGTCTGTGTTTATCTCCAACGGGGAAGGCTCTGGCTGAGTCCAGGAAACAACAAACAAGCTGGAGGATATCCAAAGGCGGCCACCAGGGCAGCGGGGTCTCAGATGAAGCTATCTGGGAGACAGCTGGTGGAACTGGAGAAGAGATGGAGGGGAAGCTGTTGTCAAATACTCCCGCGTTGTCATGCAGACGGGGGGAGCAGGCTCACTCTCTTGGTCTTGGCTGGCGGAGACAAGGCCAAAGGCCAGCTCCAGAGAGGCAGATCCGAAAACCAGGGCTGCCCAGCCATCAGGGGCAGTGCTCATCACTGGAATCTTCCAAGCAGAATCTAGTGACTGGGCTGGAACCCAGTGCAAGCCACACGTGAGCAGGAGAGACCTGTCCTCCTCTGAGAAGCTGTCATTCCCTTACGACGGTTGCACACAGTGAGGAGTGGGGTGACAGCAGAAAGGGCAGGCTCTGTCAGCTGGTTTTGTCCTATTCTCATGCATGCTCAGCACGTCACACATCACCTTGTTTCATCTTCACCATAAGCTTGCAGAGGAATGTGCTAGGCCTGCCACACAGGAGGTACCCAGAAAAGATCTGTTGAATGAGAGCTGAATGCAGGCATGGACCCCTCTTGAAAAGGACAGAACTGAGGCCTGCAGAGACTAAGCACCTGCCCAAGGTCAAGCATCTGGGCAGCAGCACGGGCGAGCTATGCTCCACATTCTGAGCCCCAGGGCCTGTGTCCTGCCTGATCTACCGCACTGCTCACTCCGGCAGCTGCCTTGGTCTTTGGAGACTTGTTGGAGTCAGCAGGCCGTGGCCAAATGCAGTGAACACATTGTTAACGGGCATCAGGCTTTGCTGCCCAAATGTGCTCCAAGAAGCGTGCACACTGCTCTTACCAAAGAAAGAATAAAGCGTATCCAAGTGTCCGATTCAGCCCACCATCTCACAACCACAGGTGTGGCCACCACAGAACCAAGTGGCCAATCAGAAAGACGAGCAGTAGACAAGTCAGCCAAAAACTTAAAATAAAATGAAGAGTACCTTCAAGGCTGTGGAGGAACTAGAACCCTCACACACTGCTCGCTGGGGGGCAAGATGGCGGAGCTGCTTTGGAGAACAGTCCAGCAGCCCCATAGGAGGCTCAACACACAGTTCCACTTCTAGGTATTTTCCCCAGAGAAACGAAAACACAAGTTGACACCAAAAAAACTGTGCACAAGCATCCAGAGCAGGTCATAACAACTCAAATGTCTGTCAACGAAGGAATGAATGAATACGGACAACCAAATGTGATATGCCCATACAACGGACTATCATTCGGACTTAAAAGAAATTCTCACACATGCTACGACAAGGACAAACCTCAAAAAGGCCAAGGCGAAGGCAAAACCAGTCATAAATGACCACCTACAATAGGATTCCGTTTATATGAAATGTCCAGACTGGGCCAGTCTATAGAGGCAAAAAAGAATGTTAGTGGGGCTGTTTGTGGGGGATGGGAATGACCATCAGCAGGTGTGGGGTTTCTTTGACGGGGCGTGAAATGTTACCAGATTGATAGTGATGATAGCCACACAGCTGAGAATATGTTAAAAACCACTGAGTTGTTCACTTTAAATGGGTGAATTTTATGGTTTGTAAATTGTATCTTAATAAGGTAGTTTTTTAAAAGAAGAATCAGTAGGCTATCTTCTTCAATTTTAACAGATCACAGGGTATCTGACAAGGGATAGAGATTATGGAGTAAATCAAGGGAAGGCAGCAGCTCATAAACTCTTTGCCTCTTACCCTGTCCAAGATGCCATCTACTTGTTCAACAAATACTCACGGAGAGCCCGCTGTAAGTCACCCAGCGCTCTGCGTCACAGGTCAATAAACTAGAGGCTGCCAGCCAGATCCAGCCCACTGCCTATACAGCCCACAAACCAAGAGGGCTTTTCCATTTTTATTAAGGTTGGAAAAACTCAAAAGCAGAATAGTATTTCACGACATGTGGAAATTACATGAAATTCCAATTTTGGTGTCCATAAATAAACTTTATTGGAACCCAGCCACACTCAGTCATGTACACATTGTCTATGGCCACTTCTGTGCTGTAAGGATAGAGCTGAGGAGCCCCAACAGAGACCGGAGAGTCTACAGAAGCTAAAGTATTTATTATCAGGTCCTTTACAGATAAAATTTGCCAACTCCTATGCCAGATGCTAGGGATGCAGGGGAGGAAAGGGATGAGCTAGAGCAGCCCCGGCCTCTGCCTCCTGGAGTTTATGGCCCCGGGAGAAAGACAGTCAGGATACAAGGACCACTCAGGTGAGTATACAGTTATAAATGGAGAAGAAGGGGTGCTTGGGTGGTTCAGTGTGTTAAGCATCTGCCTTCAGCTCAGGTCATGATCCCAGGGTCCTGGGATCGAGCCCCAGGTCAGGTTCACTGATCAGCATAGAACCTGCTTCTCCCTCTCCTTCTCCCTCTCCCCCACTGGCCCTCTCTCTCTCCCCCTCTCACATGCTCACTCTCCCTCTCTCTCTCTCAAATAAACAAATTATTTTAAAAACTGAAAAACTAAAAGATAAGACAAAATAAATGGAGAGGAATACTCCGAAGGAAAAAAACTACAGACAGACCTATGAGAACCCAGAACAAGGGAACTGACCCAGGCCAGGGATCACAGAAGGCTTCCCCACAGACAGAACTGACAGACCCCTGAAGGAACAGATGGGAGCCACATGTGCAAAGGCCCTGGGGCGGGGGAGCATGTGGCCTGGTAAAGAGATCAAAGAAGGCCACCAAGGCTACAGTACAGAGTTGTGGACAGGACTTGCAGGGCAGGGCTGCTCCTAAGACTGCCTTCCCCCTGGAGACTGTGGGAAAGGGACTGAGAACCATCCTAGAGTGCTAACTACATACAGTTCCTATGCCCCCATGATCTACGTACACATGGGTGGGAGTACTAATTAACAGAAAAATGTTTCTTGATCATCTAAGAAAATGCTCCTCACTTTCTTTATCCAGTATCATACTGGACACAAAACAGGAAAACCGGGCAATCTGGGAGCTCAAAGAGAAAATGTGGAGTTGAAGAAACAAGCCCAGTCTTCCGCTTGGCTTCCCGTAGTTGCCGCCATCCCCGATGCCTGCAATGTGCTCCCCCAGATCCCACAGAGGCCTGCTCCCTCGACTCCTTGACGTCTCTAGATCCCCGTCTGAGAGGCGCTCTCCCTGTCACCTGACACAAACACCTCACACCTGCTGCCCTCCCCCAGGCCCCAGGCACTCCCTAGGCCCCAGCTGCCCCCCGTTTTCACCACCATCAAACCAGCCTTTGTGGAATAAGTGTGAACACAAACACTTAAAAAACACAAAACGGTCCATGTCCTTGATTTGTGACAGTTGGCAAGGTATGTCTTTATGGCTCCATCTCCTCATTTGAAAAATAAAAACAATAAAAGTACCTACTTTTGAGTAAAGAAGGCAATGCACGTAAATGTTGATCATTCCTGTTGTCGTCAGCCTCTTGTGTTATGGGTCTATTTTGTGTCACATGTTAAGGGAGGCCTTTTAAACATATATCCTATTCAATACTCATGTAAACCCCATGATGTAGCTCTCATTACAAATTCCCTTTGGGGGACGCCTGGGTGGCTCAGTTGGTTAAGCAGCTGCCTTCAGCTCAGGTCATGATCCCAGGGTTCTGAGATCGAGTCCCGTATCAGGCTCCTTGCTCGGCAGGGAGCCTGCTTCTCCCTCTGCCTGCCTCTCTGTCTGTCTGTGCTCACTCGCTCTCTCTCCCTCTGTTTCTGACAAATAAGTAAATTTTAAAAAATATTTAAAAAAAAAAAAAACAAATTCCCTTTGGGAAGGGGGGGCACCTGAAGCTCAGGGACATCAGGTAAGCTGTCCAAGGCCACAGGGTGAGTAAGCAACAGAATTAATGTTCGACCTGGTACTGTCCAGCTTCACGGTCTAGGCTCTTTCCTTTCTGCCCAGCTGCAAAGTACACCAGGAAAGGCCGCTGCAGACAGGGAGTCCGGCCTACCCTGGAGCAGGGGAGGACTGTTCATGAAGGAGATGAGCTCAGACTCCGTTCTGAAGGAATGAAGATTCAGATGAGCACACGTGCTGATGAAAGGCATTCTATGTCCCCCCCCCCAAAAAAAAGGTGGGGGCAGAGGTGGGGGCAGTTCTTTTCCACAAGAGACCTATGCTATCATGATCCAAGCAGAAGATAGTCGTGGGGTCACAGGACAGGGACTTGGGGACCTTCGATGCATCTGGTCCGGCCACTTGCTTTACAGAGCAAGACACCAAGGTCCAAAGCAGCAGCATGACCTTGAACAGTTGCAAAAGCCATAGATCGTCCTTCTGCTCCAATGCGCCCAGGCTCACGTTCTAAACCAGATGCGTTCTTATTCTTCCTCGTTTAATTCCCCCGTTAAAAATTATAGGAGTAACACATGCTCACCGCAGCCAGAGAAAAGAAACCAGGATGAGGGAGAAGTCCACCATGTCCCTGCCACTAACCATAAACTCTGTGAAACGGTTTTATATTTAACAGGTGTAGAGTTACATTAAAGTGCCTTGCATTACAGAACAGTTTGAACCGGGGTGAATTGTAGTTCTGTTTCCGTTTTTGTTTCCAAGTCTCCTTGCTATCCATTCATTTGTTCCCTCACTCACTCGGCCAGTGACTGCGGAGGCTCTCGTGTGAGAGTCACACAGGTCCAGGTGCTGGGGGTTCCATAAGAAAATGACCCAGCACTCCCTTCCCACAAAGGCTGAAGAAACACACCCACTGGCGTGTGCAACAGCACACAAGGGCAGCGGCACACACCGACTACGCCTTGGCTACGGCTCTCAGGGGGAACAGGGGCTTTACCTGGGTCCCCCCACAACTCACTGAAACAAGAGTAAAGAGACTTTTGAAGGCATAAACCCAAACCCACAATTTTAAAGACAGCAGCCGGAGAGATGACAGCCACACAATTTTAGAGACCAGAGGGCACAAGGACAAGTGGAAATTAACTTAAGAAACCTGGGAGTGCCGAATCCTAAAGAACTAGCACTCCAGAACTCCCAGAAGGCCGAGGGACCGGGACCGGACCGGCAGCACCAGGGAGGCCTGACTGTAAGTTGGCCTGAGAAAGAGGCCTGGCCCCTGACCCCCTCCCCCACTTCCCTCAGGCAGGTCGGCATCCCACCCCACCCCACCCCAGAGGTTTAGTCTTAGAGAAGGCAAAGCAGAAGGTCTGTGGACCAGGGAAACTGAGCCCAGGGAAATGCTGGGCACCACACCGGAAAAGGCTAAGCTGAGGTACAGAAGACCCAAATCCCTGCCCTCTTCCCTGTCAGGTTCCTGGGCACAGGACGTCAGCCTTACACTTTCCAGGTGGACTAGTAGAAGGTTCTCCTTTAGAGAATCTGAACAGCTCGAGAGAAAACACCTAAGATACGAACTTAGTGGTTCCTAAGTGAGACAGGCCCACCAGGTCACCCTACAGGAGGCCCATAGTCCACAAGACACCCCACAAACACACACACAGATCCTAATACCCCACACAGATGTAAGCAGAATACCACGGGTCACGAGGTTTCTGGAGAAAGCCCGTCACTGGAAAGACAGAGGGAAAAACCACACACACATACACACTTTTCAGGCAGTGGTAAGGGAGAATCCATCCCTCCGAAATGGAACTATCATTAATAGCGTCAGAGAAATAAGGGTGATATTGCATCCATGACACCAAAACTGGACGCTATTTAAAAAAAAAAAAGATATGTTTAGAAAACAGAAGAACGCTTAAAAATTAAAAATATGCTCATTAACATAAAAGAACCAATACAAGCTCAGATGATAAAGCTGAAGATCTCTCCCAGCAAGGAGAGAGGGGAGGAAAGAGAGAGAATAAATTACAGGACCAATCCGAGAGATTCAGTGTCCAAACTCCAGGAGCTCCAGAGGAAAGAAAGAAAACAGCAGGAGGAAATCATCTATGAAGTAATTCCAGAACGTTTCCCCGAACTGGATAATGTGTTTCGAGACAGAAAGGTTCCCGAGTGCCCCGGACAGACATGTATCTACACTCAGGTGTGTCACTTGCAATGTCCCGCAATGCCAGGCAAAGACGACTCTCACACAGAACGTTAGCGACCCTGGAGAGAGAAATCCTTTGATACCCACAAAGAATCAAGATGGGTGGCTCAGTTGGTTGAGAGGCTGACACTTGGTTTCAGCTCAGGCCATGATCTCAGGGTCATGGGGTCTGGCTCTGCCCTCAAATTCTGTAAGGAGTCTGCTCCAAATTCTCTCCCTCTCCTTCTGCCCATCCACTCATATGCTCACTCGCTCGCTCTCTAATAAATAAAATCTTTTTCAAAAATGGGAATGGCATTGAGCTTTTGGACAGTAACCCTGGAACTGAAAAGAAAATCAAGCAATGTTTTACACACACAAAAATCCCTAACCTAGAATTTCTATACCAAACCAAACAGCAACAAAAATGTGAGTCCAGAATGAATGCCTTTTCAGATCTCCAAGGCCAACAAACACTTAACAGAGCACCTCTTACATGGCCCACTGCATTTCCTGTATAAAGGGCAGATTCCTTGCTGCCTATCCCACCAGGCTCTAAGCTAGAGACTGTGATTCCTCTGAAAAGCTTTAGCACAAGGTGCCATGGGGTTACGTAAGAAAGACGCCCTCAGCAACGGGGAAGCAAGGGACACTTGGTGGACAGAAGGGATGTCTATATTGGATTGTCAAGGCTAAGGAAAAGACATACAGCACAGTGTTGTTTCCAGCAGAAGGGACGTGTGCAAAGCCTTGGGGTCCCAACACAGAGCATCAATTAGCTGACCACAGACGAGAGTCCTAGCCAACAGGGGAGATGCAAGTCAGGGACAAATGAACCCAGGCCCGAGGAGCATGGGATATTGCCAGGTATTTGGGTTTGCTTGAACCCTCTTTTCTGCAACAAGGTGATATACAAATTAGTAAAATACCACCAGCAGGAGGCCAGCTGCAGGTATGGCTTAAGGGTCCCTGGAGCATCGGTCGGCCTGAGAGGGCACAGACGACCGTGAAGCCAGTGCCCTAACAGAAAGGGGAAGCCGGATCTAACAGCAGGCATATGCGAAGGGTCCAGATGAAGGGACCTGGCATCTGGAGACTGGGCAGGGACAGGGAGGGTCTCTGTATTTGGGCTGTGTCTCCTCAACCCCACCCGTGAAAGCCTGAGCTCAGAAATATCCTGGGGGCTCAGAGGCTAGAAAGAAGGCCCTCGTCCCCTGGTTGGTCAGCCAAACCGTCTAGGAATGCAATCCAAGTTTCCAGGCCACCTCCCACCTTTACAGTGCTGCAGATTTTCATGGGCTGGCCGGCCAGGGCAGGAGCACCCAAAGCCCAGTAACGTCTGGCCCCTCCCCCACTCTGACTCAGACTGATGGAGGCTGATAGAGCCCCTTCCCCCCAGCCCCACAGGAGAAGATGGCTAGCAGCCCCAAGTGGAGTCTCCCTGGACTCCCACAGCCCCATGACCACGTCGCGTTCCACCACAGGGGCATGTCAGCAGCAGTGAGGTTTCTGAAATAGAAACAAAGTCAGGGCCTGTTTGCTTTGCATCTGTGGCTGGAAACCCGCTAGGATCTGAGAAGCCCAGAAGGAGACTTTCCTTCCCAAATTGGTCTGTTTCTATCCTGCGGAACAATGCACCCTCCTCCCCTACCACTGCTGAGGTCTGGCACTGCAGGTGGTATGTATTCAAGGTGGCGGGGAGGAGGCGGGTAGAAGGCTGAGCTCCAGCTCCAGAACCAGGGTCCAGGCTGACATGCACTGCCCCCTCCAACACCTCTTTGCAAGACTCTCCCAGTCAGTTAAGTGGCTGCCTTTGGTTCAGGTCGTGATCCCACAGTCCTGGGATCAAGCTCCGCATGGGGCTCCCTGCTCAGCGGAAAGCCTGCTTCTCCCTCCCCCTCTGCCTGCTGTTCTGCCTACTTGTGCTCCTTCTCTCTCTCTCTCTCTCAAATAAATAAATAATCTTTTTAAAAAAATCTCCCTCACTTCACACTGCCAGTGCCATAAGCTCCCTGAGACCACACACTAGGGGAGGGCAGGAAGTCCCCAGGCCAGCCCCACCTCCCACAAACTCAGACACCAAAGCCAGCGGTAAAGGTAAAAGGAACAACCCCCAAGTCCAGAAGCCCCAGTTTCCCAGCTCAGCTCAGCTCTGCCCGCCCTGCCCCCTCCAGGAAGGCTGCATCCAGGCCTGGGCCCAGGCCTCCAGGTTCCCTCCCTCCCTCCACCCCAGCCTCACCCCCTGACCCCAATTTTCCACCCAGCAGCACTTTTTTGTTATTATTATTATTAATCAAACTCAACCCCCAATGTGAAGCTCACACTCACATGTCCGAGATCAAGAGCCGCGCACTCTACGGCCTGAGCTGCCCCAGCACTTTTTTTGAAAGACAAGGAAAAATCTTCCTACTTCCTTAGGGAGCAATAAATAAGAGGATTATGGAAGTGACATTCTGAAAGTGATCTAAGCTACTTGGAAGAAAAGGGGGGACATAAAATACAGGGCACTTTGGCCCAGACTTCACTCAGAAAGAGAAGGAGGCTTTGGCTCCAGAGGGAAGACCATCTGCTGTGGCCTCCAGCCCACCGACCTCAAGGCGCTGAGCCCCAGCCAGTAGCAAAAAATTCCAGGTCTGTAAGTACAGAGCTTGTCTAATATGCCAAACACAAAGACACAGGGCCCTCTTGGGCCCTGAGAGGCTGCTATCCCGAGACAGGGCACAAATTCCACTCCCCAAGCTGCCTTCTCTCATCTGGAAGCAATTTGCTCATGCTTCCACCCAACGACCAATGACCGACCAAGAGTTCAAGGAGACAGCCTGCCCCTCCCCACTTCTGGGTGGCCCGCTAGTCACCTAACAGTAGCCAGAGAATGGGCCTGGGGGCAGCCTGACCACCACGCCAGAACATTTGCTCGCCATCATCCTAAATAATCCGTACCTTTGCCACTGAAGACTGGAGAACAGTCCAGAATACCAACTTTGCAATCCGATCATCCTAAACTGACAGCTGGCTCTACCAGCTGAGTCTGGGTTTCCTCCTAAGGAAGATGGAGATAGAGTTGTCTGGGGGATTGAACGCAACCGTGCCGGGTACTCAAATAAGCACTTACTACTGTAGCTGCTGCTACTGCATACTGTCTGTCGACTCTCAACATAGCAGTCACTGGTCCTTTTCAAAATATAAGGCAGGTCTGTCTCTCCTTGATCAAATTCCCCCACTGGCTCCCACCTTGTCATCATATAAGCTAAAGTCCTCAAAACTCCTTTCAAGGCCCTATGCGATCTGAGTACCATGACCTCTCCCTTGCTTACTTCACTCCATCTGTATGGGCTTGAACAAGCCTCACGCACTCCTACCTCAGGGCCTTTGCACATCCTGTTCCTTCTGCCATGGGATGCACCTCCCCCAGATTATCTTCAGGATTGGCTCCATCTCCTTCTTCCGTCTCTGCTGAAATTCACTTCCTCAGTAAGGCCTTCTCTGAGTACTCTATTTAACCCATAATCTCTGGCCCCTTCCCTATCCTCCACCATCTTCCCTATTTCACTCTTCTCCACAGCATTTGTCACCACCCAATATAGTACAGAACTTAAATTATTTGTTTATTGTCTATTTCCTCCACCAAAATATAAGTTCTTGAGGATCCCCTGAGTCAGAACAGTGCCTGGCCTGGGGAGCCCCTCAAGCATTTGTGGGTTAAGAGAGTCTCAGAACACTTAGGGTGAGGCAAGCCAAGGCCAGTATTGGAATCGCAAGTCCCCAGCCCCCACTTACAAGCTGTCAGTCCTCTGAGGCTCCTCTAAAAAAACAACCCTCATTCTAGCCATTTCTCAAGGTCATTGTCAGGGGGAAATGACAGGAAGATGATGCCTGGGCATATGACTTGGTGCTTTCACAGTGGGGCACCCTACAGAAATGGAAGACCCCAAAATGTTTCTCCAGTGGCATCGCCCAGGCCAATTTTCAGTGCCAGAGCACGGGCCCCTGAGTGCTGAGAGGAGACTGACACAGAGAGGGACACACACACAGAGTTCCTGGCCCAGGGAACCAGGGTCAGGTCTGAGGTCCTGAGACAGGTGGGCGCACCAGGTACTAAGCCCCACTGAGCCCCTGGTGTCAAAGACCTGCTTACCCATGGCAAGTGCCCAACAGACGACCGGCAGAAGCACAGAGGAGCAAATCCCATACTGATAACCACTTAGAGACCACAAAGATCACCGATATAAACACCCACCAGCATGCAGACAACAGCTACCATGCAAGACACTGACAAGAATAGTGAATGTGTTTTTATTATGTTCACATCCAGGGCAAATGTGTTCTAAGGCAGACCCTAGGGGATTGTGCAGAAGGCCACGGGGAAGGGTGAACAAGTTCAGAAAACCTCATTTCAGTGAGTGCATTTCAAGAATTAGGCCAAAATACTACCCATCATGACACAATGCACTCTGTCGATATTAGCTGTAATTATATCATTGTTTTTATGATTGTCTTGGCAGCCCTCCAACAGAATAAGCAGGCGGCTGGGAGACCGAACACTTAAATTTCCCATCTAGGAGCAAGGGGCTTGGCACACTCCTTCCCCGAGGCACGCCTGCCTCACCTGTGAGATGGCTCAGGGCGGGTACTGCAGGTTCCAGCCACGCGAATGCTGGGCCTCCTTCCTCTGGCATGCAGAGGAAGTTTAGTTGTCAAATGTCTCCCGAGTTCCTACTTCGTGCCCGTGGCTGTGTCCATGCTGGACATACAGAGCAAACGTGCAGAGCTTTGCACCTTCTCTCCAGGAATTCCCTTTCTGGTGGGGGCACCAACCCTGCCCAAATGTAGCTGGGCTGCAGCCCACCAGGCAGATCAGTTTCCAGATAAAATGGAGAGAAAGGACTCTTCATTTGCAAGGGGTGCTATGCTTTTGCTGATGAAAAGGCTAGGCCCACACCACCCAGGGCAGTGAAAGCTGCTCTGGGATCAGGAGCCTCGAGCATTAGTCCTGCAAACGAGCCCATCCCCCAGCTCCCCAGTGCAGCCACTCTCTTCCCATTTGCTGAGGAAGAAACAAGGCATCTCCATGTCAAACTTGTCTGACAGAGGCTAAGAGGATCAGAGAACCGAAGTCCAAGTTCAAGAGTGCTCCTCACGTCCATGACCATGGGTGGGTGCCTCAGCAAGTGGAAGGAAGAGGAGAGGTTCTCAGGAGCTCAAGGCCACTTGGGGTCAGGCCAGGGCACTGATGATTTCTCATCTCGGGCCCCTTTCCCATAAAGCCCTTACCCCAAAGCCTACCGGGCTGTGACTACCCCTGGGCACAGCTGTCTGCTGCAGAAACAATGAGGGCCCCAGGGAGGCACCACAGAGTCCCCAGCACACAACCAAGATGTGTCAGTGACCTGACAAAGGTTCCTTCCAGGAGAGGTTGAACAACAGCTGAAGGGAAGCAGAAGATGGGGCCCTTGGCTTTTGGTCCCTTCTTAGTCGGCTTCTACACTCCCCTCCAGCCACTGAGCTACACACTCACCCTGCCCTCTTGGCCTGGAATCTCATTTGGAGCTCCCTAGAGGCCACATTAAAAATGGGAAAAGGCAGGTTCTCGAAGATTCTCTTGAATCTTCTTGAATCTTGTCGCCACCCCTACTAACCGGGCCTCCACAGCAGGCATGCTACACCATCCTAGACCTGGTGGTGACACCTCCCTAGGAGCTTTCCGTCCAGGGAAGAAAGAGGCTCTTGGAGGAAGAGACACAGTCTTAGAGACGCAAGGCAACGAACAGGTCAAGAGTGGCGGGGTCAGTTCAGAGCGATGCTCACAAGCTCTGGGAAGAGCTGCAGGCAGGTGGGAGAACAAGGGCCTAACTCTGTTAGAGTCATCCGCTGTCTCAAAGGCACTGTGTCTCCAGACACAGAAGACAATGGGACAAGGCACTGACATAAGGAACCAGCCTATCAAGGGGGTGCCAGGCAGGCTGAAATCAGAACGACGGCAACAAGCACAGACCGTGAGCGTCAGTCTCAAGGCCACTTCAGGCAAGGATGAAGGTGCGTGAGGAGTTTCGCCAAACAGTAACACATATTCAGGGGTCGGGGGGGGAGTGTTGGGGACTGGGAATTACAAGAAAGGAAGAATCTTGGGGTTCAAAGGTAGAGGTAAGATTTAGCATCACTGAGTAGAAAAGCATCTTAGAGATGATCTCACACAATATTAGATCTAATCTTACTATCCCAAACACAAAATCCAGGATTCATAAATATCAGTTTTTGCTTAAACTTCAAAAATGATGAAGAGTGCACTACTTCCCAAGATAGCCCATTTGTCTGCTAGATGGCTCTAGAAAGTTCTTCCTGGAACTGGATCCAGATCTGAGCTCCTGGAATCCCCTCACCCATGGGTCCTAGGTTTGGCTCTCTGAAGCCATAGGACATGACAGGGTTAAGCCCTCTTCTTCCACATCAATCCCACACATGTTGGAAAATGACTGGCAGCCCCTCCTGCCCATGGGTCCTATCCCCATGCACTTGCTTAGCTGGGGGTCAGCTTCTCTCTCTCCCTCTGCCCCTCCCCCATCGTGTTCTCTCTCTCTCTCTCTCCCCCCACCCCGTGAAATAAATAATTTTATAAAATAAATAGAAAATTGTGTCCCCCTTCATACTCCATAAAAACAATTTCCAGACAAGAGAACATTCCCAAAGCTTTCATCCAGTTGTCATGTGGTATGGTTTCCAGCAACCTAGTCACCCTTGTCTGGATAAATTCAGATCTACCAAGTGTCCCAACCAGGATGAACAAAACCCAATATTGCAGAACACAGAGAGTCTGTACACCATACCCACAGTTCTTCTTAGCAACCACATGGCATGGTTAGCATACAGCTTCTTTCGTTTCTCATCCACTCAGTCAGTCAACAAACATGGGCTGCCTATTGATGCCAGGCACTGAACTAGGCACAAAGGAAATACTATCTTCTCTTTGGTAACAACAATGATGCCATCTCATCTTTGTATTCTGGAGAGAGATAACTTAGAGAAATAACAAACAAGCCCAGACAAAATTATGAAAACAAGAATATGCTGCTTGTGGGGTCTTGCAGAACTCCTTCCCCAGTGGGGAAGGAAGTGATGCCTGAGGTGAGTCTTCGAGAAACACTGGACTTGGGCTCACTGCCATGGTGAGGTAATGGGGCCTGACTGACTCTACTATCGCACTTTAGACAGCTAGAAAACTGAACTGAACACATGGAGCAACTCCTTCAGATGTGGGACAACAGGCAGCACAGGACCATAATCCTTGAGGACACAGAACCAAAAGAGTGAGTCCTCCGTCTGCCCAGCCGCCTGCTTGGGGGTGGCTTGCACAGTCACACAGAAGGGAAAGACCAAATGGAGTCCAGTGGTCTCACCAAGCTGAGGAGACCAAAATCAGAGTTTGCAGAGCTAAATACAAGGTGGAACAGTAGAGAGGAGGGGCTGCACGGAGAAGGGGCTCTAGAGATATGCAGAGGAGTCCCCTTGGCTCTCCAGCGAGTCCGCACACATGAGTGAAGCTTCACGAGACTGGGAAGAGAATCAATGGAAAGCAGTAGGAGCACACACAGAGCCATAAAGCAGTTCCATTCCCCCTTCGAAAGTGGAGAGCATCCACTCTCCACAGGGCACCAGGCAGGGTCCTCAGAAGGGTGGTGTCTTAACAGTGAAGCTGAATTAGCCCTAGACTAAAGGCTGCTCTGGATCTACCCTAACAAAGCTGAAAGGCCAGCCTCAAACATTAAATTGATCCCGAGCAATTTAAATGCAGGCCAGAATAAATATATTTTAAAGAAATATAACAAACTCCAGCAACATTAAGTTCACACTGTCTGGCATCCAACTGAAAATTAGCAGGCATTCAAAGAAACAGAAACATGACCCATAACCCATGACCCATAATTCAAAGAAACAGAAAAACATGACGCACAATCAGGAGAAAAATCAGTTAACAGATCAGACTCAAAAATGACAGAGATGACAAAACTAGTCAACGTGGGTGGAAAAACAGAGATTATAAGTATGTTCCATCTGCTCGAGAATGTTGAGGGAAACATACATGTGATGAGAAGAGATATGAAAGATATAAAAAAGAGCCAAACCTACTTCTAGACAATAGTATCTGAAATGAAAAAGACACTGGATGGAAGCAACAAACACGAGAGTAGACACTGCAGAAAAAAACAGCATTGTACTTGAAGACAGAACAATAGACACTATCTCAAATGAAGCACACAAAGAAAAAAGACTGAAGAAGATTAAGCAACCTGTAGGACTACATCCAAGAAGCTAATGTACATGAAACTGAAATTCTAGAAAGAAAAAAGGGGGAGGGGGCCGAAAAATGCTCAAAGAAATAATGGCTGAGCCCATTTTCCAACTTGCTAAAAACAATGCAGGTAAGAGAAAGCACAACGCAGGACAGGAGGGGCCTTTCAAGCAAGCAGACCACAGCGGAAACAACGGGAAATGAGAACTTGCATGGGGAGAGAGGACAGGGGCTATAGGTAATTTGGCATTCCAGAAACAGAAGGGGCAAAGTGGCTCCAAATGAGAAGGAGTGAGGCTGTCCAGGGGCAGGTGCAGGCCCTGAGCCCTTGGACCTCATCCTTTAGGTCAAGGGACGAACACCTCGTCCTGGACAAGGGCAACTGATGTTTTAGACCTAACATCAGACTTTATGGTTTTCCTAAGCAGGAGTGTCCAGGGAACAGAAGAGAAGTTTGAGGCCCAGCTGAGACATCTTAAGCCTTCAGCCACCAGCTGACACCCACCCTTGGACCCCATGGGGAACAAAGAGCAGAGGCACAAAAACATCGCACCCACCTGAGAAAGTTCTTTCTCCCTACAACCCCCAGAAGCAGATAGTTCTTAAGCCAGAAAGGACTTCAGGGATCAGAGACTCCTCATTTTATATATTTAAAAAAAAAAAATTGTAAAGCCTAGAAAAGTAACGTGACTGGTCCAGGACAAGCCAGGCTTCTTGCCTCCTGGTGGACTGCTCTGTCTACTGCCCTGCTCTGCCTGTTACAGCCCCAACTGCCCCTAGGAACTGTCCAGACGATGCTAGAGAGTATGTGAATGTCTACACACTGGTATCTCACATGTCCAATCTAGCTCCTTCAGGCCAATGGCATGTTCCTGGCATCACGGAGCTCCTAAACTTCTATAGGGTAGATGATCAGGACACATCTTCCTCTCGTACACGGAGCAAAAGTGACTCTGGGCCTGACTCTGGGGAAGGGAGGAAGATGTAAGCTTCCCTGAGGATACGAGGCCACAGATGCCCTGATGCCTGCCTAAGTCTGAGAAGGACAGAGAAACAGAAAGAGGCAGTCAGAGATCCAAGAGAGCTAGACACACTGACCCAGCCAGTGGAAGTTCCCAGGAGACCACCCCCTTAAGAGGCAGGGATGGTGTAGTAGGAGGAGGGACATTCCTGTGGCCTGTAAATCCTGCTCATATCAGATTGGCCCTGAGCCATGCATTAGGCTTGCCCCCTCCACCTCCCCAGGGGAGGAAGAGGAAGTTATCTGAACTCTCCTTCTCTCCCCATCTCCATAGCAGCACCCTCCCTCAGCCCCATCTTCACTGTGGGCTCTGGGTTGGGCTGCCACCTCTTTACAGGGGTTAAGAATGAACAAATTCTTGAGCTATTCCTGGAGCCTCGATTCTTATCATCCTTCCATTCTGGTCAATTCTGAGAGGCCAGTAGCCAGGAATGCCAGAGAGATCTGAGCCCAGCCCACCAAACCCAAAATAACCCCACACGTGCCTCTCTCAAGTCCCCAAGGGTCTGCTCATTTGGGGTGCATGTTTTCCTACAATGCTGCCCCCCAGGCCCTACGAGGTCACCTCACACACAGAGTACTAGGAACTCTGAGCTACCCTGGGTGAACCGAGGAACATGGGAGCAAGTGTGGGCATGGAATAAAATAGAATTCAGGGTCAGGATCTAGAAGTCTGGCTCCAGCCTCCTCTGCTCAGCTTCCTGGAGATCCTGGGGAAACCAGCCTCAGTTTCCTCAACTGTGGAATTTCCGAGCAGTGGCCTCCTCTCCACCTCCTCTCAGGAGAAAAGGCAGCATGAGTCGCTCCGGCAGAGCCATGGCCCTGGAGTAGGAAGCTCCTGACCTAGGAGTCCTGCTTCCTCCCCCAGAGGCATTTCAAACTCACTCAAACACCCGTTTATGAAGACAGATGGTTTTAAATCAAGCAAGTGCTCTCAGTGTCCAGGAAAATGGGCTAGATTAGAGATACATTTCTTTTTCTATCACAAATGCAATATTCATTCATTCCAAAAATATCAGAGTGCCCACCTGGTGCCAGACAATGAGAAAACAGGCAAGCATCAGTGGAAGGGAACATCCAGGGCTCGGCTCTTCAGAAGGAATGAAGATCCAGAGACTGGGGGCCCTTAGAAAAGACCCTGCCTGTCAGAGAACACCCGTAGAGGCTACAGAGGTCTGGAAGTCTGTGGAGTCATCCTCTGGAAACATGAATGCTGCCTGGAACCTGGGCACTGGGAAAGGCAGGTGGCAGCAGGGTCTATGTCACTGTGTCTACAATGTGGCAGCATCTAAAGCTTTAGTTCCTGGGTGCAGGCCCAAGGAGACAGGCCCTGCCGTCTGAAGAATGACCTCCCCTTCTCCTTTGCCCCAGAGTCAGGTTAGTCACCCCCATAAGCCTCTCCCACTCCCCCAGCCCAGCCCACAGAGAACGGCTCCCGCAAGTACCTCCGCCTGGACTGACCAGCACTCACACCACCAGAGCCAGCTACCATGAGGGCCCAGGACACCGGACTGCCAGCCATGCCCCAGAACTGGGGACAACCCTGTGGCTTTCCCTGCTTGGTGTAAGCAGGTCCTCCAATCAGTACGAGTACCCCAAAGGCTAGCACCCCAGAAGTATTCCCAGGGAGAAGAAACTGTGTGTGATTTGGGTCCTCCAACTCTAGGGACTCTGCCTTCCCAGGTGCCTCAGGCTTAGCTGGAACGTCAGAAGGGGAGCTCTGTGGAGGGAGAGGGTCCCTCTACCCGATATTCCAGCCTGTGAGGTCCAGGCCAAGCGCACCAGGCCTGAAGCACCCACCAGCTCGCCTAGCCCTGGGCACGGCAGCACCTGCCCTGAGCTGCCCCATCCACCAGGAAAGTGTGGCCCCTCTGGGGAAGTCACACACACGTTCCAGAGATGGAGCTGCTGCTCTTGGCACGAAGAACCGAAGAACCGTCATTGGAGCCCAAGGCAGAGTCCCCTGGGCGTCCAGGCAGGCTTCCCCTTTGAGGCAGACAGAGAGGGCTCTGACTACATCTCCAACCACCTCCTGCCTTCCTGTTGGGCCATGAGAGCCCACTCCTTGGTGCCAGGATGCTGGAGGACTGAGCCCGGGAGGGAGGGGGGCGGATAGGGAAACACACACGGAGATGGTCGGTAGCCAAGAACCCTACCTCGGCTAAATCAACCCATTACTCTTCTCTTTTAATGATGCACTGCCCACCATGTATACCCTATTCAAATAGTTTTTTCTTTTTTATTGAATTATAATTGATATATGTTATAGCAGTTTCAGGTGTGCCACATAATAATTCTACATTTGAATATATTGCAAAATGATCATCCCAATAAAGTCTATTTACCATCTGTCATCATACAAATTTACAAAAATTCTTCTTCTTGCAATAGGAAATTTTGAGCTTCACTTTCTTAACAACTTCAATTTTGCAATGCAATGTTATTGACTACGGACCTCCTAATGTACATTACAACCCCATGACTTACCGATTTTATAAGCAGAAGTTTGTACCTCTTGATCTCTTTCCCCCATCGGGCTCAACCCACAAACCCTTTCCCCTCTGGCAACCAATGGTTCTCTGTATCTGTGTTTGGTTTGGTTATTTGTTTGTGTTTTAGATTCCAGATATAAGTGAAATCACGGAGTATTTTTCTTTGCGTATTTCACTTAGTGTAATACTCTTGAGGTCCATCCTTGTCATAAATGTCATAAAGATGTCATCTTTTTATTGAGCATTCATTACATTGTATGTATACACCACATCTTCATCCATTCACCCACTGATGAACACTTAGCTTGCTTCCATATCTTGGCTATCATAAATAATGCTGCAATGAACATAGGAGTATATGCATCTTTTCAAATGAGTGTTGTTTCCTTTGGATAAATACCCAGAGGCAGAACTGCTGGATCATATGACAGTTCTATTTTTTATTTTTTGAGGAATCTCCATACTGTTTCCCAGAGTGGCTGCACCAACAGTGCACAAGGACTCCCTTTTCTCCACATCCTTGCCGACACTTGTTATTCCTTGTCTTTTTTATAATTCTAACACATGCAAAGTGATATCTCATTGTGATTTTGACTTGCACTTCCCCAATGACCAAAGATGTCAAGCACATTTTCATGGGCCTGTTGGCCATCTGCATGTCTTCTTTGGAGAAAGGCCTATTAGCTCTTGTCCCCATTTCTTGATCAGGTTGTACCTTTGTTATTGGGTTCTAGGAGTTCTCTCGTATTTTGGGTATTGGCCCCTTATCAAATATGCAACTTGCAAATATCATCTCTCAGGTTTCCCTTTTATTTTGTTGGTGGTTTCCCTCACTGTGCAGAAGCTTTTTAATCTGATGTAGTCCCATGTGTGTATTTTTACTTTTGTTGCCTTTGCTTTCTGGATTCAGATATAAAAAGATCTCACTAAGACCAATGTGAAGCCTATGTTTTCTTCTGGCAGCTTTATGGTTTCCGGTCTTATATTCAAGTCTTTAATCCATTTTGAGCTGATTTTTGTGTATGGTATAAGACAGTGGTTCAATTTCATTCTTTTGCGTGTGGCTATCTAGTTTTCCCAACACTTACTGAAGAGACTGTCCTGTCCTTATTGTATGTTCTTGACTCCTTTGTTGTAAATCAACTGACCATATATGCATGGTTTGATTTCTGGGCTCTCTGCTCTGTTCTACTGATCTCTGTGTCTGTTTTTATGCCAATACCATACTGTTTTGATCACTATAGCTTTGGAGTATAGTTTGAATCAGGGAGTGTGACAGCTCCAGCTTTGTTCTTCTTTCTAGGGACTGCTTTGGCTATTTGGGATCTTTTCTGGTTCCATACAAACCTTAGGACTGTTTGTTCTATTCCTGTGAAAAATATCACTCGAATTTTGATAGGGGTTGCACTAAATCTGTAGACTGTTTTGGAAAATATGGACATTTTAACAATAGGAATTCTTCAAATCCATGAGCACAAAATATCTTTCCATTTATTTATGTCTTCAATTTCTTTCATCAATGTCATAGTTTTCAGTGTACAAGTCCTTCACCTCCTTGGTTAAATTTAATCCTAGATACGTTGTTCTTTTTGATGCAGTTTGAAATGGGACTGTTTTCTTAATTTTTCTTTCTGATAGTTCATTCTTAGTCTATTAAAAAAATAGATTTTTGTATAACGGTTTTGTACTCTGCAACTTTACCAACTTCATATATTAGTTTTAACAGTTTTTTGGTGGAGTCTTTAGGATTTTCTAATATAAAATCACGTCCACAAACAGTGACGGTTTTACTTCCTCCTTTCTAATTTAGATGACTTTTATTACTTTTTCCTGCCTAATTGCTCTGGCTAGAACTTCCAATACTATGTTAAATAAAAGTGGCAAGAGTAGGCATCCTTTTCTTGTTTCTGATCTTAAGGGAAAAGCTTTCAGTTTTTGTCACTGAGTATGATGTCAGCAGTGGGCTTGTCACTCACGGTCTTTATCATGTTGAGGTATGTTACATCTCTACCCACTTTGTTGAGAGTTTTTATCACAAATGGATGTTGAATTTGTCAAGTGCTTTTTCTGCATCCATTGAAAAACATCCTTGCATCCCTTGAATAAATCACAACTGACCATGGTATATGATGCTTTTGACGTATTGTTAAGTTCAGTTTGCTAATATTTTGCCAAGGAATTTTTCATTGCTGTTCATCAGGGATATTGGCCTATAATTTTCTTTTTTTCTTTTTTTTTTTTTTCTCTTTTTTTTTTTGGTGGTATCCTTGTCTGGTTTTCATATCAGAGTAATGCTGATCTCATGAAATGAGTTTGGAAGCATTCCCTCTCTTCATCTTTTTGGAAGAGTTTGGGAAAAGGTTAAGTATTAAATCTTCTTTGAATGTTTGATAAAATTCACTAGGGAAGGCTTGTGGTCCTGGACTTTTTGTTTGTTGGAAAGTTTTTGATTCAATCTCCTTACCAGGCTATTCAGATTTATTTTATTTATTTATTTATTTATTTTACATCTTCATGATTCAGTCTTGGAACATAGTATGTTTCTAGGAACTTATCCATTTCTTCTAGGTTGTCCACATTGTTTGCATGTAAGTGTTTGTAGTAGTCTTTATGATCCTTTGCATTTCTTGGTATCCGCTTTAACTTTTATTTATTTGAGCCCTCTCTTTTTTCTTAGTGAGACTAGCTAAAAGTTTGTCAACTCTGCTAATCTTTTCAAAGAATCAGCTCTTGGTTTCACTGATCTTTTCTGTTATATATACTATATATTTTTAGTTTTTAGTTCATTATTTTCAGTCTAATCTTTATTATTCCCTTCCTTCTACTAATTTGGGGCTTCATTTGTTATTTTTTTTCTAGTTCCTTTAGATATAAAGTTAGATTGTTTAATTGAGATTTTTCTTGTTTCTTGAGGTAGACAGTTATCACTAGGACCGTGCCTCTCAGAACTACTTTTGCTGCATCCCATAGATTCTGCTACATTGTAGCGCCATTTTCATTCGTCTCAAGGTATTTTCTTCATTTCTTCTTTGATTTCTTCATTATCCCATTGGTTGTTCAATAGCATGTTGCTTAATCTCCATATATTTGTGATTTTTCTAACTTTCTTCTTGTAATTGATTCCTAGTTTTATACCACTGTGGTTGGAAAAAAGGCTTGATATGATTTAAATCTTCTTAAATTTGGGGAACCTGGGTGGCTCAGTTGGTTAAGTGTCTGTCTTCAGCTCAGGTCATGATCTCCAGGTCCTGGGATGGAGCCCCATGTCAGGCTCCCAGGTCAGTGGGGAATCTGCTTCTCCCTCTCCCTCTGCCTCTCTCCCTGCTTGTGCTTGCTCTCTCTCTCTCTCTCTCTCTCTCTCTCTAATTAGTATTTTTTAAATCTTCTTAAATTTATTGAGACTTGTTTTGTGGCCTAACATATGATCTAACCTGGAGAATGTCCTAATCTTCTTCAGAAGATTGTGTATTCTGCTGCTTTTGGATAGAATGTTCTGCTATCTATTATCTATTAGGTTCACTTGGTCTAAAACATTATTTAAGGTCAATGCAATGTTTCCTTATTGTTTTCCACTGGAAGAGCTAATCATTGACAAATAGGGGTATGAAAGTCCCCACTATTATTGTATTATTGTCAATTTTTCCCTTTAGGTCTGTTGATATTTTCTTTGTGTATTTTTTTACTTTATTTTTTATTAAAGGTTTTATTTATTTATTTATGTACTTACTTACTTACTTACTTACTTATTTGACAGAGAGATAACATAAGCAGGGGGAGCAGCAGGCAGAGGGAGAGGGAAAACCAGGCTCCTTGCTGAGCTGGGAGCCCAACGTGGAGCTCAATCCCAGGACCCTAGGCTCATGACCTGAGCCAAAGGCAGCAGCTTAACCGACTGGAAGTTCTCAGCCATTATTTCTTCAACTAAGTTTTCTGCCTCTTTCTCTCTCTCTTCTCCTTTTGGGATTCCTATAATGTGAATGTTACTCCACTTGATGTTGTCCCTTTAGCCCCTTAGGTTACCTTCATTTTTTTAATTCTTTTTTCTCTTCTTTTGGGTGAGTTCCACCGCCCTGTCTTCCAGCTCACTGATTCTATCTTCTGCTTCAGGTAGTCTGCTGTTGAAACCCTTCAGTATATTCTTCAGTCAGTTATTGTATTCCTCAGTTCTACTATTTCTGTTTGGTACTTATATTTTCCATCTCTTTGTCGAAGTTCTCACTGTGTTTATCCATTCTTCTTCCAAGTTTGGTGAGCACCATTACTCTGAAATCTTTATCACGTAAATTACTCATTTCTGTTTCATTAAAGTTTTTCCCCCCTGGGGTTTCACCTTGCTCTTCTGTTTGGAACATATCCCTCTATCTCCTCATTTTGCTTAAGTTTTCATGTTTCTACACATTAGGTGAAACAGCTCTTTACATTAGGTAAAAGAGCTCTCCCTCCCAGTCTTGCAGGAGTGGCCTTACGTAGGAGATGAACTTTATTGTTTTACTGTGCCCTAGCTCTTGTTTGTCTCTTGAAATATTTTATGCTTATCTAAGCAGCCTGATTTTAACTAGGCGGGTCTCAGTTCTGGAGGGTATGACAAGATTTGTCAGTTTTCTAGACAGAGGGATTTAAGTCAGCACCTGGTCTCAGGCTGTTTGGAAGCAAGACCCTCACGCAGCGGGTTTTCAGGTATGCAAATATAGAGTCCTATAGGATCATAATCATTGACCCTGCTGGCCTGTTAAACAAGTACTCTGGAGATGTACCCTCAGTGATAGTTCCAAATGTGAGGCTCCCCTCTGAGAGGTACCAACAAGCTTTCTGGGGTGTAGCAAGTTCTGCTCAAAGGTGGTACCCCACATTCCCTGAAAGCACCTCCAGAGCCCCTATTCATGTGGCAAACCCGAACCCTGCCCCTTGGGCTAAAACTCCAGGACAGGTAAATAGGCCTTTTCCATCAGATATCTGGGGGTGGTATCAGTCTGCTGTCTGTGCAGTGCCGGGATGGCAGTCTGCCAAGAACTGTCTCTCCCATTGTTTCAGACCTGTATGACCCAGAAACACAATCCCCCTTGGTCACTGGAGCTAGGTGCTCAGGCATCCCTTGTGTGGGCTACACACACAGGCCAGCTTGGGCAGGTCCTCAGTGGGACAACAGGTGGGGGCAGGGCTTTTGTCCTACGGGCTTATGCAGGGTCTCAGGAAGTAGCACAGGGGACATCCACCCATGTAGGCAGGGTAGAGGGAGAGTGACAAAAGGGCATCCACCAGCGCCTGCACTTACAGGATAGAAGGAGGATACCCAAAATGGCACCCGCCAGGGTCTCCGTTCCCAGAGTGAGTCCCAACAGCCTCTTGCCCTTCTGGCAGACACTTCAAGAAGAGCAAATGAACCTCTTTCACTTATGGTCTAAGTGCTTTTCAAACTGTTGCTTCCGCCCTATCCCAGGACAAGTGAGTCTACACAGGAGCCCTTTAAGACTGCCCCCACTCTTTAAGGTTCCCTCTTTTCAGACATATGCTCTATTGGTTTTCAAAACCAGATGTTTTGGGGGCTCATCTATGGAGTAGGTCCCAAGGATTAAAGTACCTGATGTGGAGCACAAACTTCTCTCTACACAGGGACAAGCTCCATATTTATGGGATCCCTCCCGCAAGTGGGACACCATGCTGGGGGTGGTGTTTTTGGCAAGACCATGCCTCTGCCTAACCTACCCATCTCGATGTGGCCTGTTTATCCATTCTGAAGAAGTTCAGTCCAGTAGTTTTCAGTTCTTTTTCTAGGGAAATGCTTCCCCAGGTAGCTGTAGATCTGTTGTGTCTACAAGAGGAGGTGAGTTAAGGATCTTCTCATGCTGCCATCTTGAATGGACGCGCCCTAGTCACACAGAGCAGTCAGATCAAAAGGGATGCCTCAGACCTTTAAAGAATCAAAGTGCACAGGGGCACCTGGGTGGCTCAGTCAGTTAAGCATTGGACTTTAGAGCTCTGCTCAGGTCTTGATCTCCGGATTGTGAGATCAAGCCCCACACTGGGCTCCATGCTGACTACGAAGCTTACTTAAGTAAATTTTTTTTTTAATTTTTTAAAAATTGAGAACCTGAGTGGCTCAGACGGTTGAAAGTCTGCTTTGGCTCACGTCATGATCTCTGGGTCCTGGGATTGAGCCCCATACTGGGCTCCTTGCAGAGCAAGGAACTAGCTTCCCCCTCTCCCTCTGCTCCCTACTCACGCTTTTTCTATCTCACTCTCTATCTCAAATAAATAAAATATTTTAAAAAACCATTTAATTAAGAAAAGGAACAAAAATGGTCAATAACTGTTTGTTGGTGAATTAATAGCATGACTTTAGGGCATGCTGAAGTGTGTCCACCCTCCTATCTACAGAGAACCTGAAACCGGAGTGGAGGGATGGGCAGAGAAGTTAGGAATCAGGGAAAGGCCTCTCGGATCTGCTTATGGGGGAGGTACCTACTCTATATATGCTTCAAGAAGCAAACTCTCCGATGAAGCAGGCTAGGGTCTTTCACCCAGTTTTTTCCAATTCCTCGGCCAAAAGGAGTTGCTGAGGTCTCTTTTCTTGCTGTTATCCCAGATTTCTCAAGGTTTGCAGACTCAGCTTTGCTCGTTTTTCCTCAACCCTAAACGCTGGTGTGCAGTCCGCCCTGTGAGCTGATCAGACATCATTAACCCCCCAACAGTAGCCCAGTGCTGGGATACCAGGTCCCCCAACGCATCCAGGTAGCTCCGAGCCTGGTGTGGCCGCTTACCCTTCCCCACACTCCTCACCTGCTTCTCTCGCCAAGCTGGGTCAGTGTCCCCACAGCACAGTGGAGCAGGAGGAAGAAGAATGACCCAGAGACTGAGCTGCACAGTGTGGACTACACTTTCACAGAGAATCTTTAAGTCTCAAAACATTTCTTTTCCAAGAGACGCTGAGAGGCAGCGGGGAGAAAATAAAACACCAAGGGGTTTTCAAATGTGAAACCCCACTCCACCTTTGTTCTCATTTGATGAATGCACAAACCATGAGGCAGATGACAGGCTAAAGAACATTGTTGTGCTAGGAAAGTATATTTCATCGAGTCCCCTCTACAGTCTCTGGGGAGAGGTAAGTTTGATGAATGATCAGTGCTGACCAGCACTTCACCAGCAGCCCTGCTATGGAATCATCTAAGCTAGAACGGGGGGTTCACTGAGAACCTGGAGCTGCTTCTTCCCTTGTTTCCTTCTGCCTCCCGGCCACTTGTGACATTTCACAGGAGAGAAGCGCTACCATGGCAGGTGATAAGAAAACCTTCAAAACAAATACACTGTGGGAAGTCCAAATGTCAAGTCCATCGCGCTGTCTCAGAAGGAAGGCCTGTGAACTATACAGGCCCGGGTCTTCTTCCTTCCCATCTGCGGTTACGAGAGGATGTGGAGAAAGTCTGGTGCACTGTAGCTGTAGTATTGCTGGTGGATACATAAATGAATTCCCAGCCGAGGCTCAGATCTGGAGTGGCCAGCTGGCTTCTTAAAGAGCTGTCACTCAGGGACTCTCATTCTTCAGACGCCATGAAAATCAGCAAGGGGTACTAAGCAGCCGAGCTCTTGGCAGCTTCCAGAACTTCCAGCCCTCCTTCTACAGCTCTGGTAGCTCTAGCTCGAGAAGCTGTCTGCTCCAGAGCCCAGATCCTAGGTTGACGCCAAGCCCCTGCCAGCACAAGCCCCACACCACCTCCAACAACACCTCTCAACCAACAAGATCAAGCGCCCTGTCCCTGCCAGGTTCCCAGGTTGACCCATATGGTAAAGGCGGGTGGGGGGGGGTGCCTGGGAAGGGCAGGGGACTGTGCTGTATTCCAAAGCCCAGTGGGGTCTATTCCCAAGTAGTCTAATTCTCCTCCTTGCGGGGACATGACGGGACTGCACATCCCTGTCCTCCCAGCCCTGAACACACGGATCTTCACAAGGTGGAGTCTTTTCCCCAGCCCCGGGGTTCCAACCAGTCGGTCCTATGACCCACTTTGACCAGGCACCTGATGGATGTTAGACCTCAGAGCCTAGATCCCAAGACATCCTGGAGATCCTGTTTGCACCTGAAAGACCAAGTTCCTTGATGGGCGAAGACAGACCCAGGTGAGCTACAGCACCAATCACCAGACAGGTGCAGAGGCTCCCAGCCTGTCCGGGCCCCGCAGAGCCCCAGGTGACTGCCGCCGCATTACCAAGCTTAGGTAATGAGACCAGCTGAGCCGAGCCAGAATGGCGAGGCCACAGAACCATGAGCAAACAAAATGTTTCCTGTGTTCATCTGCTACATTTGGGGATGGTTTGTTCTGCAGCGATCAGCAATCAATACAACACTCATCCAGCAAGTCCACGCAGCTCTTCCCAAGAATGAGGTCATTCTCTATGCACTGATGTGGAAAGACGGCTAAAGAAGTTGCCAGTCAGTGTAACACAATTCTATTTATGGGAATTGTTAAGTTAATAGGTGGACAGCTGGGTGCCAGTCACTTATAAAAATACCTGGAAAGAATAAAAACCCAAGTATTAACAGTGACTATCTCTGAAGGGCAGGATTATAGGAGATTTTCCTTTTATACAATTTATGTAATGTACAACTATTATAATGAATTTGTAGTTATTTTTGAAACAACAACAAAGAAGAGTATGTAAAAAAAAAAAAAAAATTCACCCTGAATTCTGCTACAAGCTGATTTTTCCTAAAACATCCCCTTCAGCCTGTCACTCCTCCATTAAGGGACCAACACTGGCTCCCTACTGCTGGCCTCCTAGAATATAATTCTCCTCTGGGTGGCATTTGAGGTACCCCCCGTGTAGAGCCCCCTCTCTTGCCAGCTGTGTCCCTCCCTCTTCCCTGCGCTCATCTCCAGGTCACACCCATTTCAACCCAGACCTCCACTACTGCAAAAGCTCAAAGAACCCCTTCCTTTGCTTCTCAAAATCCCACCCCTCCCTTGAGGCCCAGGCTGATCTCCCCCAGGTTCCTCTTTGGGTCCTTGGAGAAAGTTCTAGCCAGTCCTGCCCCACATGGGATGGCGTACCATACTATTCTCTCTGCACTACAGGTACCGACGGTCCCTTGAAGGGGGCCTTCACAGACACAGGCTGGCTGACCACCACCATCTCCAGCTTCTCTGGCTTCTCTGGAGAAGGGAAGAGCCCAGACAGAGAGTTCCAACCCATTTCCTTCTCCGTGCCCATAGCGTGGATGGCGGGTGATGGCCCGAACTGAAGCTTCCTCCCCACCTGCCCATCTCCAGCAGCAAGTGGGAGCCAATTTGCAATGGCTGCTAATTCAGAGTGACTCATGCCTTCGGGGCTGCTCTAGGGCTCTCCATCCCCAACCTCCAGGTCCCACAGGCAGCATTCAGATCCAAACTCTGGCTTCAAACCTAATTGCCTTCCTGGGGGGCCCAACAGCGCTTCCTCCCTTAGGCAGCTGCAATGTACACGTCCAGTTTTTTAAACAAAGCCGTTTAGAATCTCTCAGGATTAAGACAAGTGGAAAATTGCAAGCCCAGACCTCTACCACGCTTTCTCTAAAACACAACATGTCATTCCATTCAAACCCAGCCAGTCACCCTGCCCCTCTGAGCCCTTTTCTAGGGTGCAGCCCAAATGGGGGCTGGGGACCTGCTCGGGCAGAATCTGCTCCCTCTGTCCCAGGTGCCACCCCCCACTCCGGGGCTTGTCGGAGAGTGGCAGACCCTCAGCCTGTTTCCACCCTGCGGCAGGTGGCCAGGTGAGAGTGCTCAGGAATGGCTGCCGGGTGCTGTGTTCGAGTCTGCGGTCACCCTCTAAGGATGAGGCATTCACATCACAGGTATGTAATGATGGACTGAAAGGGCTCAGATGGGCCTCTCACCCAAGTCCCAGAACCGTGCAAGAGAACTCTTTCCCACACAAACCCACACAGTCACACCCAGCCACACACACGCTGGGGCAAACACATATAGACTAACCCCCACACACGCAGACACATATGCCTGGCCGCACCTTGTTCCAGCCTTGCTCAGAGAAGCCCCCTCTCCCCGCCATCATTCCCTCCCCCTTGCCATTGTTCTCAAAGGCCCCTCCCCAGCCCCAGCCCCAGGCCCTTACCCCCACTCAGAGCCGGACCATAGCCTTCCCTGGGAGTGGTTGGAGACTGTGCCACCGTGAGCCACGTGTGCCCCCATGGGGTGGCAGGTGGTGCGCGTATCCCGGTGCAGACAGCCTGGGCTATACTGCCCACAGGGGCTCCAGGAGACTTCCCCGGCACAGCTGGACATTGTTCAGGTTTTACAATCATTTATTCATTTTAATTTTTCTTTTTAACCTGAGAAAGGGCAGTTTTTCAAATGTGCACAAAGGAACTGTAAGGGTTAGCAGTGACCTATGCTGCTGAGGCCAAGGCCAAGACTCACCCAGATCCTGTGCCAGGTTTACAGGACCCTCAGCCTTCCTGCAGGGAGAGTCAAGCCTCCCCCAAAAATCGGGGGTGGGAGGCATTCCCAGGGGGTCTGCTGAGCCGTCTGACTCTTCAGACCCCCTGGACAGCCATCCATCCACATCCTTTCCTTTCCCATCCCCATCACAAGGTCAGATATTTGAACGAACACTGACCACGGAACACAAAAAGGGTCACAAGACTCTCAAAAAGTAAATGAGTATTCGATGTACAACTCATTTCCAGCCACTGTGTGGGGAGTGAGAAGGAAAACAAGGGGAGAAGGGATGTGGTAAACTCAAAAGCAAAGATAGTATTAAACAATGAATAGTCAGGAAACAATCCACATTTCCCTTCTGAGAGTATAAACTAAAGCATGCACACAGTGACGCTCGGCCTCAACCAGCTCAGGTTGAGCTGTTGGTTTGAGAGGAGGGAAAGGGTTTGGAAGCTGGACTACACCCAGGCAGATACTCTCATTTCATGATGCTGGGGCTTTACTTGTGTCGAAATTATTGACTCATCCGGCTGGAGGGCAGCAGTGGAACTTTCTAGCTCCTAAAGGCATCAGGCAGGGGTAGGAGGCAGTCAAAATGAAAGCGGCAGCAGAGCCACAGCATGGGACGGAACTCAGGCCACAGAACCCTACCACCAACCTCACAGACCATCTCTGCAAACAACCTCCGCCCCCAGTCCGACTTCCCTCAGAAATCAGGGCCTCCGGTTTAACCATTAACTTCACTCTTTCCTCTTCCATCCACCTCTAGGCTCCAGGCAGAGAGGGCCCTGGTGAGAGGAGGACGTATTTGGGAAACCCTGGGACTGGCAGCCAAAACCCCCTCGTCCCACTCAGAGGCCACCTTCGTCAGAGCTAAAGGAACCGTCCGGGCCCCCATTCTGCAGGTGAGGAAACCAGCCTGAAGAAAGCAACTCATTTGCCAAAGGTCCAAAGCCCATCAGAGGCAGAGGCCGGAGCCACATGAGAAACCCCGCATCCCAGGAGCTGGCCATCATCCCAGAGGCTCAAGAGCACTATGAGAAATGACAACACCAAAGCCCCGCGAGGCCAAGACCATAGGAGAAAATAAACTTCCTGTCTGGAGGGTCCCTCCCTCAGGTCTCCCCACGGTCTTCTGGCCAGAAACGACTGGTGATGTCAGGGCCTGTCTGTCACCCCCATGTTCGCCCTGGCAGGATCACCCCGGCAAGAGCAGGCCCCATAGAGTCTCCACGACAGGCCAGGCGGTCCCGTGTGTGGCCAGGCGGTCCTGCGGGCGGCCAGGAGGTGCTGAGTCCTCCAGCCTTTCCCTCCCTGCCGCCTGCTCCCCACCAGACTTCTACAGCTCAGGCTGCTGGGCCCGGCGGGCCTGCGCCGCTGTCCGCTGTCCATCCGCAGGCGGTGCTCCAAATCCCAGAGCTGCGACGTGAAAGCAGACACCCCATCCCGGCCCCTGGGAGGAGGGGGGAAGACTTAAAATGGGAGCTCTGGCATTCCTGCGCGCAGCAGGCCAAAGGACGACCCAGACGCAATTCTCAGGAGCCACCGGGAGGGGCAGGTCTGCAGTGGGAAGGGCAGGGGCTGCAGAGTCAGGCTGCTCGGCCTGGAATCCCTGCCCCACCTCCCACTCCAGATGTGGTCTTGGCCCTGCCCCGACCCGCTGCAGCAACTGTAATGTGGGGGCAAACGAGGGCTACCTCACAGGATCTGGGTGAAATCAGGGAGGTTTAAAGTAAGATGTGATAGGACTTCGGTTACATTCATTGTAGACATAAAGAGTCTGAAACGGAGGCTCCCTGATGATGGTGACAACTGTGAGCGCTGGCATCCTAAGTATGATATGCAAAGTATGGCAGGACAAGAAGAGGTCCGGCCACTGGGGGCCAGCATAGCACCTCCCCCGGAACTCGTGGAGAAAGGAATCTTCTGGCAAGGTGAGCAGTCTGCCAGCACCACCCTTCCACCCTCCACCCCCCTCCCCACCCCCACACTGCTGAATTCTTGGAAGGTGAGAGGTTTACAAATCACCCAGCAGGAGGGAGCCACCGGATAAAACACACATAAATTAAAACACAAAAAGGCCCAGGTCTGTAAGCAGCAACCCCAGGGAACCTGAATCAGCCCCATCCACCAGGGCTGCCTACCTGCCAAACAGCTCCCGCCTAGCTCCAGTGGGGATGGGGGGGAGGGGCTTGATGCGCTAGTGCTAAGAACAAAAGAAGCTATCAGCAAGACCCCAGGAGCCTCTTCAGCAGAGATTAGGATCCTAGGGAGGGCCGGTGGAGGTGGGGGGAGGCGGCAACCAGAGGGCCAGGGCCTGGCTGCCCCGGCCAGTATGAAGGGACAGAAATAGGTAGGATTGGCCAGATTCCCCTAGATTCTTTTCTGGCCAGCTAGCGGGAGGTCCTCCACCCTGGCCCCCAAGCTTGCTGGGAGGAGACAGGAAGCAGGAAGTTATAGGCCTCTCCTATTTCCCTAGGTCTCCTCCCTATAATCAGGGTGGCTAGGAAAGAAGTTGAGAGTACTACCCCAACTGGCAGTCAGAAATAGTGGGGAGGGGGATAACTGTCTCCCTAGCCCCCAAAGCCCCATTGAAGGAGCTTATCAATTCAAAGTCAAGAGCAACGACAGAGAGACATCTAGAAAATATCAGCGTCCCATTCTGCCCTCCCTCCCCAATCCACAGTTAAGGGCACAGGAGACTTGAGTGTTTCTAACACACACTTTCAGAGACCACATGACCAGCCCAGACTGACCTGTTCCTTTGAATTCCCTGCAAAACCCCTTGGCTGCTGACAGATAAGAGAAGATCCTAGGATATTCCTGCAGGAAGGTTAAAAAAAAAAAAAAAAAAAAAATTAAGTCATCACTCTGCTGGGAAGCCACTCCACGGTGAATTGTGTCCAACAACGGCCACCCTTTGGGGAAGCAGCCTCCTCCTGAGAATCTATTCAATCAACAGACACAGAAGCCGCCTGAAACTGGTTTCAGCTGCGGTGCCAATGCCACCCCGCTAATAGTGGGTGCCTGAAGCATCTCGCACAGAACCCGAGCCCCAGCTCCCCAGTTATGATGGTGTGATCGATTAGTGATGTCTGCTACGGGCAGTTACAGAGGTACTGTATCTACGTTAAACCTATCCACATCAAACCTATCCATGCCAGCCCTGGGTAGACCTTCGGCATTGAGGGTTTAACATCTGTAATTCTGACCCCTGACAAATGATCTGAAGTTTCAAGATCTGTACAACGATATAACTTTACTGAGACGGGACTCTGACTCATGTACCCTACGTGAGGGGCTGATGGAAAGAAACAGGCCATGTCGTTCTTTCCACCTCCACCACATCCACGGTTATCTCGTGGAGCTATAACATTGCGGCAGAAAATGGCCATCAAGGGAGAGAGAAAACCAGAGCGAGGTTGGAAGGGTAGTTAACTCGGGCAATAAAAATATATACAGGAGACATTAGGCTCTCTGCAGAACGTGACTCTGGAAAAAGGCCCGTGTACAAGTAAATATTGCCATGGATGCAAATCTGGCATTGTAGAAGGTGCAGGATTCATTTCCTGAGGACCATTTCAGAGGTCCACACTGTGCCCACTCTGTGCCACTCAGCAGTGAGCACTGGGCCAGGAAGAACACACAGGGAGCTGCAATCCACATCCAGAAGGGGCTTCCAATCTACTTGGAGAAAGGATTGTAAGCACTGCGAACAGCAAATGGCGCTGCCCACCGACAGTCAGCCAGCTTAGAATTAGCTTCAGTCCAACCCCCCTTCCTTGTTTCCTCACCAGCCCCATCCAGGTAAGTCCTCAGCTCTGCCTTAAAACAATCCTGGTCCAGGTCCTCTCCTTGCCATTCCTCACAGCTGTCCAGTGCTCTCCCCTCCATGATTTTCCCCCTTCCCAGACCCCAGACCCTCCCTCCTTAGCCCTAGCCCTTCTTCTGCAGCCCCTATGCCAGAACCCACAGAGTTCCCGGGCCTCCCAGTGTTGACTGCTGTCTCCCCAGCAGCAGCTCAGCGCCTGCACATGGTGGGCACTCAACTTCACGTGGACGGAAGGATGGGTGAATGGATGGATGGACGGATGGAATTCCTGGGCTGCGCATGTGCGGCCACCACAATAGGCCCACTGTCTACCTGTCCAGGCTTTTCTCCTCTGCTTCCCTTCACACAACCCACTCATCAGCCCACGCTCTCAGCACCTCTCTGCACGCTGATCCTTCTTCCTTCTGCTGAACTGCAAGCCACTCTTCCAAGTTCACATCAAACACCACCTGCTGTGTGGGGTGCTGCTCCAGGATTGGGGTGACCAATTCCCCTGTCTGAACCCCCACAATACCGTAGGCCACACACCTTATACCTTGAATTGCCACTTTTTGAAGACCTTTCTTAACCCTTTCCTGCATTATACACCCCATGAACACAAGGGCCTTTACGTTTTTTCATTTTTGCATCATGGGAATTTAGCCCGGACTCTTGTACTATGACACACACATTCGGTGCTTGTGGAATTCACTAAAGAATCACCCCGGGCAGTGTGTAAAAGCCAGGAGAGATAGAGACAGAAAATGCCAGAGGAGTTCGAACGCAAAAGAGGTGCTTTGGGGATGGGTGGCCCGGGAAGGCTCCAGGAACGAACTCAAACATGAGTAGGGTCTTGAAAGAGGGGGAGGTTGGGGTGGGGAAGAGCACTCCAGAAAACCAGAACAGTGTGAACTCAGGGACAAAGAAGGAATGAGCAAAGCATGCTTGGGAGATGAGTTTGGCTGGAACCGAGGGTCCCTGGGGGAGAAGGCCGGGAGATAAGGCTAGACAGGAAGGCTGGGAATGGATAGGAAGGATGCTGAGGGCCAGGCTAGGGTACCTGGATTTGATCTGTTCCCTCTTAATCAGTGAGGATGACAATCACAGGAGGCCTGGGCTTTAATGGTAGAAGAAAAGAAGTCTTGTCCTCTCTTGCTCTGAGCTTATTAGTCTCCTCAGCTAGGTTATAAATAACAACCACTATTTACTGCACACCTGCTGTGTGTGAGGCCCGAAGCTATCTCATTGCTCCTTCTAACAGCCCTGAGAGCTTGGTATTGTTATCTTCCTTTCGCAGGCAGGAAGCTAAAGCTGCAAGAGGTGAGGCACTTGCCCAAGGCCTCACCCACTCACTCACTCACTTAACAATGCAGTAGGGACTGGAATTACAGACACAAGAGGCTGGGATAAGGGCCGTTCTCCAGCTAGCTACCACAGGCCCAAGGCCCTCCTCCCATTTGAGCTGGGCTGCTTCTCCACAACCGGCCTTATTAATTCCTCAAGGCCAACATGTACTAAGCACACAGTAGGAGAATAATAAAGCACACTAAGAGGAGAACTGTGGTTTGGTGAGGGGAAGAAATGGAGCGCTACTGTTTAATGGGCCTTCGGTTTCAGTCCTGCAGGATGAAAAAGTTCTGGAGATCTTCCACACAACAGCATGAGTATACTTACTATGACTGAACTCTACATTTTAAAACGGCTAAGATGGTACATTTTGTTATGTTTTTATACCACAGTTTAAAAATTTTTAAATAGGGAGCACTTATTACTTGACTGATTGGCTGCCATTAGCATTTTTTTTTTTTGGTCAATTATCTAATACAGGAAGAGACTCTAGAAACGTTTTAATCCAGTAACCCTCCAAAACACAGAGCTGAAAAGGGGAGGTAACATGCCCAGGGCTGCACAAACAGATGGTATTAGAGCTAAGGCCAGAGCCCAGCACTCCACAAACTCAATGGGGAAGAATGGCAGAGACAGCATAGCATAACGCAAAACACATGGCAGGGGTGAGGGGGTTGGGGGGAGTCAGAAGCCACGGGTTCAAGTTCTGCTTCTTCCACCTAATCAGTTCTGTAACCTCACAGAAGTCATTAACCCTCTCTGAGCTTCATTTTCCCAATCTGTAAGAAGGCAAATAAAATTATACACAAATAAATATATATTTATTTGTGCCTCAAATAAAATTATATACAGCTAATGTGCAGGGAAAGCACTTGGCCAACTACAAATTACTTTATAAACACTGGTCATCGTTAGCAATGCTAAATATCTGTTCATAGATTTAAAGATTAAAATCTGATTTAGTCAAACCAAAAGGAAAAAAAATCCCATTCCATTCTGGTCTATTTTCAGCTGTTCGGGGACCCTGCCCACAGCAGGTCTTCAATGAGTAAGTGCAGAGCTGATTTACCCTCCAGTTTCATCCACCCCAGTCCTGTTCCCCCCGCTCACCCCCAACCCAAAGCCCAGCTGCATCAGCCCTGCCAGGACCAGGTGGAAGATAGGAAGCCCCGTGAATGTCTGCCTCCCTGGCTGCATTCCTTAGCTAAATATAAATGATTTGTCCAGCCCATTGTTTGAAATTATACATAATACCTCGCCTCCCCTCCCCATTACTTACGGTGACAAGCTGACTGCACATCTTTTTAGCAGAACATACATAGAAAACATTCTCTGTGGCTATTTTTAGTAGAGAGAGGGAAGCTGGCGGGTATACAGGGATCAGAGCATGAGTCCTTAGTTTTCTCCACTAGTCCAGGAAAGCTTCCTGGAGGAGGAAATACCTGAGTCACCTCAGAGAAGGGGACAGCTACAGGTCAGAAGGACACCCTCATATAATGAGTCTGCTCCTCTGAACCAAAGGGAAGTGAGCTGCTGCCCTCTTATCCTCATTTTTGGGATGGGGAGGAAAGGCTGACACAACCCAGGCGACCCCATATTATTCCAATGCTGCAGGTTGGCCCAGACAGTACAGGCATTTGGGGAGGAGTCAGGGAAGAGGTCAATATCTTCTTTTTCAAAAAGAGAACAATCGAAGATTCCAATTCCGAGATACATAAGTACAAATTCTGCTCACATAACAAGCCAGTTTCTTGTTTGGACTTTTTTTTTCTCGTAACCACAAGAAAGTTTTTTAAAGTCCCAAACTTGGACGCACAGATGGACTACATCTTGGAACTCGGGCTGTGCCAAAGCCCTGTCACTGTGACTGCCGATCTGCCAGCGGTGGCCCAAGGAGTGGGGCGGGGGGCACAGGCAGCATCCCAGCGCTGCCCGAGCCCCCGCCTTCCCTGGGGGCGCTCTAGGAACTACCCCAAGCCGGTCCACTGGGCCACACAGTCAGAAAGCCTTGACAGCTCTGGGGCTCTCCCTTTCTGCTGCATCCTACAGCCCTCCCATCCCTTCACTCGGGATTCCACTGTCTCTCCCGAAGCCCCTCTCTCAAAGGGTCTTCCTCCAACCTCTCCCCCAGCAGAGCCCCCTTCGCCCTATTACGGGCCCCCCCCCCCGACCACACACACCCCTTCCCCAGCCGCTTCCCGCGTCCTCACACGGCGCCTACCCCATCCCTTACTCTCGGCTCGCCCACTGCCGCCCTCCCGTCACCCCTCCCCGGGGCGCCCCCGAGCCGCTCCCCACGATGAGGACCCGGGCGCGGGTTAGCCCGGCCCGCCCACAGCCCGCCGGAGCTCTACAAGGTCTCGCGCTCCCGGGTCCCCGGCCCGCCGCCAGCCCGCCCCGGGCCGCACTCACCTCGCTAGGGGAACGTGGGGTCCCGGCTCGCTCCCGCTCCCGCACCGCCGCCGCCAGCGGAAACGGGGGGCGGGGCCGGGGGGGGGCTCGCGGCGGGGGGCGGGGCCTGCCCGGGAATGGCGAGGCCGCGGGGCGGGGCTGGCCGTGGGGCGGGGCGGGGCCGAGGGGGCGGCAGCTCGACCGCAGGGGGAGGGATCGGAGCCCAGGGAGGGAGCCGGAGCCGGTCCCGGGGGTCGCCGCGCTCTGTGCGGGCCGGAGGGAGCCCGCAGGGAGCCCACGGCTGCGCTGGGCACCGGCGTCCCGAGCCAGGAGTGGCCGCCCTCTGGGCTTCCTTCCGGAAGTCTTCCTCCCCTCCCGCCGCGGGGTCCAGACCGGCCGCTCCGCCGAACCGCCCGCGCGACGCTGGTCCGCTGCCCCCCGCCGGCCCGGGCCGCCGCCGCGAGCGGTCGTGGGAAGGGAGCGGCTGGGGCCCGGGAGTCCGCGCGCTCGCCCCGCCCCGAGGGCCGTCGCGGCCTGGGTCGCGGCTGTACCCCGCGAGCCGCGCAGGCTGGCCTCCCGCCCCTCCCCCACGCCTGAGAAATCCGTCCCGGGTATTCGGGGCGGACCGGTTGAGATGTTGACGACGCGGGTGTGTAGTGACCCTGTCCGGAGATACCCTAGAGGAGGAGCGGCTATCTGTCTCCCCAAGAGCGAAAGGCCTCCAAGTGCGGGTAAAGGGCACCGTGCGGCGGAGGAGCTGGGTTGAAGCAGGGAAAACTGCAGGGAGGCAGCTCTGGCCCAGCGCGGCCGATAGGCCTTACGAAGCCTGGATTGTGGAAGCCAGAGGCCTCGACCCTTTTCCGAAGTGAGGCTGAACAGCCGTCGCTTCTCAGCATTATTTTCGTCAGGCGGAAGCAGTACTGCCCACGTGCACGGTGGTGGGCTGAGTATGAGTTGCGTCAGAGTTTTTAAACCTGACTGTAATCACCAGGTTCCCCTTGGCCTCTCCTAATTGGACTGGCAGCTCCTACTCATCTCCTGGGCCCTCTCCCCTTTAGGCACTTACAGCCCTGCTAGTGTTCATTACATAACCAAATAATCCACCTCCTTCTGACTCCCCTTTACCTTCCTTCAAAGCGTTGTTCACGGCCCCCCACCCAGAGTCTTCCTACACTAACCCCCACGGACCCCAATGTCTCCAGTCACAGAGCAGCCCTTCAGCACAGGATTGCTAGCTCTGCCCAGCTTCCAGAAAAGGAAACTGAGATCCAGGGAGGGAAAGGGACTTGCTAGAGAACCTGCACTGGAGCAGGTGCTCCTGTAAAAACAAAGAGAGGCAGTCTGCTGTGCAAGTGACAAAGGGGCTTTGGAGCTCGACAGATCCGGAAGGGAATCCTGGTTCGGCTTCTTATGGGTTGTGACCTCTCTAGGCCTCAGTTTCCTTACCTGTGAGATGTGACTGCTTAGTACCAATGCCACAGGGTTGAGGAGATGATGGAGGCAAAAGCACAATATTTGGGGCACCTAGGTGGCTCAGTCTGTTAAGCATCTGCCTTCTGCTCAGGTCATGATGCCTGGGTTCTGGGATAGAGCCAGCATGGGCTCCCTGCTCCGTGGGGTGCCTCCTTTCTCTTCTCCCTCTAGCTGCTACTCTCCCTGCTTATACTCTCCCTTTCTCTCTCTCAAATAAAATCTTAAAAAAAAAAAAAAAAAAAAAAAAAAAAGCACAATATTTGACTCATCCTGGGAGCCTAAACAAATGTTAATTTCCTCCTGCCCTTTAAAGGAAGACAAATCAGAAATAATAGAATTATGGAGCCTTAGGGATGGAGAAACCTTAGAGGTCCCTCAGCAAAACCCCAGAAAGTGTTTGTCCTCCGTTAACACATCCAGATTTGGGGGGACTCAGTGCCCCCAGATGGGTTTACAGCTGCAAGAAAACCACATAGGGAAAACTGTAGGGGATACGGAATTATTGAACACAAAGGCAGCCAAGGGGACTTGCAGTTCGTGAGGCTGCTCATGTCTGCTGAGGACAAAACTCAAATAACTGACCTGACAAGGTGGCAAGGTACTTAGAGCTTAAGCAGGAGCTCCCAAAAGCGTGGAGCCACCATGTTCACTGTAGCGGACTTTTAAGGAACATTATTGCATTTCTGCCCTGGAGATTCTGGAAACGCTGAGGAATAATTATCCTATTGATAAGGTGACTATATCCAGGTTGTCAGGCCACAATCCACTTACTTTACTTGTCCTGGCATAGTTATTAATAGTCGCCCTTTCACTCTCAAAATAGCTTGGTTTGGGGGGAAAAAATTATATGTCTCTTTAACTATGAACAAAGGCAGTACTCCAAACAGCTCCTTCCAGCACTGGTCGTCAGCAGTTCTGCTGGAATTTCTGAAGCCCTAAAGACTTCAAAAGATTGTGTGTCCATTTATCCCCCTTGAAATCCCCAAGGCAAATCAAAAATGGTAAGCACACGTTCCCCCAAGTTAAGGGATGGTGCCTGCTGCATTGCGACACCTAGCGGGCAGAGTTCACACTGCCGGAGGATGGGAGCACCATCACAAGGGGTCATAGGTTTCTCCAAGCAAGCTTGCAAAGCAGAGAACAAGCAAACATTTCCCAAGTGCTTACATGTCAGGCACCGTTCCAAGTACTTCCCATGTTTCCATTCATTTGATCCCCACAACAGCTCCACGAGATAGGTGCTATCAGGGCCCCTTCATTTTACAGATGAGGGGACAGAGGCTCAGAGTGTAGGTAACTTCCCCCAGGTCCTGTTGCCCTAAAAGACTGAGCCAGGATAGAAGCCCAAGTTGTCAAGCTCCAGGGCTAGGGCACTTAACCGCTACCAGCACCCCCTTGGCTACAGGAGCCAGGTGACTGCACAGGTGTCTTCCCTAGCAAGTGACATCAACCAGCCCTCCACTGTGGAGAAGACAGGGAGAACAGGAAGTGGAGCAGGTGGGGAGACCTACCTCCCATCTCCCAGTGAAGAGTGGTAGTTTCTGCATCTCCTGGGGACCGGGCACCAAACCAGACCCAGAGAAGATTTATAACCTTCAGCCGGATGCACTGTGAGCTGCTCATTGAAAGAAGCACTTTCAGGAGTGAGGAATGAAACAGTTCCTCCCCTATGCCACTCCCTTCACCATTTGCTCAGTTTGAAGAGTGCTTACTGATCTTGGAAGGCTGCCAGCTGCACCCAGAGGACCCAAACCAGACCTCCCCCCATCCTCATGGTGAAGAAAACAGAAGTGACCAAAGATGGCTCCCCGGCTTTCTTTCCACACTCCCTCCCCTAAAGAATGCAAATCATCCCAAGGGCCCCTCTTTCCCCCAACTTCTTTCTCTTCCAAAGCTCAGTGAGGGAGGAGTAGCAGAGCTGAGCAAGCCTTTGTCATAGGATCACCATGTGGTATTTGGGACATACTTAATGCTAAAAAAAAAAAAAAGAATTCTAAAAAAATTCTTCATCATTTATCTGAGTATCCTGTATTTTTAGTTGTTAAATCCGGCAACTCCACTTCAGCATGGATTGTTGCTAAGTTAGAAAACTGTACTAAATCAGAGGTCTGTAAATTTTTCCTGTAAAGGACCAGACACTGAATATTCTCGACTTTGTAGTCTATAACAGTCTCTGTCACAACTACTCAACACTGCCCCTGTAGCGGCCATAAGCAATTCAGAAATGAATAAGCATGACTTTATTGCCAGGGATGCCTGAGTGGCTCAGTCAGTTAAGCATCTGACTCTTGGGTTCAGCTCAGGTCATGATCCCAGGGTCCTGAGACCAAGACCTGCATTGGACTCCGTGCTCAGCACAGAGTCTAATTCTCCCTCTCCCTCTGCTCTTCCTCCCCACCTCAAATAAACAAACAAACAAACATACATACAAATAAACAAATCTATCTTTTTTTAAAAAGGACTTTATTTATAAAAACAGGCAACAGCAAACATCGCCTACTTCTGGCTCGAGTTAGGGCCTCTAGATTCCTGGCTACCTTCAGAGGTATTGTGAGCGTGACAGTGGCCTAGGCCCAAGTTCTCGAGTGTGAAAACAGAGACTGATCAAAACCATTGCCTGTAATGAACACCAGTATTTCTGAGAGGCTATGCCCAGGTGCATGTGTGTGACCCAAGGTGGGTGGGTGCCTGTGGGAAGCACGCACGCCTAGAGTGGTTTGGAAGCACCTAGGTCTTACAAAGTCTTGCTCAGACTCTGCCTGAAAAAGTACAGATTCTATGTCTGGGATTCCTAGCAGTCAGCATGTGCCCTGTAAAGACAAAAATGCACAGGCAACATTGTGAAATCAGACAGAAAGTTCGGAGCCCGAGGAAAGCAAAACACCCCCACAGAAGGGCTGAAGGTGAAGCTACAGCTGTTGGCACTCTTACACCTGACGGAGAGGACACAGAAACCCATGGAAGCCATCTGTGAGTGTCTGTGCACGCGCGGGTGCCACACGCATACCAACTACCTCAACCCGTGGGTAGCAAATTGCATGGTGGGTTGAAATTAATAAATCCAACAGTAATAGCTATATGAATTACATTTATATTAACATTCTTAATGACCTTAGATTATCCCTATATGCTTATCAAAGGCAATTCCATGGTTTAAAATCACAACTCAAGTTCCGCCCTTCCAACCAAAACCACATCTAAAAGGGTTGGCCAATTAAAAGCCTTAAATCTGATCATCAATTTGCCACAGTACAGGAAACGGTAATGTGTCTTCCGGGCATGGCACAAGATAAGGGCAAAGAATCACATAAGCAGCAGATGTTAGTGGGCCCTGTGAAGGATTTTGACATGCACATATGTCTTAAGATACATAAGTCATCACAGAAGTGTTTTATACAAAGAATGACAGGCTTGGATTTGCATTTTTGAGACACTCACTCTGGCTGTAGTATAGAGAACAAATTGGAGAGTGATGGGGGCCAAAATGGTTACAGGAGGCGTAAGCCCTGCTCTAGGCACAAGATGAGGTCAGTTTGGTCTAGGCTGGGGTAGTGATGAAGGAAGGATATGGATAGACTGGAGAGAGATTGAGAAGATGAGATGTACAGATGGGTGACGGATATGGGAAACCAGGTAGGGAAAAGTGTCAAAAACGACTTGTCAGATTTCTGATCACCCTAAGGGCATGGTAGTTGGAACCGTCCATTGAGACAGGCAATGGGGAAGAGGACTAGATTTAAGGAAAAGATCATGAGTTCGAAGACGATGAGGGCTAACAAGTATCCATCAGACTCCGCGATTGAAGATCACTGGGGATCTTGGAAAGAGTCATTTCATCAAAGTGATGACACAGAAGCTGGGCTGGAGAGTGTTGAGAGGGGAGTAGAAGGTGAGAAATGGGAAAAGACAATTATGGCAAGAAAAGAAGCTAGGAAGATACACAGGGCAGATAGCTGAAGAAGGCTGTGGATCAAGGGAGGGTTTGAGGAATTCAGTAGGGAGAACTGAGCCAATCCGTGGAAAGAGTCCTACTTCTGGTGTAGATGAATCTGTTTGTAACTGACCAGCCCTCTCACAGATAATACTGACGCTTTCTGGACAACAATCAAGACAAAGAAATGAACCAAAGAAAACCAAACCAACCAACAACCACGTGAGGACCACGGAGAGCGAATTGTGTAGACAGATTTTGGAGGGGATTCTAAGCGTAGAAGAAAAACCGTCATGAGATGAGTTCCTATTTGTGTGTGTGTGTGGATTTTCCCCATGTTGACCACAGTCTCGGTGCAGCAGAGGATGGCTATAATTCCATAGAAACCCCACAGTTTCTTGGGCGGAGGAGGCAGAGGATAGAACCCAGAGCAGTCAGGGCTGTTGAAGAGTGAGGGGTGAATCCTAGAAAGAGGAAAGGAAAGAGCCAGAAAAAAGGAACACAGATTTCTCTGCATAAACTCTGCCCAAGTGTTTGGCTTACCTTGAACCGCATACAAGCAGGGTCCCAGCTAAAGATGAAAGAACCAGACTGAGACTTGAGCAATTGCCTACAGCAGGTAGGACAAGTCTGTAATTTGGGTGTTATCAAGTTAATTGTTTGCTTAAAAAAAAAAATCAGTGCTTTTCTGAGCGATAAAATAGAATCCAGAGTCTCTTCAACATAACCTTCAAAATACTCAGGATGTGATCCAAAATTACTCAACATACAAAGAACCAGGAAAATGTGACCCATTCTCAAAGGATAAGCAGGCAACTGATGCCAATCCCAGATAATTCAGATGTTGGAATGATCAGACAAGAATTTTAAAACAGCTTTTATAACTCTGTTCAGGGTATAAAGAAAAATGTATTTATAATAAATTAACAGATAGGAAACCACAGCAGAAAAATAGAAAATATAAAAAATATAAAAATATATAAAATTTTTTATAAAAATATAAAAAAGAATCAAATGGAATTTTTTAAAAATTTTTGAGAGAGAGAGGGAGAGAGGGAGAAAGTATGAGCGGGGGAGGAGCAGAGGACAGGGAGAAGGAGAATCTTAAGTAGACTCCATGCCCAGTGCCGATCCCAGCGTGGGGCTTGATCTCACAACCCTGAGATCATGACCTGAGCTGAAATCAAGAATCAGATGCTTGAGGGCTGGGGGAATGGGTGAACCTGGTAGTGGATATTAAGGAGAACACAGATTGCATGGAGCACTGGGTGTGGTGCATAAATTCATAAAAATGAATATTGTAACACTGAAAATTTTTAAAAAATAAAAATAAAAAAATTGGGGGAACCTGGGTGTGGGCGGTAAATGGGTACTTCCTGTATTATCTTTGTAATTTTTCTGTAAGCCCAAAATGATTTTTATATTAAAATTTCTTCAAAATACTTAATAAATATTAAATATTTTTTTTTAAAAAAGAGTCAGACCCTTAACCAACTGATCCACCCAGGCACCCCTCACATGCAAATTCGAGAACTAAATATCTGGTATTTTTAAAAAATTCACTGAATGGGCTTACTGGCCAAATAAGATCTCAGTGGAAGGAGAAAATGAACCTGAAGATAAATCAATAGAAAGTAAACAATCTGAAAGAGAGAAATACTAATATATAGGTAATTGAAGTCTTGGAAGAAGAAGAGAGAATTCATGGCAAAAATACATATATTTAAAAGCTTATGGGGAGGATCCAATCAAGAGGAAGAGGTTGAATATATAGGAAAGATAAGAGACCACAACTAGTAAAAGCTTTTCTAGAAGAGGAGAAGGGATGGAATCCAAGCTCCAAGCGATGAGATCCAGCCAAAGCAGGAAAGATGAGAAGGCTTGCTTCACAATAAGAGGGAAAAGAGGATGGGATGGGAGCAAACGTAGGTGGATTTGTGTCCTATGTGGGGATTTTCATTTGATGGCTTCTATTTTCCCTTTTAAAGAGAGAGGCTGAGAGACAGAGACAAGTTCGTTGGCTGCAAGTGCAAGGGAAAAGAAGCGCCAGAGGCTTGAAATCATCACTGTGGGAGACTGAGATCATCACAGACACTTACCAGTGTTCCCTGGCTGTATTAAGGGCTTGTTGGAACATAGTAACCATGAATTTATGCAGAACCAATATTCCCTGTTGTGTGACTTTCCCAGCAGCTGCTTGAATGCAAGCACGCTCGTTTGGGATAGTTGGGGGTTTGCCAGATGGGTGTGACCAAATGACAGAGGATCAAGGTTAGGCATTCACATGGACTCTAAGCTTGATAAGAACAGAAAAAAAGTAAGAGTGCTGAGGGGTGGGGGTAATCAGAGAGGTCAGTGGAGCAGAGGTGCTGGTGAGGGGCAGTGAGCGCCATGGGGGCAGCCAGCCAGCAGACAGGAAAGGAGGAGTGAGGTCAGAGAGGGGCAGCCTGACTCTATGATTTTGGACCAGTTCCCAGAGATGTTAAAGCCCCAGTTGTGACCGTGGAGATGGGTGGCTTAGAGAGAAAAGAGTTGGCCTGCAGAGAGAAGGAAATGAAGAAACCAACAAGCCAGGGTACCTGCTGAAAATGTCACCCAAACCTCTTAACTCTAGGAAACAAACTGAGGGGTTGCTGGAGGGGAGGTGGGTGGAGGGATAGGGTCACTGGGGTGATGGGCATTAAGGAGGGCACATGATGAATTGAGCCCTGGTTGTTATATGCAAGTGATGAATTACTGAACTCTACCTCTGAATCTAAGTAGGTACTATATGTTGGCTAACTGAATTGAAATAAAATAATTTTTAAAAAGAAAACAGCAAGAAAAGAAAAAAAAGACAAAAAGGAAGAAAGAAAACTTCACCCAAACCAACACTGAATTCACATAGGATGAGAGGAGAATATGAGACAGATGCTGAGATCCTCAAAGAATGAGGGACCATGGTGTCAGTAAATGGCAGAAGGTCTCAGGAGGGGAAGAAGGTGGCATCACCAGATGGCTGAGACTCAGAACAATGGTCTATGGGAAGTGGGAAGTAAGGAAAACCAGCCCCCCCCACCTTCCAGGCTTTACACCATGCCGTGGAAGAACAGAACCAGCCACTGTGTGGGAGGGCAACAAAAGAAGCAGTGTTTGTAGGTGTGTTACTTATCTATTGCTGTACAACATGTTACCCCGGACCTGGCACCCTCAGACAACCCCTAGTTACGACCTCACGCTCTGGATGCACCAGTCCCAGCACAGCGTCCGCTGGGCCTTCTGCTCTCCGGAGGCTGCAGTCCCGGGTTGCCATCTGGAGGCTCGACTGGGGAAGAGTCTGCCTCCGAGCTCACTAAGGTTGCTGTGCGAGTTCATTTCCTGAAACTAAGTAGGTACTATAATTGTATTTGGCTCACTGAATTTAAATAAAATAAATTTTTGTTTTTTAAAATAACTGTGTGACTGAGGACTTTGGTTTCTTGCCAGCTGGCTGCTGGAAGCCATCCTCAGCTCTTAGAGGCTGTCTTTGGTGCGTGGCCACACGGGCTTTCCCAACATGGGCATGATTTCATCAGGCCAACAAAGAGAGTCTCCTGGAACAAGTCTGTTAGTGAGATGGAGACCTGTATAACATAAGCTCATCACAGATGTGACCTCCCATCACGTCCGCCATATTATGTGTTAGAAACACAGGGGCCCATGCACTCCAGGGCAGGGTATCACACACAGGTGTGAACACCAGGAGTCAGGGATCATGGGGGCACCTTCGGGTCTGTTCTCCTAGAAGGGAAGAGGATACGGGATGCGTGCAAGTCACTCTGCAGGCTAAATGGTGGGTGGAGGTGGGTGGCCAGGAGGCGGGAGCTGGATCGGGGCGAGCAAAGGCTGAGCACTTGGAAGTGAGGGTTCAGCAGAGGATGGATGACAGGAAGAGGGGTTTGGGCTTTGAGTACAAGTTGATGGAAACTGGGTTCTCTGCCTTTCTCCATCCTATGAACTATGGAAGGCAAATCTGCGTACTTACAGAAATACGTTGTGTCAAATAGGTTAACTTTGCTAACTATATATTGATTCTATTTTCTCCAAAAGTCTGGCCTCTTTAAAGAGCAGATGGTGGAGGCACATAAACTGAGACAGCCTGAGAGGAGTCTTAAAGATAACAGGGAAAAGCCAAGTGACAGCCCTATTTCCAGGATAAAAGGCAGAGGAGGGCCAGAAGGCAAAGACTCTCTGGGAGAAAGGAAGAGAGCTGAAGCTGACACTTTGAAATTGGAATCAAGCCTAGTGAACTCAATAGAGTTGATGAAATGAAATTGTGTGACTGTCAATAAAATGGCCAGAGGATGATGGTTGATAAGATACTCAAGGATCATAAAAGGGACGAGGAACACATTTGCAATCCTGCCGGGGCTTCTGGGATCCAAGTCAATACACGTTCATTTACGACATGGAAAGGTTCATTCATATTATAATTAAAATATACATAGCATGACATGTTAAGGTTGTTTTGAAAGAAGCAGAGCAGCTAGTAGCTAAAAGCTGGTAGTTTAAAGTGGGGGGAATAAAACGAACGCCTTTACAGAATATATATCTCTAACGGCCTTAGTAGGGTTGGTGTTAAATCGGACAAATAAGTGTGAACTCATTTTCTGGATCTCTCACTAGAGGCCTGGAAGTGGAAAGTGCTCCTCGCCTCAGTTCTCGTGTGGATAATCTGATTTGCACCAGGAGTGCCCAGACATTGGTCCCTGATAACATTCACCACTTAAAGAAACCAGGGCTCCTTGGAAAGGAGCTGATACCATACCTCCATGCAAGAAAAACCAGAGCAGGCCACAGTCTGCTAGAAGATATCAGAAGCATGTTAGCTTCAAAAGATATTTTAGAAAGGGATCCAGCAAAGGAAGAAAGGCTGGGGGGAAGGGAGGAAAGAAGGAAGGAAGCAAAGTTGTGACAGTCTGAGTATCAGAAAGGAAACAGACATCTGTGAGAAGTCCAAGTCCATTGTGATATTGAATGTGGGTTATACTTTAAAAAAATAATAAAAAGGTATATGTGAGTTCCCCAAAATGTCAATGTGCATACCATAGTCAAGTTTTGGTTAATAATTAAGCTGTGGATTTCTTTCTTATTTTTTTTTTTTTAAGATTTTATTTATTTATTTGACAGAGAGCAGGAGAGAGAGAGAGAGCACAAGCAGGGGGAGTAACAGAGGGAGTGGGAGAAGCAGACTCCCTGCTGAGCAGGGAATCTGATGTGGGACTGGATCCCAGGACCCTGGGATCAAGACCTGAGCCGACGGCAGACGCTTAACCAACTGAGCTGTGGCTTTCTTGTATCAGGCAGTACGACTTAAGGGATGTCCAGGGATGAAAGATGTTTGGTTGAGGGGCGTCTGGGTGGCTCAGTGGGTTAAGTCTCTGCCACATCGAGCTCTCTGCTCAGCAGGGAGTCTGCTCCCCCCCCCCTTCTCTGCCTGCCTCTCTACCTACTTGTGATCTCTGTCTGTAAAATAAATAAATAAAATCTTTAAAAAAAAAAAAAAGATGCACTGGTTGTACTTTCTTTAGGTGAAGTTTTGATGAATTTTGTGATTGTAGCAGGCAAAATTTGAGCACAGGAAGTCACCCCCATAGGTGATTACCCCATTGGATGAAATTCTTTTAGAAGGCACATCCGGCCTGCAACCCCAGACTAGCCCAATCTCCAGGCGACTCTCCGTATCTGTAACAGGTTAGCAGCTGCAAACAAGGAGCTCACAACCCTAGTCTGTAAGCATGTACAAGCCCTAAACTTTCGCCTTAGTCACCTCAACCCAATCTGCCTTCTTTGCCTGGTTAGAGGCTTGGAGCTCAACATATGGACCGTGAACACTTTTGTGATGGGTCTAAGGGTGTGTGCGCTAGTCACGGCTGCCGTAATTGGAATAATCCGTGTTCTGTCATGTTTGGAACTTGAAAAATTTAATTGAAAAACTTTGTATTTCTTCATTTAAAAACTAAGCATTCACCATTTCAAAGTGTATAATTTGTATCTGCTTTTTAAGGTGTTGGAAAAGTATGTAAGCATGTGACATATCAGACTTGGGATATTGATTTCATAACTGAGGTGGATTAAGTTTGGTGATTAAATGCTTAAATAAATCTAATTAGATCAACAAGTTGAGACTTACCATGTTTCATGAATAAGTGTGTAAGTTCTTAGTGTTAAATGCTTAGGGTCTAAGATTTTGTTAGATTCATAAGTATGCCTTGTTAGATTTTCGAAGTGCTTAATTATAGCTTAAGCAGTCGGAGCTAATTTAATCAATAAGTGATTTTTAAATGTTTGTAAGTGATATTAAATGTTTAGAGAATTTATAGGCTAACTGAACATTAATCAAAAAAAGTAAAAGATTTAACGTGAGAATACTAGCTTTATGAACAAAATAGCAAGATATGTCAGTTGAACATGAGTTAATAAAATCAGGCTTTAAAATTTACAACCTTAATCAATCAAAAACTGAAATACACAAACAGCTTTATTCTTTTCCATGCATAAAAATTTCTCCTCGGACAATAAAAACTCACTTGATAGTGGCTTAGCGGTTTACAAACTAATGCAAAACACAGAATGGTATTTATTTGCTGAAATGTTGACAGTTGCAGATATCCCAAGTATTACAGGTCAAGCATTACAAGGAAGGACGCTTTTTGGAATTTAGTTCTCTTTCATTCTATTTTTCTTTTACGATTTCACTTACAGTAACTAACTTACAAGCAATGATACATTGCTGAAATACAGTCTCGGGCAGGGAAGGCAGCCCTGCCGACGCACCCCACACTCCCACTCCCAGCCGGTCTCCCAGAGGAATCATTGTGGGTTGGTCCCAATCTAGGCATGGGGCCCTTCTCTGCTCCTGGTCAAAGTCCATCCTGCTGCTTCCAAACTTTAACGTGCCTGTGCTTAGGAATCACCTGCAGCATTGGATTCTGGATGACTGGGATGGGTGGGGTGAGAAATTGCATTTTTACTGAGCTCCTTGAGGACTCCCAGCATCCAGGACCCACCCCGCGAAGCCCGTCCTATGGGGCGTGCTCCGCACATGTGCGCATGCGCGGGTGTGGCTCTTTCCAGTAGTCCGTTACCTAGGGCTCTTTCTCCCCCGTCTCTTAAGGTAAGGGTTTTTCCCTGCCGATGGACCAAAGCATCTTGCTCTCGTACAGTAGCAGGACCCAGGGGCCCTCATCTAAGGAGGCTTCGAGACAACTGCCCTCCCTTGGTCCTGACACTCCCTCTGATCTTTGACGTGTGGCCCCTCTTCCATCACAGAGATCAGATCCTCCCAGACTCTCTGGGAATGGCCAGTGGGGATGAGAGTGAGGCGAGTACAGAACGGGAGGCCTGATGTTATTTTGCTGATTTTTTTGTGTGACGCCCCCCCCCCCCCACACACACACATTAGTTCGTCAGGTCTTGGAGGACTGGCACTTTGATTCTAATCACCGCTATGTCCCCAGGAGCTGGAACAGTGCTAGACACATCCTAGGCACTCAGTGTTTATGGCATGTATAAAGCCTGTTTTGGCTCTAGGCCACTCATACCCTCTGGAATTTGACATTGGGGGTCCAAGTCTTAGGTGATAAAGACAGTGATAAGCGCCTTGCTTTGCCTCTTTTGGGCATACACCTCCCCGGGGGAAAAGGGAGTGTGGCCAAGGGCAGGACGGAGTCTCCTTGTGCCCCTTTGTCATAATGCCATCTCAATGCCACATCCACCTCTGGCCCAGACGCGGGTTCCACAGAGCCCAGGACAGAGGGCAAGCCTCCCTGTCCAAGCCCAGGGGAGGACGCTGAATCAGAGGCAGCCAGAGCAGAGGGCCAACAGAAAAACCCCTGGGCCCAGAAAGCTGCAAGGAGAATGTGATGAGTTGCCAAACTGCCGACAGCAGAAGCAAGTATCAAAGCCAGGGACTACCGCCAGGAATCCAAGGTCCAGTGAGATGAAGAGCGAGAGCAAGTGGGCCGCCTGGAACGGGGGAGGGGCCGAGGCCTTTCCCTGGGGCAGGCATGTGAGGCTTGCTTTAATGTGCCTCCAGGAACGGGGGGCTAGGGTGGGTCAGTCAAGATTAAAGGGGGCCATGGGTGGGATGGACAGAATGGTATTTCCCAAGGGCTCTTCGGGGCCTAGGGCTTGGGCTGGGGAGCAGCATGTGCTCTTAGAAGTCACAAGGCTGACTTCAATCTCAGCTTCTACTCGCCAACTACGTCACCTGCAGCAAGGTACTTAAAAGGCCCCTCACCTTGCCGTTCGGATGGTGCAGACCCTGGATCAGCTTAAAATCTGTGTATCCTGGTGATTGGTGGGGATTTCGAGAGAGAAATTGGAAAGAAGTCAGCAAAGTCGTTACTGAAGAGGAAAAGCAGAAGGCGAGATTCATGCCAAACTTCAGAAGCTCGGAGCGGGCCTCTGAAAAAGGGAGGCTGCAAAGAGCAATGGGTCCCTTTGATCCTCAGACATTTACACGGTCACAGGACACTCAGCAGACTTGGTCTGAACATCTGATTGCTACCTGATTACTTCCCAAACAGGATTGCTAGCAGGCCAGCTGGCAGAGACACTTTCCCCGTGTTGATGCTTGTCTAATTTTTGCCTCCTTTGTTCTCCACCGTCTCCTTCATTCTACTTCATCCCTCTAGAAATAGAAGCCTTTTCTTGAAAAGGTGAGAAAGCGTTGATCGCGGCACCAAATAACACTTTCTCCTGGAGCCGGGGCTCGCGGGGACATCCGCAGACATCGGAGCTTGCCAAGGATCTCCCCAGCATCGGGCAAACTCTGGGGCAGAACTTCCCGCATGTCCATCTCCTGCTCTTCACCCGCATCCCTGAGCCCTGGCTCGGAAGCCAGAATGCAGGCTGAAGTGTATCAGCTGCAACTCAGTAACCCCATGACCTGAGTCAGTGGTTTCCCTGAGCCTCCCGTTTCTTCATCTATAAAAAGAAGTCTGCAGAATCACAACGGAGCCGCAGACACCAGGCGCAGCAGCATGTCTGAAAGTGCTCTGTAAACTGAAAAGTGCTATGACCGTCGGGGTGGTATTGTTGCTGTGGTGGCTGCTGCTCCAGCTGTCCATGCTTCAACCCTATGCCTCTGTGCTTGTTGCCAAATCCAGTGATGTATCAGTTAGAATTCAGTTTGGCTGCTAACTACAAAAACACACAGAAGTAAAAGTGACTTAAAGAAGGTAATTGATTTCTCTCTCATCTGAAATCTGTCCACAGTTGTTATGCTGCTCCATGGTATCAAAGATCCAAGATCTTTTTATCTTGTTGCTTTACCATGGATAACTTCCATTCCTGAGGTCACCTCATGGCCCAAAATGGCTGTAGGAGATCTGGCCATCATATAACAAACTAGTCAACTGAAAAGAGCTCAGTAGAGCATTCCTTCTCCCTTTTAGGACACTTCTGGAAGGTGTAGCTCTCTTTACCTCATTGGCCATCCTAGACAGAGAGCCACATCTAGCTGCAAGGGAAACTAGGAGATAGAGTATTTATTCTGAGTGACCATGTGCCCAGCTAGGACTCAGGAAGAGGGGGAAGCTAGGGAGTCTCTACCGGAAATGGGCGTTTCTCCATCTTGATCTTAATCTACCTGTCAGTGGCATGTCAGCACTCCCTAAACACTTTCTTTCCTTCACTACTGAGAAGGAAAATACACCTTCCCAATTTTCCTCCTCCTCTCTTCTACCCTTAAATGTTGGAATGACTCAGGGCCGTCCTGGGGACACCCCTTCTTTCCCTGTCCATATTCTCTTTCTAGGTGATCTTATCTAGTCTCAAGGACCTAATTGCCAGTGCAGATGCCAGGAAATCCTAAATCCAGCCCTGGCCTCTCCCCCTAATTCCAGAATCATATATACACTTGCTACTTGCCATCCCCACTCGTGTCTCAGCCTGACTCCTCCCCACCCACAGACTTGCTCCTTCCCAAGTTTCTCCCATCGCGGTAAATGGCACCAGTGACTTCGGTCAGGGAATTCAGAGTTGATCTTTTTTTTTTTTTTTAAGATTTTATTTATTTATTTGACAGAGAAAGATCACAAGTAGGCAGAGAGGCAGGCAGAGAGAGGAGGAAGCAGGCTCCCCGTTCAGCAGAGAGCCTGATGCAAGGCTCGATATCAGGACCCTGAGATCATGACATAAGCCGAAGGTAGAGACTTAACCCACTGAGCTACCCAGGCACCCCCTCGGAGTTGATCTTAATGCCTCACTTTTCCTATACTCTCCACAACCACACCATCAGGAAGTCATGGTGACTGTCTTCAAAACATATCTCAAGGTCCACTTGCTTTTATATGAACCTCAGTGCTCTAGTCTAAAGCACTGTCATGTCTCCCCTAGATCACCACAGTAACCTCTAACTGGGCCTCCCTGCCACCCCTTCCTGCCTCCTGTTACCTGTCTTCACAAGACAGAGTGAGATTTTAAATAAGCAAATTGGGACAAAAGGGTTGATTCAACACAGGCACATACTTTGTTCCCTCTGGAAACTCTTCAAGGATGACCATAAACATTTTCTAAGGGATATATCCTACAGAACAAAGAGTACAGGGAGGGAATACTAGTTTAAAAAATTCAGAAGTCGGAAAACAGAAGGGTGAGTGCCAACTGATTTAGCCTACTTAAGAAAGCGGAATCCTTGCCCAGACAAATCCAGAAAGGAACATGACTTATTCCACCGAATGCCCCAAAGTCAAGCCTTGATGGCACCAGGTGTCTCTAGAAGTGGAGGTAAAGAGAGGAGGACTCAAATTCAGTTCAAGAAGAGACAGATGCGGGGCGCCTGGGTGGCTCAATGGGTTGGGGCCCCTGCCTTTGGCTCCGGTCATGATCCCAGGATCCTGGGATCGAGCCCCGCGTCAGGCTCTCTGCTCAGTGGGGAGCCTGCTTCCCCCTCTATCTCTGCCTGCCTCTCTACCTACTTGTGATGTCTGTCAAATAAATAAATAAAAACTTAAAAAAAAAAAAAGAAGAAGAAGAAGAGACAGATGCTCCAAATCCTCTCCTTGACTCCATGAAGCCACAGGATGGTCCCCACACCCAGGCAGAAGCTGGCAGAGCGGGACAGGGAGTGGCTCTGGGCTGGGGTGCCAGGTCCAGAAGCAGCAAACAGAGTGATGGAAGCGTCTACAGTGAACGTTGAGATGTCCTTGACACTCATCCCCCACTGGGTTCCCACAATGCTGGGGGCTGGACCATTCTCCCCAGTGTGAAGCTGAAGGGACCCCTCCCCCCGGAATCTTACCAGATAAGGAAGAAACCCTACAGAAATCCACCTGCCAACATCACAGCTTCCAGAGGGCCACAGAGTGCAGCCCACCTGGACACGTGCCCAGGGCGTCAGAGCCACGCAAGGGCTGTGGGTAGCCCTGTGAAGTATGGACAACCGAGGGGGACTAGCTTGTGAGGAGAGGCTCGGCTATGGGCATCAAAGACCAAGCGCACCAAGAGCGTTGCAGCCGGGAGGAAACACATCAGGCTGGGAGAGGAACCACGGCTCTGACGCCACTGCTCGCCTCAGGAAGGTCAGGGCAGACCCGGCCCCCCACCCTGGGAACTGCAGAGACCCCAGCACGCTGCGATCCTTCCTGCGCCCAGTGCTTTCCACCCCAGCACCCTCAAAATAGGGGTTCCCTTCCCTAGGTCCTCAGGGGCCGGCTCCTGTCCCCCTCAGAGAGGCCTTCGAAGGAGGCCCCCAGCCACAGCCTAACACAGGAGTAGCTCCTCCTGGAGAGGGCCAGAGAGTCAGTCCTCAGGCATGGCCGGCCACTGGTGGTCTTGGCCCCACCGCCCAGCACCGGGACACTGCGTGAAAGTCACTGTGCCCAGTAGGGAACAGGGACTGTGGCTGTGTTCCAATCACATTCTATTTAGACCCTGAAACTTGATTTGCAGATTTATTTTCAACGATTTGAAAATGTAAAAACCATTCTTCGCTTCTGAGCTATCCAAAAACAGGCAGCAGGCCGGATGCGGCCAAACCCTGTTCTGATACACCATCCTGTTTTATTTTTGTCAAAGCACTGACCGCTTCCTGCTGTTTTTTGTCTGTTTGCCTTCTCTCATTCTTATCCTTTCCCTGCTAGAACGGGGGTCCTCTGAGAGCCGAAGCCCTCATCTCCCTTCCCTCGGCGCCTAGAATAGTGCTTGGCACACGGCGTGCGCTCAGCAGTGTCTGCCACGAGCCGGATGCCTGCTGTGCCACATGGGGACCCCATACCCCCAGCTCCGCTGGCAGTGCCCGACGGGACCCGCCTTGCGGATGACGACGCTACTCCCAGCCCTGCCTTGCCCTCTCCCCTTTCTCTTGTTTCCTGCTCCCCTTCCTTCCCTTCCTCAGTCCCAAGCTGTGGGCCCCTCTATGAGGCCCAGGGCTACCCACAAACCTGAGAGCCAAGAAACACTCCCCCTATGGCCGCCTGTCCTCTACGCTCCCAGAGCTCAGGATGGGGGAGCCGTGGTGAGCCGCTGGGCCAGCCCCCAGACCCAGAGGCTGACCAGCAGGCCCTGCCAGCAAGGCCAGGCTTCCGGCTACCAAGAGAGGGAGAGAAGTTGGAGAAAATGAAGCTTTAGGACAACCCCCTCTTAGGGAGGCTGGCACAAGCACTCTAACTTTTCAGCATGATGTAATGGGGGGGGGGGGTTGTGGAGACGAAGAAGGAGCGGTCTCTCAACCAGTGTCCACAGGAGAGGAGTCCCTGGGAGAACTCCAGCTCCCAACGTGGAGGCAGGACCACCAGACTCTGAACACTGGTGCTCACGTTCCTTTAAGCTCACCCAACTCCCGACTTTGAACATATGCACAAGCTACTGTACTCAAGTGACCCAGTCTCCTGAGGAGAAAGGAATGTGCCAGCGAACAGACAAGTGTGGCCGTGGCCGGGGCGCGGCGCTGCTCCAGGCAATGGCCTTAGCCATCCTGCCTGTGGGTCTGCTTGCTCTCGGATCAAGGGCTGAGATCACGCTCCTCATGTGCCAAGCTAAGAGCCACATTCCCACCAGCCCCTGCCTGCACCTCGTGCCCTGACCACTCTTCAGATCCAGCGGGTTCTGCGCACTCTTGTGGCTGACGAAGGACCTAACGCTCCGCGTGGCAGACCCGCCATGCCCACGGAAGCCGGTGCTGGCACTCAAGTCATGGGAGCTGGATGGCCACCGAGGCTCCATGCTCTGCCGGGATGGCGGCACAGACCTGGGTGTCCCCCACTTCTGCAGGCACCACCCAGGGCTCTCTCTCCTCTTAGGAGGGACTGGGCTGGCCGGGAGGTGGCCCAAGGGGCTCCGAGTCGCTGCCCCCACAGATGTGGTTCAGTGGCCACTGCCCCCCTGGCTCCAGCCGGCTGCGGCGGCTGCTTTGGGCTCTGGTCACATAGGGACTATTTCAGTCCCAGAAAAACAAACCACTCACACAAAGTCCTCTGTGTAGGTAGCAGACTTTACTGAAGATTTGGGGGGACAAGGGTTACATAGCAAAAATACAAAAACTTAAAGTTGAATATTAGACAGCCACGAGCTTAAAAATAAAAAGACATCACCATTCCGGCCAACTGGGCTCCAGACTCGTACAGCAGCACTGGGGCACCTCCCCCGTCCCCTCCCAGGAAGTAAACAGAGCCCAATCGCAGACGGCCTCTTACTCAGGGTGGCCTGTCCCACCATTGGTTGCGTGCTCCCTGTCGAGGAGGCCCCTTCCCTGGGGCCTCTTCCCCCTCACGTGCCACAGACTTATTTCCTCAGGTAAGAACACTCCCCATTTCTGAGACCCAAGGACAAAAGTCTATGCGTGGTCTCTGTGCTGGACAGTTCCCACGACCCTGACACAGAGCAGAGCTTGGGCGTTTTCTGTGAACGTATGTGGGCATGCGTGTGCATGTGGGTGTGTGCGTGTTCGGGGTGGAAAGAGCAGAGGTCAGGGCAGGTCCTAACACACCTAAGTCACCACCACATCCTGGGTGCCCACCGTGAGCTCAGGCTGTCACCTCTGTCCAACAGCAGCCCCGAGTCAAAGCCATGTGAGTCCCATCTCACCAGCGGGGCTACGAGGGTCTGGGAGCGGGGGCTAACTGCTCGAGGCTGCGGAATGTGGCAGCAGCCACTCCAGCTTCTTGAGAACGACACCCGTCTCTATTTAAGTCTTTGGGGCAGAGCTTCTTGTTTTCACTTCTGGAGCTGACATACCAGGTAACAGAAGAGGGGCTGGGACAGGGCAACTGTGGGCTACCCCCACCCCCGAGCTAAAACCTCACACCGTGCGGGTCTGGCCTGGGGAGCGCTGCACACCCCACAGAGCCCCGCACCAGGCCCTGCACCACAGGCCAACAGGAGCTGCCTGCCTCCTACCTCCAGCCCCATCAGTGTGCCCTGCCCACTGTCCCCCAAAGCCCACAGCTGGGGAGAGGATGCAGGTACCTGACACAGTCTGAGTGTTCCAAGCCACGGCTGCCCCCCCCCCCCAATTCTTGCTCCACCAGCTTTAGTCCTGAAGGGCAGAGTGGGTGTCTACACACGCACCCATGCACACACACACACCCTAAGCCCCTCTGTGGGGTCGCTCACCCCACTCCACGGAAGTCACTGGTAGCCACTGAGGCAGTGTGTTTGTCACCGTCAGACCAGAGGTCTGTTTCCATGTCCCCAGCCCAGCCATGCACCCAGCTGGCTCTAGACAGGTTAGGAGGGGCAAGGACTCCACCCTCGAGGGCTCAGGGCCTTCACCTGCCGGGGCGCAAACAGCAGGAATCGCACTGCCTGGTACACGAGCCCTCCTTCGGCGGATGTTTACTGAGCACCTGCTGTGGTCCAGACCTGGTGTTTGGTTTACAGAAAGTAACAGACGGAGGAAGCTACAGTCTCCACCCACAGACAGAGTCTGGGAGGAAAGACAGACGCAGGAGCAGACAATTACACATGCTTCTCTGTGGGCCCCACTAGCCCCAGCGTCGGTTTCTTAAAAAAAATCGAAGATTAAAGATCAAAAAGACTTACTCCCTTGCTTCAAACACTTCCAGGACCTCCCTTCGCATGGAATAAAATCCAAAGTCCTTGCCAAGCTAGGGGGTGGTGGGCTGGGAGAGGGAGCTGGCTTGCGTCTCCTTCCCCCTCGCCCCCGGGGTCTGGACGGCTGGCCCGGGGCCCGATCTAGCCTGTCGCCCCTGTAGCTTAGCCCATACAGCTCTTTCTGCACCTGCCCCACACCATACCTCCCTGCCTCTCCTCACAATGCCTTCCCCCCACCTTCCCCAGGCCACAAGGCTTCCCCAGGGACTCTCATGTCAGCACCCTTCTCTGCCTTGAAAGCATGTGTCAGGCTGTATGTCCCATTACTTGCTCACTTCGTTTTCTTCCTCAGTGGACCCTGTCTGCCTGGGTCAGTGATTCCAGCGCCCGGCATGGAGCAGAAGCAAACAGCTGCTAACCGAGTGAACACATGAACACTCCAGGGAAGTGAGGTCACGGCTCTGTGCCCTGCTTCCTGCATCTGTCCCATGGGGATGGCACACCGCCCCTGACTTGAGGATGAGAAGGGACGACAGCAGTCCCTGTGTTCTGGGTCAGAAACAGAAGGCTTCTGCCACACAAGGGCAGGTGTGACTCACCCTTCTGCATGAAAGGGGGTGATCGCGCGCCGGCCCCTTAAGTATGAGTAGGAGTTCTCCAGGAGGAGGAGAGGCCAGGGCACAACTGGCCAGGGGAAGCTGCAGGGCCAAGGCCTAAAGGCAGGGAAGGATGCCTGATTCAGAGGGCACAGGGGAGTGCCAGAGAAGCCTGGGAGAGTGGTGGGCCAGGTCAGAGCTCCCACTGTCCCCCAGGGCCACAGCCTGCACTGTACCAGGGGGAGAGGCATCTACACCTGCATTCCCCATGGCTGAAAGGTCTGGAACCTACAGCTCTAAGTACATGACTTTCCACGAGGCAACTGAGGTCAGCTCCTGAAGAGAAGGGAGCATGCCCAGCTCACACCTGGCCCGGGCATCTGCCCTGCCTCGCTGTCACTGTGATCCAAAGGCTCATCTCCTGAACCCCTGCATGTGTGCCACGGCCAAGAGGCTGCTCACACATCCTTGTGAGCATCTGCCTGAAGGTCCAGTCAAGCCAGAAGGGGAGGCATCATGAGTTCTCCTTATCCAAACAGCCCGAGGGGAAAGGCGCAGGGTGAGGGTTGTGACAGTGACCGGGAAGGGGTGGGAGAGCCTCACACAAACCCGCCGTGGACATGTGAGCACATGCTGTCTGCTCAGGGCCTCCTGGACCCCATGACCCCTGCCCCACAGCACGTCTTTTATGAGAGCCGACCCCCACATACAGTGGAGTCACGCAACTTGGCACGAGGTCTAGCAGCAGTCCAGAGGCATTTTTGGTTAAAGTTGTTTTCTGGGGAGAAGAGGCAGCCCCCGGCTGTGAGGGCAGGACACCAGACAGCTGGCTTCCTTTCCCCATCTGGAAGGCTGGCCAGCCTTCGTCCCACCTGCTTATCTAAGCACTGCCCATCCTCTAAGGGGCAGCCTCTTCCCTGGGTCTACCAACCCCTGCTCTCTCGCAGCTCTGACCTCTAGCTTCGGTGAGGCACAGCCAGCCCTGCTTAGGAGTCTCCAGTCCAACTCTTCAGACTGCAAGCTCTGGCTATTAATAATAATGTGTATTTCTCGAACACATTTATGTGCTCGGCACATTCTAGGCACTCTACGTATCCGAGGTAGGTACTCTTATAATACCCATTTTACAGATGGGGAAACTGAGGCACAGTGAAATTAAGTAACTTGCCCCAAAGCCACAAAGCTACTCAGCAGCTGAATGCCAGGATTTCGATCCTAGCTGTCTGACTCAAGCCCTCAATCCTAACCACCATTCCGTGACACCTCCTAGATGCTGTCTTAGTCACTTCTGTACTCCCATAATAGCTTCCTGAGTGCTGGGCACAAAGTAAACACCTGCCGGTTGAACCTCCATTCCCTTCTGCTCCAGGCTTCTGGAATTGTGGTTCCCATTAAGGGTGATAGAGGGCCACTAGATGGCAGCAAAGAACCAGACCCAGGCCTCCCTGAGGGAGGGGAGGATAAAATAATTACATTCATTAGTGCATCTTGCACCAGGCACTTTCGGACGTCAGCTCTCCTTCTCACTAAGGCCTCCTAAGGTCGGTGCTATTGCCCCATTGCCCTCCCCTTTACGGAGAGCAAAGGACCCCAAGGCTAAGACAGGTGGAGAAATTTGCCAGAGGTCAGACAGCTAGGAATACCGGGACTGAAGCCAGGACCACCAAAACCCTAAGCCTGTACAGTTCTCTGAAGAGAGAAACCAGGGAACCCTTCACTGGTTCCCTCGAGGCCCAGGGTGGGCTCCACAGCCCTCCTCCACCCACAGGGCACACAGAAACTACCACTGTCCCGGGAGGGAGCACAAAGCCTGGGCTGGCTCAGAGGCAGTCACCACCCAGCAGATAACCAGGCTGGCAGGGAGCCCGAGGTAGGACTCACAGAACACGAGAACTGGGTGGTCTTAGAGACCACTGGTCCACTACAGACCTTTGACCCACCTTCTCGGCCTTCACCCCCACAAACAGTGCTGCGTGACACCAGCCTCACCACCTAAACTCCACAGGCTGGCCTCAGCACCGCCACTCCTGCCCTCCTTGTCTCAAGCTCTGGGCTATGGAACCCACTCTCACCGGGGATGCATGAAAACTTCTAGAGAGTTCTGGCTACATCCCCTCCCGGCCTTTCCAATAACTGTCACCTCCACACCTAAAACCTGAGCCCTGGACTGGACCAAGCCTCCCTGTTGGCTGTCCTGCAGACAGGGCACCAATGGTGGCCGCAACACCATGCACCAGTCCCTGCAGGGGCATACGCGGGGATGCCCAGCACAGAGCCCTGAACCCAAGCCCCGACCCCCCAGCGTGGCTGGCAGCACAGTGCAGGGCTCGAATGGCAGCAGGGGATCCATCCCATCGGGAGCTCTGCATCTGGCGACATTCCTGGCCGAGTCCATGGGGCACCTGTGGGGCTGCTTCTGGCCTGCTTCCCAGTCTGCTCCCCTTCTCCCACGGTCCCTCCCGAGGCTCAGACAGCCAGATCAGGTCCTGGGAAAATACACACCATCTTGGGTTTATTTGGGGTTGGGCATTGCAGGTTCAGGCACAGTTTGTTCCTGGACAGGAAGAGTCGGGACCTCTCCGCTCTCCTGGCACTTCGGGCCTCTGCAGATCCCCTCCCCACATCCCTGCACACACGACGTCTCTTCCCCCCTCCCTGCTCCCTGAGTCTCTTATTCCTTCACCAGCCGGTAGATGTGGTGCTGAGCCCCGTGCTCGCTGGCTGACACCTCGAAGACATAGGCGACGCATAGCAGTGTCTCCTGCGTGTCTCTGTTGGTGACCACCTGCAGGGGACAAGAAAGATGAGAGTTAAAGCCCCAAACAGGGGCACGACGTTGTCTCGACCCACTGATCCCTTCCTGCCGCACACCTGCAGCGCACCTGCCCCCCATCACGCACCTGCAGGATGGTGAAGTTCTCCAGCACGCTGTTCATCATGTACTTCTCGGGCAGGTGCTTCAGCTTGTGGATGAAGTTGATCATGTACTCGCAGAGCGGGGACCGATGAATGCGGTAGGAGTAGTGGCCGTTCTCATAGCGGGCGTACTCTGTCTGCAGGACCCAGGGGGCAGCGGGGGCTTAGAATCTCTCTTGACCACTTCCTGCCCCGGCCCAGCTCTCTGGGGAAGCTCCGTGACCCACTCACTGTCCACCTCCTCCGTCAGTGACGGGCAGACCAGGCCGAGGAGGAGGGAGCTCAAGGACAAAAGCGCAGTGGTACTAGGCAAGATGGGACAGAGCAGTGACTCAGTCCTGCCAGCATATGAACACACACTAATAGGCACGACAAGGGTGCGGGAGCAGGGTACGTCTGAGCCACACTGCAGGGCTATCCCGATGTTGATCTCCCGGCTGCCAATATAATACTCTAGCTACACAGGACACTGCCGGGTGAAGGTACACGGGGTGACAATGGCACAGCATGTGGAGCTGTATGTAATTCTCTCAAAATAAACATTTAATTAAAAATAACTCAAGGGGCAGGCACCTGGGTGGCTCACTGGGTTGGGAGACTGTCTTCACCTCAGGTCATGATCCCAGAGTCCTGGGATCAAGGCCCTCATTGGGCTCTCTGCTTGGCGGGGAGCCTGCTTCCCCCTCTCTCTCTGTCTGCCTCTCTGCCTGCTTGTGATCTCTCTGTCAAATGAATGGATAAAATCTCTTAAAAAAAAAAAAACTCAAAAAGCATTTTATAAACCACTATTGGTGCAGAGAGGGTTTTAGGCACTGGTGTGTTTCCACGGTCCCCAGGTGACCACAGGGGTGGCAGGGGCTGAGAAGCCCGGGGCTGGGCGTGCTCTCTGCCCTGGTGCCAGCCTGGCATCGGGTTGGGTTGGACATGAGCTGGGTTACTGATAACTGGCGGGCATGTGAGAGGAATAGCTCACGGACTCAGACAGACGTGGGCAAAGCGGTGGGGACAGGATGAAGGGCAGCCTGAGGCAGGGATGGGCCTTAACAAACACGCGGGGCGGGGTTGGGGGGCTCCTACCTCCACTTTCTCTACCACCTGCTTGCCAAAAGAGCAGACCTTGGTGGAACAAGTGATTATCATGTTCTCTGGACTCTCGTACTGGCTGGAGACCCCGTAGAAGGAGCTGCCTTCATCCTCGATGTTGGTGTTGAGGTCTGCCTGGAGGAAGACACAGGGAAGACTCACAGTGGACTGGTGAGTCAACAGAGGCCCTGCTGGGAGTGGACCTAGGGAGAACTCTGGGGCCACCGTCCAGGTTCTAGGGCCAGCAAGACATCAGGAAGGCCTGAAAAGAACTGGGAGAGTAGGATCTTGGAAAGCTTCCACCCTTCTCCACAGCCAGGCCTGGTGTAAAGTCAGGATGTGTTACCTAAACAATGGAAAAAGAGAACACTGTCATCTGCGTTAGTCATAGGCCTCCGCTACCCATTTAGGCACCAAAACATCCAGCATTGGGGCCCCCAACTTTGTCTTTAGGACTTCAGGTTTTATGGTTTTACAGTCTAAGGCTTTGCTCTTGTTAAACTGCAAACAACTGAATCTATATCAGTCATTTCTATTTTAGTATGAATTTGTCAGATCCTTTCCAGAGTCAATTTTGATAGTGCAGTAAGCGTGGGAACAGAAAGCCAGAATGGGAGACTGGCGGAGGGGAGAGTAGGAGGGGGTGCCAGGACTCCTCTCCGTCTCATCCTCCAGTCCAGCTGGTCACTGGACCCTGCCAGTGCTCTTTTGGAAACGGCTCTGGGGGCCGGCCTCTCACCCATGTCTATGGCAGTACTGAGTCCAGTCACCCCTGACTTTTCACATCTCTGCTGCAGCCTCCAGACGAAGCCCCTCCACTGCTGGTCTTCCTCCCTTCGGTTCATTCTCTACGTTCTCTGAGAATTCTCTTCAAAAGACGAGTCTAACTGCACCCCTCCATGGTTAAAACCCTTTCACTGACCCTTTGCCATCAGAGAACCTGATGCTTGCTCCCCAGCCTGGCCTGGGAGCCCCTGGTCCCCTAGATCAGCTTCCTGCTGTTCCCCAACACACATCTTTTCTTCCTCTGCTGACAGCAGAGCCTCAAGTGCCTCCTGCTGGGTGTTGGGTTGATTTGAAATTTTTCTCTTAGCCAACATGGGGTAAGACTCCCAGTTTCACACACATCCCCTGCAAGTGGGATAGAAGCAGGATCTTGGCTTCAGCATGACCAGTGAGGCTCCCTGACCACAGGCCTGGCCCAGCCCCACAGAGCTGACAAGCGACGAGACACAGGTCTTCAAGCTCCCACTCCCACGCTTACTGCGTCCGGTAGAGTTACAGGGACGGAGGGAGAGCTCAGATGAGACAAGTCCACGCCTTGGCAGCTCTCAGGCAGACACTGTGCTTCTGAAGCCCTAAGCCAGTTAGGGGTCCCCATCCCCCAAGTTAGGGCCCCCCAGTGAATCATCCCATCTGAGCCAGGGCCTGCTAGCAGAGCAATTCAGAACTCAGAACAAACGCACAGATCTAAAAAGGCTTCTTCTGAGGGTGCATTCTCTCCTCCCACCCACACAAGCAGCCTGAGCACCGCCAGGCTGGACCTAGAGCGCGGCAGCCCCACGACGCAATAGCTCCGGTTGAGGCTGAAGAATCTGACACCAAGGCCTCCTCTGAGCAAAACTCAGGGGCTCCCCAGAACCACGGAAGGTTCTGGCACCATTCAGAGCCGGGCACCAGGCAGTTCTGTTACCAGCCATTAGGGGATGCTCAGTCATTATGTTTCTCTCCTTTGGGGAAAGAAGTTTTCTGAGAGGAAGAACATTGTCTGGACTGCTGGGGACTGGTTCAATGTCTTACAGCACAATGAAAATATTAGGTCGCCACAAGGGCCTGAGTTTCCTGTTGAGTTTACTGAGGAGGGCCTGTGTTTACTGTGGTGAAATGAAGATGATTGCCGAGTGAAAAAAATAAAAGGCAGGTTATGGAACACAATGAGGATATGTTAACTTTCATGATGAGAAAAAGAAAATGGGCTGTTTTCATGCTGAATAGAATGGCACAGGTTTAGTGCACTCTGCAATGGTTTTAATGAGGCCACTAGGAAGAAAGGAGAACAAGGAATTCCAGCTACATTCAAGGCTCAGCCTCCGAAATAAATAGCAGCATCTCGGCCCTGGGGTGGGGATGGAGCTGGGCAAGCAAGGGGTGCCCTGAGTCCTGGCTGGGGGTGGGGCGGGGGCGGTCCTCCCTGGGCTGGGAATTGAGGGCAGCTGGGACCAGCAAAGGCCTTCCGGTGAAGTACGTGGTGAACTGGGACCAAAATCCAGCTCTCCGTCTCCTATTTTCCCCGCTAAGTCACATGCTCCTCCTAGGAAACCAAGTTTGTCAGACTTCTTTAAAAAGGAACAGTTTGCTCAAAGTATGCTGCAGCCAGAAGCACAGGGCAGGAGCGTGAACAAGAGCTGGGAGGAAGGTCGGCTGCCTATGAAGGGCAGGCACCCGAACACGGGAGGGTGGGTGCCAGCCAAGGGGCAAGGCCAGGGCACAGAATGATGGCGCTCGAACCACAGCCACCGCCGGGGTCCTCTTGATGAACGACATGCTTGTGTAGCACCTACCGGGGCCCTGTTCTATCCCCACTGTTTTCTCTTAAATCCACTCATTCCTTACGTCCATGCTAAGTCCAGGAAATCAGTCAGGAACTCTATTTTTTTCTGTGATAATTACTGCGTAACTATTAAAGGAGAAATATTTGTTTGTATGCCACCAAAAAGAATGCTGTGCACCAGGGCTGGGCAGGACCGGCCCAATCCCTCCCAGGTTCTTCCCAGCGCACAAAGGTCACAGTTGCCTAGCGCCCCCGCACCGCTCTGGACATGCCATGCCCTTCACCACCTTGTGCTGCCAGAATCTGTTCAGATGCCTTCGGCCCCTTCCAGATGGTAAGCACCCTGCCAGCAAGGACTCAGCTCTCCCAGGGGCCCCGGCCAGGCCTGGGGCGAGGCCCTCCTCCCAACCCCGTACCCCGCCCCCGCCACGGCTGCCGCCTGTGGCTGTTCAGCCTCTCACCGCTGGGTGGCGCTAAGTGAGATGAGCGGTGAGCCCCGCATCCCTGCCCCACCATAACCTTTGCCCCAGCACACGCAGGTCTTGGTCCTAGCCTCCCACTCACCTGGCTCTTCCATCCCTCAGTCACCCATGTCTCCCGCCCCAGCCCAGCACAGTCAAGGGGAGTGGGGTCCAAAGAGGCTGAACGTTGTCTCTGCTATCAAGGAATTCATAACTGGTGGGACAGCAAGGAGCACGAGTGAGATGCTGTGAGTGGTACAGAGAGAGGAAGAGAGAGAAGGAGGTAGTGGGAAAGAAAACAAGCTCCTGCTGTGCATCCTGGGGCCGGCCGGCCCTGTGGCCGCGCAGCCCAGAGCCAAGCAGATGTGGGCGGTGACCCAGACAAACCCTGCCCCCCACCTCCTCTTGGCCTCACTGCCTTATCCTCCCGGAGGACTGCCCCACACATCGTACACATCGCACACTTCTTGTCCACCCTGGCACCCCCTCACTCTACCGTGCTGGTTTTCTCTTTCTCAGCAGAAGAGGCACTCGCCCTCCTGCCCTCCGAGTGCCCCACACTCTCCTCCCTTCGCCCTATTCATAGCTGTGGTGTGGGTGGGCAGCCCAGGCGGGGCCTGGAACAGGTGTGGGGGATCGGGTGACAGACAGATGAGCTGAGACAGCCGCAGCCCAGGAGAGGGGGCCGGAGGGGCTCAGATTCATTGTCATGTGCTGGCATGTGCCTGGGAGAAATGTCAGGGCCCAAAGGGAGCAGCAGGCTGGGATGGGGGCCGGTCTGATGTACTCTCCTCCCTCCGAGGCCTCAGTTCACCTCTGCCCGGCATTTTTCAACTTGCAGACTGGTGTTAACAGCCCTCGGTGTCCCCGAGCCCCCTCTCCACTGCCCTGAGGACAGAGGTGGCCCCAGCTGGTCCCACATGTTGTGGGGAAGGAAGAAGAGACTTCAGCTTCTCAGTCCCTGCGCCAGACCCTGCATGTCCCACCCAACAGAGCATAGTCTCACAACTCAACCCTCCTGCACCCCGCGCCAGCTCCAGCTGGAAATGATTTGTCCCCCAGGCAGCAGCCTAGGAAATACCACCACGGCCCCATCAAAGGAAGAGTAACTTCCACTGCGGATGGGCTAGGAGGCTGGGTTAGGGACATCAAAGTCCTCCTCCCACTCCAAGAAGGCGCTGGTCAACTCCCCAGCATCTAGAAGGGAAGGCTTTGGAGGAGGCAGCTTTGTTTCCTTTCTAAGGAGTGCCGCCCCGCCTCCCAGGGGAGGGAGTGGCCAGGCCAGGGGCAGGAGCGGAGGGTTCCAGATGGTTGTGAGGACCCCAGAGCTGACCAAAAGGCTCATGCGTAGCAAAGAGGAGCATTTCCTTTTCCCCCATCACAGAATTTGTACAACCCTGGTGCCTCTGCCCACCCCATACAGGAGAGACCAGATGACTGCCCTGGAGCCCTGGCCGCTGGCAGGCCCCCATCTCTGATTTCACCTGTCCTTTCCCTGACCAAGTGTCTGCTCTTCAGAGAGGGACTGGCTCTAGAGGCTCAAGCAAAGGGCAGGGCACCTTGGGGCCCTCAGACACACAGCCTCCTGCAGACCATTAAGAACAAAACTGCTGATGGTTCAGATGGAGAAACGGGCCCAGAGAAGTGGAGATACACTCGGGCCACGGCTCTTGAGCTGCAGAGCAGAGACAAGAGCCTCTACATCCCAGCTGGAGCCCACTGCTGCCCCTCTGCTCCCCCAGGACACACCAGGAGGGCCCCACTTATAGCCCACCACACTCCCCTATATCTGTACACTAGTTATTGCCCAAGAACATGAGATTTGCTCCAGATCCTCCCACTTGGAATATGAGCACCTGGAAGACAAGGGCCATATTGGGCCCACACAGCAGGGGCCACGGGTACAGCCCATGGGCAGAGTGCAGGGACCACACAGAGAACTGGCCTGACCAATTTCCTCAGCACCAACTGTCCCCTCCCTTCCTTCTCCCATCCATCCCTATCACCAAATGATAAATGAAAGCATCAGAAGGAAGGAAGGATGTGGGCCACAAGCAAGGCTGGAGAGAACATTCTAATTCCTTTCCCTACTTGCCCACTCTCACCTGCAGGCAGGACAGTCCTCATTTTCTTTCTTTCTTTCTTTTTTTTTTTTTTTTGTTAAGATCTTACTTATTTATTTGACGAACAGAGATCACAAGTAGGCAGAGCAGCAGGCAGAGAGAGAGGAAGGGAAGCAGGCTCCCCGCTGAGCAGAGAGCCTGATGCGGGGCTTGATCCTAGGACCCTGGGACCATGACCCGAGCCAAAGGCAGCGGCTTTAACCCACTGAGCCACCCAGGCGCCCCAGTCCTCATTTTCTGGAAGAGAAGTCTGGGCTCCAGAGAACCCAAGAAGCCCAACTGCCCAACTCTACCCAGGATGCACAGTTCAGTCTGCTGTCTCTGCACTGCCACTATCTGCTGCTCCTCAGGGCCTTGTGGAGCCTCTTATAGGCAATCCACAGCCTTCTCCAGCAGAAGCAGGACCCCACGTAGGGTCATCCCACAGCCACTCTGTAAGGTTGGGCAGTTCCATGTCCTGGTTCCAAGCACACACCCTAGACACACACTGAGTGTGAATCTGTTAAGCCGCTATGAACTGGCTGACCCTGGCAAGTCATTTCACCGCTCTGTGCCTCAGTTTCCCCTGTAGAGAATGAGGCCGTCAACTGAACCTGCCTTCAGTGTTGCGGCAAGCATGAAACATGCTGATACATGTAAAGTGATGGACAGTGCCTGGTGTAACCTTCCACTGAATGCCCTGACCTACGTCATGTGCATGTCACAAGAACGACTACAGGAAAGAGGCTTACCCTGGCTGGACGTCTCAAAGCCAGGCCCTTGCTTACTCCATTCCTCAGTGTCCCCCTCTTTTGTGAAAGGGGAGGCCTAGGATGGTCCTCATTTGGATGGTGGCTAGAAGAATACAGAATATTACTACTAACTAAAAGAAGGCAGGAGCTAGTGAAAAAGGCCCCAAATTCCCCATCCCCTCGCCCCCCAGGTACTGTTTCCACAAATGCCTCCTGCCAACCAGGCCTTCCTTCTGAAATGACAACCTCAGGGTAGCTGAGCCACTGCTGAGAAGGAGTCACTAATCACCTCCCCCAAGGTCCTTCTTCCAAGCCAAGGCTAAGTCGGGACTGGCGGGGCCTGGGGGAAGGATCACTCAAGAGAGTGTGCGGGCTTCCCCCCCCAAAAAAAGCGCCAGGAGCCCCCTCAACACACAGGAGGGAACGGGAGCTACTGCGCCTGCTACACAGAGACGCTGCTGACGGCGGCCCGTAGCAAAGCCTCTTACTTCCAACTTCAGGGCCGGGGCCAAAAGGGACAGTAGAGAGAGGAAATGGGGAAGTGAAGTGGGGTTAAGCTCCTCCTGGAAAAAGGAAGAAAGACATCCTGCCCCATACATCACACTCTTAAGGCCAGCCTGTCTGGGTGAGGTCCTGCCTGACCTAAACTAGAGCAGCCTCCTCCTCACTTCCAGTCTGGACGGTTGACTGATCCAGCTCAGGACAACTCTGGCCGTGTCCTTCCCTGCTGGGAAACCTTCTGTGATTCCTCATTACCTGAAGAGAAGGGATGGTAAAGATGTCGCCAAGTGCCACTATCTACCCCCATTGCTACACCCATGGTGGTCATCACTAGTCAATCTGGAACCTTCTGCCTCTAGATCTTCTCAAACCAGCATGCCAAACAAGGACTACCAATCCTCGAGAGGTGACACTCTAGTTAAAGCTGCTTTCCAGGACATCTGGTTAAAATGGAAGACAAACGATACAAGTTCACTTTTTTCCCTTCCAGGGAACCAACTAGAAACAATAGCAAGGAACTTTTTTTAATGTGTTGTGCCATAAACATGAAGCAAACAGAGGCGAAACCACACGGGCAAGAGAGTTCCACAAATTTAAGAAGGCTAAAGGCTGACCAGAGCTAGAAGGAACTCTACGGGTAAAGGAAGCAAGTGGAATCACAGCCTCAAAGCACCTTCAGAGGTCTTAGAGTAAAAAGTGAGCAGCCATGGTTGAGAGAAGCCCTGAGGGGCTTGGGCCTGGAGAAGCCAGGACAGTACAGGCAGGGAAGGCACGGGCTTCTTCGCACAAGACACTGACTGAAAGGCCGTACCAAGAGTGGTGAGGCCCACCTCTCCCACCCTTTGACAGAAGACCAAGAAATAATCATTAGAAAATTTACAGGAGGGCGTCAGGTTTCAGGGAGCAGGTCAGAGGGGGGAGAGAGAATTGACTGAAAGCTGCATAAGAAATGCTTGGATCCCCAGTCCTCCCCACTGTCCCACACCTTGGCTGCAGGGACCAAGTATATCCCCTTCCGGGGGCATCATTCAAGGAGAATTCTCTGGAGAAACTGAACAACCTCAAGGGGGGGAAAAAAAAAAGGTCTAATAAACATGCTGACATTTATTGTTTCCCTCAAAAAAAACCAGATGACTCCACAACCCCAAGCACCTTAAAGTGCAGCCCACCAGGTGACCCACCAGGTGACAAGTCCTACCCTGTACACAGAGCTCCCAATCACTAAATATGGACATGGTGCAAACAACAAAGGAAAGACTCCATCAGACTTCCCCAAAATGAAAACCTTCTCTGCTTCAAAGGACACTATCAAGAATGTGAAAAGAGCTGACAGCCTAGGAGACAGTATCTCCAAAACACACCCAATAAGGGACTTCTGTCTATAATATATAAGCTCAAACTCCATAATAAAAGACAACCCAACTTAAAAATCAGCAAAGGAGCTCAACAGACATTCCTCCAAAGAGGACAGACAGGTGACCAATAAGCACAGGAAATGCAAATCAAAACCACAAGGAATTCCACTTCACACCTACTGGGAGGGGTATAATCACAGAAAATAATCTAGGGTCAGCAGGGATGTGGATAAACAGGGACCCTCATAAAACCACTGGTGAGAATGTACTATGGCGCAGCCACTTCGGAGAACAGTCTGGGAGCTCCTCAAAAAAGGCAAAGAGTTGCTGCCATATGACAGAGCAATTCAAGACCCAAGTGTCTCCCCAAAAGACATGAAAACCTATAGCCCCAGAAAAACTTGGGTGTGAAATCCACAGTAGCATTATTCAGACAAGGTGGAAACAGCCCCAAGGTCCACCAACTGATGAATGGATAAACAAAACTTGGTCTACCCATACAACGAAGTATTAGGGAAGCCGTAAATAACATTGAATTACACACTTTAAGTCGATGAATTATATGATAGGTGAATTATATATGAACCAAGAATTACAGACATTGTCAGACATCAAAACACATAGAAAAAAGGATGAAAAGGAAATAAATACAAAGAAGGGAACAGAAGAAACATAAACACATGGGTCTTACTTTGTATCCCAGGGAGATAAAAGAAAAGTTGTAGTCATGAAATAAGATCAGGATACCATCAAAGAATAAGAAGGAACTCTTAAAAATTAAAAATATTGGGAGGCACCTGGGTGGCTCAGTGGGTTAAAGCCTCTGCCTTCGGCTCGGATCCCTGGATCCTGGGATCGAGCCCACATTTGGCTCCCTGCTCTTCGGGAAGCCTGCTTCTCCCTCTCCCACTCCCCCTGCTTCTGTTCCTTCTCTCACTGTCTCTCTCTGTGTAAATAAATAAATAAAATCTTAAAAAAAAATTAATTAAAAATATCATGGTCAAAGTTAGACATTCAGTAGAAAGTGGGGCAGAGAATGCCACCATATTCCATTAATCTAATCCATCACTAATTATACAATGCACCATGACCTTCTGAACCACTAAGAAAAATGCCATCAACTGAACTATGAACACAATAGCAACTCAAAGACTCATCCATTTTCTTCTATCATCATAGAACCCTAATTTTATTCAGAATGACAGTTTACTCAACTAAGAGTACAACCACACAGAATAATTAAGTGTTGTGTGTGACTTCCAAGAAAGCTCCATAGAGGATCTCTAGTGATTTCATGGAGTTGAAATCCTTGAAAAATAAACTACTTATTTATGCCACTGCTATACTGGGTTCTATGTAATATGTACTCAGATACATTCAACCAACTCAGAAGAATTAGAAGATATAGTTAAGGAAATCTCTCCAAGAAAATGAGTTGGAAAATCATAATGAGTTGTAAAAATCATAGAGAGTATCAAATCAAATGTACAATTCAAATCAAAGTACAAATCAAATGAGTTGTAAAAATCATAGAGAGTAAGTCCAGGATATCCAAAATAAGACTAATATGGGTTCTTGGATAAGAACACAGAGCCAACAAAGGGAAAGAAATCATATAAGTAAATTTTCCCAAATTTGAGTAACAAAATCTCACAATTCAAAGGGCCTGGCTTAAAAAATCAGAAAGTAAAAACATACATATCCCAAAGCTCCTCTATGTGAAACTTAAAGAGTGTTAAGGCATAGAAAGGAAATGCAAAATTTTCAGAGATAAAAAACAAAAACTAAAACAAAACCCAAGTGACATAACAAAGGACAGAGAATCAGAAAGTGACCACACTACTTGTGTTTGAAGACAATGGAGCAGTGTATTGAAAAATGATTCTTGAAAGTCATTTCTAGAAAAATGATTCATGACTTAGATCCTATACCCAATCAAACTATCAACCAAGTACAGAACAACAGGCAAAGACTTGAACATTTATCTATACCACATTTTTCCTTAGGGAAGTACCAGAGAATGCTTTCCAGAAAAATAAGCAGGGACACCAAAAAGAAACACGAGATCTGGAAAACCACAGATTCCACACAGGAGAAAAGCAAAACCAGGCTCCAGAAGGATCTGCTGCACTTCTCCACCACGGGCTAAGTGTGCACTTGTCAGACACCCTTGTCTGCACCCTGAACCCCTTTTCTGTGTGCACTGGGCCCCTGGGAGGTAAGCTCTCAGAGCAGGCACTACAGCTTAGTGGGCTCAGAGGAGATGACTCAAAAGCAGGGAGCTCTCCTCCCTGTAGGGAAAGCTACAGAGGCTAAGCCTATGTTTGGGAAGCTGGGTGGGTGTCTCTCTTGGGGTAGCTATCCTAAATCTATAGCCTACTTCTGCAGACCCTGCCCAACGCAACAGTGGCCCTGCTGTGGCCCTAAAGTGAACTCAGGACTTGGCATTCCAAGAGTCCTTGTAGCCTCTTTGCCGACTCCTCCTTCAGTGTTCCCTGAGGTCTTGTTCTAGTAGTCCCCTTGAGGCTGTCATCACCTCAGGACAGGGCCTTCTCCTGCTAGCTTGGCTCTCCGGCAACCCCTGTGGCTCCTGGGTTCAGCCTCCCACCACCCTGTGGCCGCTGTGTGCTCGGACCGCCCCTTGCACTTGTGGAAAGGGCACCCAATACCCACTTCTTCTCTTTCCTCCTCCTTATTATCAACGTGCTGGGACTGGAAGGAAGAGCTTATCGAAGGGCTTACCCAGAATTTCACAAGAAAAAAGGCATTGGAAGGCCCCCGTTCAAAGAGCTCCTTGAGTCCCCCCTTTTTCTCCGGGAATTTGTCATAGATCTGGCGGATGTCCACGGCTTCGAGGTAGGGGTCACTGTAGCTTGGGCTGGACTGGCCGATGTGCACGAACAAGTGCTTGTTGTACTGCGGAGAGAACAGCTGGATTGAGGGACAGGTATGGTGTAGCAGGCAGCCAGAGTAGACCAGAGCTGGGATCACGGCCGCGTGACCTAGAGCAAGTGACTTCAGCTCTCCGGGCCTCAGTTTCCCAACTGGTAAAATGGGGACAGTAAAAGGACCCGATGTAAAGCCAAGTTAATGGGTATAAAGCCTCCGGAGCTGTGCCTGCACCTAGTGGGCCTAGTCGCTGCTAATAAACAGGGCTCCGTCTCAGTCCTGGCTGGCCACTGGATGCCCTCAGCAAATCACTTCCTACCTCTGGACCTCTCTTATCTGTCATGTCAGACCACCGGCCGAGATCAGGTGTTTTCAAACTGTGCTCCACCCGGCAGACGGGGGCTGGACTGCCCCTGTGCCCCTCACAGGCACTGGACTACACCCAAAGAAAGTCTACTTCTTTTGTTGTACACACGGGGCTTCTGAATAAGCGTTTGATTAATGGTTCCTCTGCTGAAAACACAAGTTTGAAAACATCAGAGTAAAATGGTCTGTGAAGTCCCCTGGGTGCCCCGCCTCCTTCAGCTCCTCCTCCTCTGACCTTTCCAGATGACGCTGGTCACCCAGGACATGGGACACGAAGGGGACAGGGTGGGGGTGGCGCCCAAGGATGTGGGCCGGACATAGGAGGCCCCTCAGAGCCACAGGGGCAAGGATGGAGCAGGGGGGCTGAGAGGCAGGGCAGAGGGCATGGAGAGAAGAGTGTAGGTCAGGGAAGGAGCAGCAGAGGGAGAGCCAAGAGAACTGGGATGGACAGAGGACACCGGGGAGGGCTTTGGGGCGGGATCACCAACCGTGCCAGGGGAGGAGGGGAAGAGAGGGGCCGGAGTGAGCAAAGAGGGAGGGGTGGATGAAGGAAAGGAAAGGGGAAGGGAGAGCCAGTGGAAGGGAAGACTGGGCAGGACTAGGGGAACTGAGGGCAACCAGAAGTGGAGTGGGGCAGAAGGCCAGGGCAGGAAGCCAGAAGCAGGTGAGGAAAGAGCTGAAGACACAGGCGCCTCCGGGAACAGGAGTGGGTAAGAGAGCCGGCCAGACCGGGGCCAGCACCTACCGTATCAGGGTCCTGCTGCTGCTCCAGGAAGGCAGAGAACTCCAACATCCAGAGCTTGGAGCTGGCCACACTGCGGCCCTGCCATGGGGGTGCTGGGGGCGCTGAGGGCGACGGGGTGGGTCCTGCAGGAGATTCGAACCCTGCACGCAGGGAGAGAGGCACATGGGGAGCGGTCCACACACAGCCTCCCTGCCGACAGCCTCTGCGAGGATCCCGGGCCCAGCAGGGAGGCCCTGAGCTGACCAGGAGCTCTCTTGCCTTTCTTAAATAGGCCTCCTTGCAGGGGTGGTGGAGGGCGGCACTTGTACAAGCTGTACCCTTGGGCCCCTGGGAAGAACTGCACTCGGGGGGAAATGGACATTGGATGGGGGACCAAGAGCTTCCTGAGCAGCACTGCCGGGTTTGCAGTGCCGGGGAGCTTGAGGTCCAGTCTGAGACAACCAGACCTAACCCCCTACAATGCCGAAGCCCCATGGGGGCAGGAAGCTTCCTGATCTGTTCACTGCTGTCTCTCCAGCCCCTACAACAGCGCCTGGCTCAGAACAGGCACTCCATACAGGTTTGCTAATAAAGGAAGTAAGGCACGTGGTAAGAACTGACAAGGTACGCCCTCGGGCGTGAAGAGCACAGGCTTCTCCAAAGACAGCGATGCCTGAAGGAAGTGGCCAGCACACGCAGGAGGCAGGAGGTGAAGACAGGGAAAAGCACTCAGAGCAGAGGGCCGGGCAGAGGCAAAAGGAGAGGGCTGTGAGAAGCTCAGCGGGTTTGGAAGCTAGGTCCTCGGGGGGGAACCGGAGAGCAGGTGGGTTTGTGCCCGTGGCAGGAAACAAAGGTGAAGAGATGGGCCCGGGGGCCAGGCTAAGCGGCATGAATCTGAGCCTGAGAGTTTGGGAGTGACAGGATTGGAGGCGGGGCAGTGAAATGATCGGACGCCCATTTCTGGAAGGACTACGCAGGGGTGAGGCTGTCAGAAGCACGGTCCTGGGGACATTTTCAGGGGAAAAATGAAGAAGGCCCGAACAAAAGCAGTGTGGTGGAGGGAAGAGTCAGGGACACAGGAGGCACACAAAGGAGCAAAACCCCCAGCTGGGGCACCTGATGGGGTGGGAGAAAGCAGAGGCAGAACTCCAGGACGGGGGGGCGCCTGGGTGGCTCAGTGGGTTAAGCCGCTGCCTTCGGCTCGGGTCATGATCTCAGGGTCCTGGGATCGAGTCCCACATCGGGCTCTCTGCTCAGCGGGGAGCCTGCTTCCCTCTCTCTCTCTGCCTGCCTCTCTGCCAACTTGTGATCTCTCTCTCTCTCTCTCTGTCAAATAAATAAATAAATCTTTAAAAAAAAAAAAAAAAAAGAACTCCAGGACGGGAGAGGGAGGTGGGGGGCCCGCGTGCTGAGGTGGGTAGGTCAGGAGCACTCAAGGGTAAGTCAGGGGCACTCAAGAAAGGAATCGGAGAAGAAACAAGCGGTGGGCAGAGGGCCGTGCTGGACATGTTAGCTATGCCTAATGCCCCAGCTGAACGGCTCGCTCATCGGTGCGGCACCGCTCACAGAGGATGTGCCATGTGCCGGCCACAACGGGCCCTGTGGAAGCGCAGAGTAGTCGCTCACAGACACTGGGCCCCCCAACCCGATACTGGCAATAAAAAGCATCAAGGGCTAGATGGGGGCGCAGAGCGCTCAGGGCGCCTAAGCTGGGCAGGGGCAGGGCAGAGAACTTGCAGGACGGGGAGCCTGAGCCACAGCCCAGAGGCAGGGCAGGTGGAGGCACGGAGGGCAGGAGGGAGAGGAGAGAAGCTGAGTCACCAAGAAGAGCCATGCAAGTCCTACTACAGACTTTAGATAGTACCCAGAAGGCACCTGGAAGCCAGGAAAAGATGTTAAGCCTAGGAACCACAGGGTGGTCCCGGAGGTGAATCACGGAGTGAAGAGAGGAGGCGGGATAAAACGGGACGCAGGTTAGCAGGCAAGAGCAGGGCCTGAACCGAGGCTGAGGCCAGTGAGAGGAGGGGACAGACAGGAGGGCGGGTTACTTGGGGCTGGGAGAAAGCAGCGATCAGAACCCCAAGAGGGGCGCGCCCCGCTCTCAGGACAGGACGAGCCCCAGGCTAGAAGGTCAGCAGAGTCACTCCCCGGGCCAGAGAAGGTGGTTAAGGGTGAGGATCCTGCCTTGTCCTGCAGAGAAGGAAGGAGGTGAGGGACCCTCATGAGAAAGGAGTGTCCCCTGAACAGGGAGGAGGGACACCCATGCTCCACAGCTCTGCTCAGGAGGGCTCCCTCTGCTAGCCAGCAGCTCCAGGCTCGAAAGCCATGCTCTCCTTGGAGCTCCCATTTTGAAGGAGAAGACGACAGTGTCACCAAGAAGGGGGCCATGCCAAGACCCAAGCTCTCCGGGGCACTCCTGCAGTATACGGGGGCAACCAGGTGGAACAGCAGCCCTGGGGCACAGGCACTCCCCTTCGGACAGCGTGCACTCCTGAAGGCCCTGAGCCCAAGCTGGGGAGCAGGTCAGGCAGCCCAAGTGGCACAAGAGGCTTGGTGTAGCACAGAGGTGTGCGTGGTAGGGGAAAGGCAAGGGGCAGAGCCAGGACACTGGGATGTCTGTTCTGAGCATGCGCATCTAAACAGATCAGGAGCTGTCCAGTTGTCAGGGGACCTGGGACCTGGGCAGGGGGGGCAGGAGCTGCAGGCGTGCGAGGTGCCAGGGAGCCGTGCACTGCCGACCCACCTGGCAGAGGCAGCGAAGGCTGGACAGTGTAGGTTTGCTGAGAGAAAGGTTTCACACTGTGGGAGACAGGAGAGAGCAGGTGTAAGCCTTAGGGCAGGCGGCAGCCCAGGAGCCTCCGGCAGTGTCCAGCACGCTCTGTGGGTCTGGCCCTGGTGGTCTGGCCATCAGTGGCCTTGGTGGGTCTGGCCACCTGCTCCCTCCCCTGCCAAGTCCGTCTCGTGGACTCATGGTCTCACGGATGACCCACAGAGGCAGCATGTCTACTGGGAAAATCCACCCCTCCCTCTCGCCTTCCCTCCCTCCCTGGCCTGCCAGAGGGCAGCTCCCTGACCTCCTTTCCTCGGGGTCCCAAGCTCTAGCCCTGCTTCACCCTGGACAGAGTGGCGTTTCGGCAAATGCCACCCCAGGATGTCCATGCTGCAGACTGGGCTGTTGCCTGCGAGCGGGAGACCCTGATTTCAAAGTTGGAGCCCCCGCTCAAAGGCTGAGGCCAGCCTGCGGTCCTGTCCCAGACTGGGTGCCAGGCTCCACAGCACACGTTTATGCGCTCGGGTTCAGCTCAGAGAGCAACCGGCAGCAGGCCATACTCACTCGTGGGATGTTCCGGCTTGGCCCGGCAAAGCTCCTTGCCAAAACTGAGGAGGCAAAAAGCGCAGAGTCAGCAGAGGACCAGGCACGTGGGCCGCAGGGCGGGGGGGGGGGAGGCCAGGCAGGCCTCAGCTGGAAGGCAGGGCTGGGGGCCTGGACCCAGTGGGTGGTAAGGAGAGAGTTAGCACTGCTGTCCGGCACAAGTGTTTTGAGGAGCTCTAGTCTCTGGACCTGCTCTGCTGAGAATGTGCTCCTCGGGAGAAAGCCCAGGTTGGCCATCACGGCAGGATATTCTTCCCTTAGAAGCCCACAGTGCGTAGCGGCACATCAGGCCCGAACAGTCCTAGGTTTCAGAAACCTATTTAGTTCTAAGTGTCCCAAACTTCCTCATACATGATAACTTTGTGTCGTTATCTAGGCAATATCCTGAGGGACTAGCGGTCTCTGAACACACTCTGAACACCGGTGGACGAGAGGCTCACTGAGCAAGGGGCCGTCCCGGTCCCATCCCCACATGCCAAGGGTGATGCTGTGGGTGCATTCTGAAGACCGATTTAGTCCCTGCAGCCAAGAAAACCCTGTGAGGACACAGCCCTGGAAAGGAGGAGCCTTTCTAGACCATTCTGAAAGTGTCACCAAGCTGGCCCCAGTCAAGACATTTAAAATCCAAACAAGGGTCTATTCCTGAGCATCAGCTCTCTGAGTGGCAGGAGAACAGTGCTGAGTGCCTGTGGGGCGTGGGGACGGGCTGAGCGGTGGAGGCTGCTCAGGGCTGCGCTGGTGCCGCACCGACGCCTCGGGCTTCAGCTCCCATCCGTCAATCAGGCCAACTCTGTAGAGCTACCCAGTTGGCCGGCTACTGGGGGCAGACCTGCCCCTTGTGGAAGGCCTGCTGCGTCACTGGCAAGGCCCCCGAGAGGCCAGTGCCAATGCCAGCAGAGCCATGCCTTAGCATGGCCCCTCAGTCCTTGGTCCCTCCTTCCTCCTGGTTCTTCAGGCCTGGGAGGACTCAAGAGAAATGGGGCCTGGCCAGTGCCTCCAGCTCCTCAGGATGGGAAGGAGTGAGAAGAAGGGGCTGGCTCAGCCTCTGGCTCCAGGCAGCCCCACTTACCCCTGAGACTGCTGGGTGGCCTGGGCCCCGGGCGAGGGCCATTTTACTGTGGAAGGCTGTGGCGGAGATGGCCTGGGCGGGCGACATGGGAGCCATGCTCTGCAGGGCCTTGTCCTTAGCTGCCTGGTCCTGGGGAGACATTGGAAGGGAGGGCCTCAGCAGTGGTCACTACGGCATGTGTGGGCGAGGCGGGGTAGGGGCTTGTGCTCAGGGAAGCTGTCCCAACGCCAGTGGCCAGAGCCCCGGACAAGGCCCCGGGGGATCAGGCTCGCGCCCCTGCTGTGCTATGAACCTGGTCTGTGACGAGCACAGGTCACTTGGTTCCTCTGATCAGTTTCCTCCTCTGCCACGGGGCGAAATACTTGTCCAGTCTATTTTATTAGAGTTTAAGGGCCTTGGGAAGCCACCTGCCAGACGGTGTCTTCACGGGGACATTCTGAGAAGCCTTTTAGTCCTCGTTTCCCTCCGCGCCCTGGCAGCCGGCATAGGACCTGGCTCACAGAAGATGATACTACATAAACATGTCAGAGCCCTCCTCAGACAGGAGTCCTCCTCTGCGGCCACACGGGCTGTCTGCAGGCGTGGGACGGTCTCCTCTGGTCCCACCTGTCCCAGTCCTGCCCCATGGGTCTCCCCTTGCACTGTGGACACCCAAGGCACCCCCGCCTTTTACGTGGCAGGTGTCAACACCTGTTACTTCCCCTCCATGGGTCCAAAGACACCAAAGAACAGGTTTTCCCTGCAGAGGCTCTGAACTAACACGTGCACAGGAAAGCATCTGTAAGCATGTGTGACACGGACGAGAACAGTCACAGTAGTAACATGTATGCGTATATAAGCCAGCAGCTCTGGGCCAGAGCGCCCCAAACCCACAGGACTTCAAAATGATGACACGTATTTTAGTATTTCTGTATTCAGTTTTCTGTACTTCAAAAAGCCTAATGGGAACTGTGGTTTTTGTCCAACATATAGACTAGGATGGCAAGTTTTACTCAGTGTGTGTATCTTAGCTGAGGCCAAGAGACTGGATTATGTCAACTCTGTCTTTATGATGAATATATTTAAATGGGAAAAATAAATTAGCCATTATCTGATAATTAAGATGATAGACCCAGATCTATTCCAAGTCCCAGACAAGGGAGAACTGACACAGGCCCTTGCCACTCCCAACACTCCCCCATAACAGTTTCCCTCGGCCCCCACAACAGCCCTGTGGAGCACGCACCACCGTGAGGGAACCAGCATCCCAGCACCTCAGACTGTGGAGCCAGAACTGCAGGGGCCCTGCCACTCAGCTTCTCCAGGACCATGTGCACTCATGTGGCACAAGATGACCCAGAGAAGGTCAAGAACACGACTTCAGGGGCGCCTGGGTCGCTCAGTGGGTTAAGCCGCTGCCTTCAGCTCAGGTCATGATCTCAGGGTCCTGGGATCGAGCCCCGCGTCGGGCTCTCTGCTCAGCAGGGAGCCTGCTTCCCTCTCTCTCTCTCTTTCTCTCTGCCTGCCTCTCTGCCTACTTGTGATCTCTGTCTGTCAAATAAATAAATAAATCTTAAAAAAAAAAAAAAAAGAACACGACTTCACTTTGATTCTGAACATCAGAGCACTCCTGTGAGGCTGGCAATACCGGCAGGATCCCCATTTTAAGAGGAAGAAAACAGAGGCTCTGAGAATTTAGGGCACTGACCGTGGTGGTGGCTAGTCCGAGAGCTTGGTCCAGGTTGGCCTCTGCAGGCCCAGGACAGGGGATGGGGGAGAGAAGGGTACACACAGCACAGAAGACACAGGAGACCATTCTGAGAGGAGGGCTCATCCTCAAGCCATTGTCCTTTCGGGGCAAACCTGGGCTTTGTTCTCAGAGGCTCTCGATAACCAAAGAGGGAGCTCTCAGCATAAGAGGGCCTCTTCCCGAAGACACGTGCACCAGTTCAGGAGAGAAAAGCCAAACGTGCCACATCAGCCGGCCCAGGCCTCTCCCTCCAGGAGGACATGTGTGATGCAAGAGGCTGAACACTCAGAAAGCCCGTGGACCTCTGTGGTTAACAACTGCCCCGTGAGGCCAGAGAGCTCCATCCGCTCGATGTCAGTAACTTACGTCCCTTCCCGGATAGCTGATCTAAACAGGCGACTGGGGCTCGGGAAAGCACGTTGTCACCAGGGTGGAACAGGAATCAGGGCGAAGTGGGAAAGATGCTATGGGGCGTGACATCAGTGCCCAGGTAACAAGGCCAGGGAGACACTGAATTTGGGGACCGGAGGGGACCTCAGACACCACCTTGCTTCCCCTTGTCATTTTACATCTTAAACTGAATAGAGCTGGAGGAAGGCCAGTGACTCACCACGCCCCCGTGGCACAAGGGCAGAGCCAGGTACACCCATTCCCAAGTCCTGGGGGATTTCTACCAAATAAGAAGTCTGTCCAGGGAGACAAATTATGCTGGGTCCCAGACCCCTCTGAGAATACGAAAAAATCCTCAGACCACCCTCTCCAAGAAAACGCATGCACACAAAGATCTGTGTGTTATTTAAGGGGCTCATGGTTTCCCTCAATGTCCGTCCAGTGGTCTAGCAGAGCTCTCCCCAGCCTCTAAGTTAGAGCGTATAGACAAAGGTAGCAATTCCTTGAAGCAAATGGGGGCCATACGGATGGTCCCCAAGGGAATTAAAAGTTTCCCTTGATGGCCATAAACAGAACACTGGAAAGTCTCTTCTCTATCTGGCTCTCTGCCAGGGTCCCAGCAAGTCAGAGGCAGACCAGAGAGGGGAAGTGAGCAAGTTGGACTCCAGACCCCGGGGGGTCTCCAGGAGTATGTGTGCTCGGCCTGAGGGGGAGGGAGCGACAGCTGAGGCCCAGCCAGCTGTCCAGGGGACAAAGGAGCGAGGTGCTGGGCTGCAGCTGTGGGGGCGGGGGACAGCTGGGCCAAGTGGGCCGTGGGGCGCGGCTTCCTGGGAGTCCCCGCCACCCGTTCAGAGGCTCCAGCGTCAGGATCACCGACAACCAGAGCCGCAGGGACCTGCAAGCTCATCTAGTGCAGGTTTTTAATTGGGCTCTGAGCTACTTTGGGGTTCAAGAGCCACGGGGCCTGAGAGGTAGATAGGAGCAAGGGGTGTCTGGCCTATTCCTCACCAACCTAGCTTTGACCAGGGCAGCTCCTGTGGTTACGTACTGATGTGATATTCTGTTTGGGGGAAAAAACGAAAAGGGCTGAAAAAAAAGTATGTTAACTGCTGGTTTCAGTCTGACACCCCTAAAAGTCAGCTCTTCCTACCTGGTAGCTGGGCAAGCTCTGCTACACACCCCTGTAGGACAGTGAGCTCACTCACCCCCACCTGGAAGTCCCTGAAAGGGTCCCCTGACTCAGGCATCCAGGAGGCCTGAGTCCTGTGGGGAACAGACCACCCGATGAGGTGTCCTGTCAGCAGCGGGGCCTCCCCGGAGCAGTCCCCTGCTGGGGACTGCTCTGGGAACTGGGGACTGGGGACTATCAGGTGAGGCTGATCTGGAAAGGGGAGAGAACCAACCATCTGCGAGTGGAGTGAGGGGGGCACTCCCCCAGCTCCCGGGGAACAGCCGCCCCACCCCCACAGCAGGGCCTCCCAAGCTTGACCACGCCCACCCTTGCAGGCTCAGGGGATGGCACTAAGGGGTCAGGGCATGGCACTAAGGGGTCAGGGCCTCCATGAGGTCCTCAAGGAATGGGGCGTGGAGGACAATCCCGCTGGGACCTGGGGAGTAAACTGCCCGGGAAGGGGGATGCTGCAGGGCCTGGGGTCACACACACACACAGCTCAACTGTCATTCCCGGTGCAGACAAGAGCAGTTACAGGCTGACCACTCTTCTCAACACCAAGAAGCACGCTGGCTCTGCACACCAACAGCCAGTCCCTGAACCCAAAGGGAAAAAGGGCCCTAACTTCTAGGAAGCTGGCCCCGCCTATGCCCTCGGTCCTTCCCACCACTGCTGGTTTGCCTTACCTTTAGCTTGGCCTGGATCTCGCGGGCTTTGCGACGAGCCAGCACCTGGATGTGGCTGGAGACCTGTAGCAAGAAGAGAAGGCTCCTGTCCCTATCTCCCAGGAGGCCTGTGCTCCCCATGCTGGCTCCATGACCCTCAGCCCTGCACCATCCTCAAGCCACGTCTGTGGAATGAGTGAGTGAAAGGGGCAGTCAGTGATGGGTCCTCAGTCCCACACATCCAGCTAACCCAGAGTCTGGCGATAAATCGAAGTGCAGCGCCAGTCCTTCGCTCTCTGTTCTTCCAGTGTCCTGGGGACAGGAGGGGGGCACTTTCTCCCAGCTGACGGCAGCAGGGACTACAGGGAAACTGAACGGTCTGTGGCACACCAGAAAGAGATAACCCCTGTGAACCAGCCCCACCGAGAAGCCACCCTTGGTCCTGCAGAGGGCCTGGCCCACCATAGGAGCAGGCTGGAACTGGGGTACCTGCCCCTGGGACCCACACTCATCCCCCAGGGCCCACCTGCTTCCTGGTGCGGGTCTTCCCTGTCCGGAGCTTGATGTAGCGGGCTATCAGCTCATTCCGACCTACAGAGACACCAACAGCCTCTCAGCGGGTGAAGGACAAAAGGCAGAAACACGAGAGGATCTGGGGATCCCTTCCCTCGCCCTCTGCCCACCTTGAGTGGGGACTTGGGTTGAGGACTCTGCAGTTTCCCTCCCGCCCTCCTTGGATCCCAGGGATCTCCCAGCAGCAACAGGCCTTGCTGGGGGACTGGTAACCTGAGAGCAAGGAGGTGACAGGGCTGTGAGCCCCATATGAACTTGAGGAGCCCTCTCAGAGGCCACCTCCTCCCCCCACTCTACAACAGTGGGACAGCTGCCAATCTGTCCCGCTTCCTCCTGGGGTCTTTTGCACACTTGGGAGGCTGCAGGGAAGTGCCTGGACCTTGACACTCGCCCATGCAGCCCCCTGCCCACACAGCTTCCACCATCTCCAGAGATGAGCAGTACCTCACTAGAGGTCTTGCCTTGTCTGTGGGCAGCAGGGGGGATGAGAGACCTAAGTGCTGAGACCCTGAGCATCCTCACGGAGAAGGCCTGAGGCCCTTAACTCAGATCAAGAAGACCGGGGCAGCCCACACCTCCAGCTGCATGGCTCTGACCAGACCAGTCACCAGGTCGTACTGAGTGTTCGCCAAGGGAGCCGTCTCCTAGAGGCTGAGGCTGTGTCTAAGGGACCCTGAAAAACTGTAAGGAGCCACCCACGTCCCCTACTATTGTAAATGCAATTATGAAAGGCAGTTCTGTTTTCAAAGCAACAAACACACAGCTAAGAAGAGACGTGTGCCTATGCTGTAACCCCAGTGTGGGCCACAGACAGTGCGGGCCACTGAACACAGTGTGCTCAGAGCATTGGGGTCAGCTCAGGCTGGGTGGTCAGGTGAGCCTTCTGCTGGACCTTGACCACTGGGTAGGATTAGACTATAAAGAAGGGCATTGGGCTAGGGAGAGGGAGGGCAAGGGGGTTTGAGTAGGAGCTGTCACCTCTCTGGGCCCGCTCTGGGGCCAGCTCTGGGGCCAGCAGCATAGCCACCAGCCCGCCCCATCCTGCCGGCCCTTGCTGAGCCTGGAGGGCTGTGGCTATGAGTCAGGAGGTGCGGGGGGGCAGGGGTAAGACAAGCGGGCTGTCCGCCACCCCGCTGTAACTGGAGAGCACAGCCAAGGCCAAGCTGGCCCCCCAGATGACCTTTCCTCACTGCCAAAACTGAACTAAGAGGCCACCCTCGGGAGGACTTGTCTGCCAGGAAGACTAGCTGGCCTGGAAGCACTGGACAGTCTGTGTCAGGGGAAAGGGTGGGGGAGGACCAGAACCTGAGGCTATCACCTGTGGGCTGGTCTGCACCTAAAACAGGGAGCCGGGGGTGCATCGCTTCTCAAAGCTTTCCACGGAGAGGTATTCCATGGGCTCCTTTAAACGAATGTCCAAAAAGACAGCTGAGCAGTCACACACCATGTCTAACAAGAGACACTCACGCTGCAGTTAGGAAACGCTCTGATCACTGGCCAGAGGGTCTAAGTCATCACCAGAACTGGGAGTTGGGAGCTGGGTGTAGTCCAGTGGCTCCAAAAACAAGATACGGGATCTTCGCACGTCCCATTCCTCCTGGACCTTCACCCAGACTTCCCTTCTTAAACCAAGCCCTTTTAAGGTTCCTCCTCCAGACGATTCTAAGCAAACGTTTACAGACTTCGGAAGCAGACCTTACCCTGAGCTCAATGAGAGTTCTCTGCAGCTCAGTTTCCTTTCCTGTTAAAGGAAGAGGCCTGTGCGAGTAGTCGAGTTCGGGGCCCAGCCTGGGAGCAAGGAGAAGAACAAGGGAGGAGGGAGGGTTCCTGAGACCAGGAGACTGATCACAGAGCAGGAGGGCGCGCTCCAGGGAAGGGTGAGCGGGAGAACGCAGGGGCTGCTGCTGGGAAAGGCAGGGGAATAGACTGTTTGTATTACTGGAAAGGCTCTGGTCAGCAGTAGGCTATTAGTAGTCAAGCTCTGGGAGAGTCAAGTTCTATGTGGATTGTGCACTGTGTCTGTGATGGGGGTGGGGGTGGGGTAGAGGTTGGCCCCTCTAAAGCCCACATTGTTCAAAGGTCAAATGTATATCTGGCATCTAGCCACTTCCCACCACCTCACCCTCCATGGTCCAAGCTCCCATCCTCTGTGGCCTTCTACCTGGACCCCGTGCCCTCAGCCTATTCTTTTTTTTTTTTTTTTTTTTAAGATTTATTTATTTATTTATTTGACAGATTACAAGTAGGCAGAGAGGGGGGTGGGAAGCAGGCTCCCCGCTGAGCAGAAAGCCCGATGCGGGGCTCGATCCCAAGACCCTGGGATCATGACCTGAGCCGAATGCAGAGGCTTTAACCCACTGAGCCACCCAGGCCCCCCAACCCTCAGCCTATTCTTAACACAGCAGCCATAGCAACCTCGTGGCTCAAACAGCCTCCAATGGCTTCCCATCTCACTCAGATTGCAAGTGTTCAAGCCCCTGCAATGGCCTGGAAGCCCCCGGAGCCTGTTCACTCCATCCCCAGCCTGGCCACTCTGACCGTGCAGCATCTTCCACTGGGTCTCCTGGTCGCTCCTGAGACATGCCTGGCCCACTCCCACCTGAGGTCCCACCTGAGGGCCTCCATGTGCCTCATTCTCAGCCCTGCTGCACACGGCCTACTGCCTCCCTTTCCCACCCTGGAGGCCTTCTTTGCTCAGGTGCCTCTGTCTTAGAGACAGCTCCCCGAACTCTCTGCTGATGGTTGATGTCAGCCCCCACCCACCCCACTGTGACGGCCTCACATCTTTGCTGTTCTCCCCAGCACCTTCTGACACACCGCACGATCTGCTTGCTCACTCAGAGCACCACCCCCCACCCTCACCTCCAATGGAAGAAAAGCTCCTGAGAAGAGGGGGTTTTGTCTGTTTAGTCACTTGTCCACACCCAACACCTAGAACACTGCCTGCCGTCCTCTGTAGTGGGCTCCTAGTAAATACGTGTTAAATGAATGATAAGGGAATGGTGAGAAGATGCTGAAAGATGTCCCACAAGGTATTTTGGCCTCCAACAGGTAAGGTACATATTAAAAAAAAACCAAATCGCTTTTTACTTCCAACTAGTCCAACATAGCTATTAAAGTGCTTCCTTATGCCGGCCTGATTTGATTTCATTTGATTTGCAGGAGCAAATCCCTATTTCTACGGAGCCTGAGCATCTAAAACTTGGAAGGCTCTTTTTGAGAAAAAGAACTTAACATATAAATGCAAAGTGAGGGGTGCCTGGGTGGCTCAGTGGGTTAAAGCCTTTGCCTTTGGCTCAGGTCACGATCTCAGGGTCCTGGGATCGAGCCCCGCATCGGGCTCTCTGCTCAGCAGGGAGACTGTTTCCCCCTTTCTCTCTGCCTGCCTCTCTGCCTACTTGTGATCTCTGTCAAATAAATAAATAAAATCTTTTTAAAAAATTTAAAAATTTAAAAAATAAATGCAAAGTGAAGTAAAGATCGTTTCAGGTGAAGATGAACATGTTTACTCTCTTGACGGTAGCTACTGGCTTCATAGGTGTGTGTACATCTGTCAAAACTTAGCCAAACTGTCCACTTCAAATACGTACAGTTCACCATATGGCAATTAAACTCCAATGAAACTGCTTTACAAATAAGCAGACTAGGGGCTTGGAAGGGGGACATGCAACGGATGGTCCTGAAGCCCAAACTCACAGACCTCCCTCGGGCCTGCAGGAAGGCGGCAACCACTCTTGGTACCAGCCGAGGACACTGAAGCTGGAAGAGCCCACCCCGAGCACCCGCCCGCAGATCTGGCAGAAATACCTGGGCCGGCGGCACCACGAGTGCAGGACACCAAGAAGATGCTTGGTTACCAGCACTGCCCTCTGAGCCCAGGCACAGTGGCCCTTTCTCCACAGCACAGAAGCAGCAGCACAGAGGGAGGCTAGTGCCCAGCAGGGGCTGAGAGACTACTCCAGACATCAGAGATGCCAGGAGGCCCAGGTCATGGAGACACAGCCCCCTCCTAGTCCCACAGCACCCTCTGCCCTCTGCTACTGGGCTCAGGAGTTTTGCCGTCCCACGGGCCGTTTTTGGGAGCCACAGGAGCCAAACCCAACTCAGTTGTCAGTGTTTTTCCAAGTTGGGCATCTTCCCTTCCCTTTCTCTGGAACAGCACCCTCCACTCTGGAACAGCACCCCCATCTCTGGAACAGCAACCCCCATTTCTGGAACAGTACCCTCCACTCGGGAACAGCACCCCATCTCTGGAACAGCACCTTCCACTCTGGAACAGCACCCCCATCTCTGGAACAGCACCCCCCCCCCCCCCAGCTCATCTCAGGCCGTTATTCCACCCAGTTCTGTTCTGCTGATCAGAGGTGATGCCAGGGTGGAGAGCACCCGTAGGCAGGAGCGAAGTGCAGGTTCTCTGTGGGTGTGTCAAGCCAAGAGGGGCCAACCAGCTTCCTTCCTGCCAGCGGGGTGCTCCGGAGGCCACCCGGTCACACTGCTGCCACGGGGCCAGCTGGCCTCTAATCCAGGCTTTATTTACACTTATGTGGGGAGTTGCTACTGCTTCTCTCGCTCTCGTAATGAGCAACAGTCGTGAACATTTACTGAGCCCCTTCGTGCAAAAGGACCTGTGCAAATACACTGTTCACTGGGATAGTCGGATCTGCGTCCCCCTTTTCAATCCTCACAGCTACTCTGTGCCACTGCTACTGCCATTGCCTTCTACACAAAGGGAAATCGAAGCACATGGAGGTTCGGGAAGCCATTCAGGGTCACAGGCCAACAAATGGTAAGGACTGAAACCCATCCAGTCTGGTTCCAGAACTTGTCTCTTCAGGACTGCACAGCATGTCTTCTACTTAACATGGAAGTGAGGGCCATCCTCTCTCAGAAGCAAGGGTCATACCTGGTGCCCCCAGGTCTGATGTTGCCTAGGGAAGAAGTAACTGTGGCCCAGAGAGGGGAAGTGATTCATTCAAAGTCCCATGGTTTGTTAAGTGTCCCAGGTGCCACGAGAACAGACACTTCTAAGGCTTCACAACGGTGCTAGGATGGCTGTCTCCCTAGGCAGGGCTGGGAGCTGCCTCCGCAAGACATCATGGGGCTCCTCCCTCGGGACCGATCCCCACCTGGCTCTCTGCAGGAAGCAAGCCCTTGGCTATGTCCGACTCCCCTCGCCCAGACCCAGGTCCTAGAGGAAGAGCCGACTATTGGGACCCCAGGAACCTGCCCAGTGTTTTCACTCACGGACTGTGCTTCCCCCAGCTGACAGACACCAACATGCCGTGAATGGCGAAGATATCAGAACGCCACAGTTGAAGGGAGAAGTGGAGAGAAGCAGGGAGCATATGCTAAGAGGCAGAGCCCTGAAACCACACGGCAGGCCAGCAGGGAGCAAGGGCAGTTAAGAAATGAGTGCAAAGTCCAGATGAATCAGTGGTAGGGAAAGAGACCCACATCCTTGTCCCAGCTCTGTCATCTGCTGCTCGAAGTCAGGCCAGTCTTCTCCCCTCCAGGGCGGAGACCGCATGCTGGGGTAGTGGGAGGCCAGCCTGGACCTCGGCGAGGCCAGTCGGGCAGCTGGGCATTACAGAGTGGCAGGTGGCCTTGGCCAACCCTAGAGAGGGCCTGGGTGTGGCTGGAAAGGACGCCCCCGCCAGACCGTGGCCCATCTGTCAGAGGACATGTGTCCAACAGCCCCAACTCACACCCACGGCCCCACCCCACCATAGGCAAGGACAGCGGAGGGACAAAGGGGAGCCTTGGCCTCACCACAGGTTGAGGGTGGAGCCCTCGGGGCTCACGTGACCACCACCACTTCCTCCTAACCCCACACTCGATGTCACACGTGCCCATCAGCCAGCCCAGGCTTCTCGCTGGCCACACACTACCGCTGCCATCGTTATCCTACCCGAACACGCCGGTCTGGGACGGCCATTGCTGCATCTCGTTCTGCCTATATTACCTCCCCTGTCTGCACCAGCTCTCCCCGGGGCCATAAGTACACTAAACAGCATCGAGGACGTAAAGCACCTACTGCCTAGCGGAAGGTCAGCAAAGCCAGCCGCTACTGCTGTGTTGCTCATAAGGCCCTGTTACCACGAAGGCTAGGAGTCCTCAAAAGTGGAGGAAGCACGCACCTGGGTGGCTCAGTAGGTTAAGCCTCTGCCTTCAGCTCAGGTCATCATCTCAGGGTCCTGGGATTGAGCCCCACATCAGTCTCTCTGCTCGGCAGGGAGCCTGCTTCCCCCCCTCTCTCAGCCTGCCTCTCTGCCTGCTCTGTCAAATAAATAAAAGCTTAAAAAAAAAAAGTGGAGAAAGCTGAGAACCTGAGGGCAGAGCCCCCCACTGAAAAGAAGACGGACATGCACGGACATGCACACACCGGGTTTTGGCTTCCTAGAGGCCTCTCCCGGGAGTAAGCCCTCCCGTCCTCTAGGACCAGCCCTAATCCTGATGGCCTGGGGGCCTCTCTGTCCAGGGACCAGCTGAAGCTATAAACACCTGCAGCTGAGGAGGAGGCTATTTGTGGATAAGAAACTTCTGCCCGCAGCCTCAGAAGGCAGAGATTAGGCCTGACACCTGAGCTCGTATCACTGTTGTCCCTGCAGCGCTCTGAGGCTTCTGGTGAAATCCCACCCCACCTTGAAGGCCACCGCCCCAAGATGTGGTCCCTGATCCCCACCCAAGTGGGTGTGCTCACTCCCACCTCCAAGTCCCGGTGCACAGGGGTAATTGCCTTTCTCGAACTCTTTGGCTGAAAGTCACTGGAGCTCCTGCCTTCCTCTCTCCCTAAAATTCGAGCTCTTGAGGACAGAGGACATGTCCTATTCAGCTCCACACCCCAGTGCTGCACACCAGGAGGGCCCCACGCGCTCTCATCCCTGTGGCAGTGCTGAAAAGATGCTCAACGTCACTAATCATTAGGAAAATGCAAATCAGAACCACAAGCTACCACTTCACACCCATAAGGATGACAATTCAAGCACAAACCAACTAACCACGAGAAGCAACAACTGCTGGCAAAGAAGCGAAGACCCCGCGACGCTTGCAGTCTGTTGGCAGAACAAAACATGGCGCAGCCGCTGGAAGACGGTCTGCCACTTCCACAAAAAGTGAAGTGCAATTACCCCGTGATCCGGAAATTCCATCTCTAGGTATTTTCGCAAAAGAACTGAAAAGGAGGGACTCAGATACCCATACGTGTATGACGTGTGTTCATGGCAGCGCTAGCCACAACAGGGGAGAGGAGGAGACAACCAAGTGCTCACCAAGAGCTCAACGGATACACAAAACACGGTGTAGCTGTGCAAAGGAGTATTATGCAGCTATAAAAAATAACAGAGTCCTGACCCAGGCCGCAATACAGGTGAACCTTGAGGACACTGTGCTAACACAAACACTGTATGACTGGCTCTACCTCCATGAGCTACCACGAAGAGGCAAATCCATACAGACACAACACAGAAGAGAGCTTCCCAGGGGCTGGGGACAGCAGAGTGGACAGGGAGTTAGTGTCTAAGGGCCACAGAGTTTCAGTTTTGGGTGGATGAGAATGTTCTGGAGATGGAGGGTAGCGATGACAGGTGCCACAAGATGAATTTTACGCCACTGAACTGTGACTTAACAGGGTTACAGTGGTAAATTTTCCTTGGTGTCTATCTTCCCACAATAAAAGAAATAAATGAATGGAACCAAAACCAGACAGAAAGGCGGCATTATTATCATTGCCCCTAGTTTTACAAATGAGGAATTGAAGCTAAAAAAGGTTAGACCACCAGCCCAAGGCCACACCAGCTCCTGGCACAGACCAGGTGCGAACTGAGAGTCACGCCATCAGGCCTTCAGAAGTTTGAAGTCAGTGTATGAGCCAGAGTGGGGGACATGGAAGATCTAGAAACCACAGGGCAAGAGAGCAAAGGGCAGTGGAGGAGCTCGCTTGTAAGAGCTGCCGGATTGCTAATGGCAACTGGAAGCCTGGGCCACAAGGCACCCAGGGAGACAACAGAGGATGCAAGGAGAGGAGATGCAGAGAAAGGGGGGACACCAGGAGAGCTGGGAGACTCAGGAGCATGGTGGGCAGAACGAAAGCATGCAGAGAAGACAGAGCCAGCCAGCTCTTGTGCAGGCAGAACAGAGAAGGCAAGAAGGAGCTGTGAGGGGAGGGAAAGATAAGAGTGTGCGGGCAGATAGGGGTGAGAAGTTGCCCTACGCTCATCTCTCCACCACCTGCCCATGGGGCCAGAGGCCAGGCTGGCCAAAGGTGGTCAGAGCGACCAGCATGGCAGTGCCAGGGCAAGGGTCACAGAGTGACGGGGCAAAACTGAAGGCAGCCGTAGGCAGTAGCCGGCCAGCAGCCCTGGTTGCGGGAGCCCATCCACAAGCGTGGGAGGCTCAGCTCAGAAATAACAGGCGCTAATCTGTCCTGCAGCTCTGCATATTATCTGCATGTCTGCTGGCCCTCCTCAGCCTGTCCTGCGCTGGCTGCCCTGGGGCCAGAGCTGGGAGCAGGCTGAATCCCTGTCCTGTATTGAGGTCTAGACTCCTCCTCGGGGCTCTTCTCCCTGCCCGAGGCCTCTTCCTGCCTGCTTGTTCTCAGCTCCCACCCTGTGTCCTGCTGGGCTGGCCCACCTACAAGAGGACCAATGGCCGCTGACTACAGTAAGTGGGGTGTGTACAGACCGGGCACTCGGGGGTGCAGGATGCAGCTATGGCACTGAAGGGTGGCAAGAGTGGGTCCCCCGAGGGAAGAGGAGAAGATCAAGGAGAAGAGCCAGAGCGAGACAAGGTCTGAGTCAGCTTGGCAGCTTGTCCCTCTTCCTCCACCTCCCCGGGGTCCCATCCCACACACCGGGGCTGAGCTCAGAGCTATATATACCTCCCAGCTGGACGGCAGCCCCTGCCGAGGGCCCCTTCACCAACTCCCTACGCGGTCCTGCCCTGGCTCAGCCCCAGCGCCTGGTAAGAGGAGATGGGGATAAGCCAGTGTCTGGACCCCAGCAGGATCTGTGCTCACGAAGGACAGGTGCCCTGGGGGCTGGGTGAGTCATCGGACACTGAGAAGCAGCCTCCAGTGGCCCTGCCCCGAGCCTGACCCACCTGGAGCCCGGGCCAAGCCAGGCCAAGCCACAGGCGGGGGCAGGAGGGAGAGGAGCAGGAGAGGCTCCAGGCTTCACGGAGCGCACAAAGGCCACTTGGGGTGATGGGGGAGCACTGTGCCTGGGGGCAGGGAACTGCTTCTAGCCTTTGCTCTCCCACTTACCACCTGAGAGAATCTGGGAGAAACTCTCGGCTTCTCTAAGCATATAAAACACGAATCCTAACCCTAACCTAACCCTAACCCCAACCCTTGAAAAGATCGAAGAGCTAGACGACATCAGAGGCCACTGACAACTCCTATCTTCTTTGGCATAATTAAGAGGCTCCTGGCCCCTGCCCCACTCCCCTCTCTTCCTCCAGGTCCTCCCCTGTGTGATCCCCCAACCCTCTGCCCCTCCCTGTGTCTCTGCACAGGCGGAGAGCCACAAACGGGACAACAACATAGCCAGGACAGTTTGCCAAACACCGTTTTCATCCTGCTCCCCGCGCCACTCAACAGCTCCCCTTGGGCCAGAGAGAACTTCAGAGGTCTGCAGGCTTGCACTTCCCAAACTGGCTCAGTCACAATCGTGCGCCGACTGACAAAAAAGTCTCTTAACCCAATTCCTTTACACGTGAAGTGGGGAGAGAAATATATATCCATAACAAGTAAATAAAACTACGTACCCCACAAATGTCTACCGCCAGGTGACTAGAAAACACAATGTGGTCTATCATACCACGCAACGTTAGGAAGTTCTGACTTGGGCTACAACAGGGAAGGCCCTCAAGGACACGATGCTAAGTGAACGAAGGCTGTCACAAAGGGGCAGACGCTGTCTGATTCCACTTCCGGGAGGTCCCTACAGCAGTCACATCCACAGAGACAGAAAGCTGAGTGGTGGCTGTCAGGGCTGGGCGGGGGATGGAATGGGAGTTGGTGTCGCGTGGGTATGGGGGCCTCAGGAAGACGCAGAAGTTCTGGAGAAGGATGGTGCTGGTGGCTTCACCACAACGTGACTGTCCTTTATGTGACTCAACTGTACACTTAAAAATGGTGAAAAGGGTAAATTTTATGTAAAGTATATTCTACCACACACACACACACACACACACACACACACACAAAGAAACATCTCAGCATTCAGAGTCCGGTCCCCAGCGGCAATCCAACAAATGTCTGCTGAATCTGCCACGTTCTGTCATCTCCCTGGCCCCCCGGATACCGCAGCACCCTCGGCTCTCTCCTTCTGCTGAACGCCTCTTGGCCCCTTGTGTTTGTCAGAAAAGTTGCTCCTTAAAGCACCAGGATGTATGCTGCTTCCCAACAAGAGACCCAGACAGCTCTCCAGCTAAACATTTTGTCCACAACTACCCTCCCCACCCCTTCTCACCTTCACACCTCAGCTCTGCATCAGGACCCATCCCATTCTCCACCAGAGTAGTAGAAAGAGCCAAAGACACCGGCTCTCCATTCCTCTCCAGCTCCAGGGCAATAAACTATGTAAAGCACTTGATCCCACACCTGGCACCCCAACCAGGTGCCTCATACACATCAGCAGTCTTCTCCACGAAGCTTCCACAGGGGCCAGAAGTAAGAAGCAAACACCAGAGCAGGAAGTGGTTAGAGCAAGGGTGGTATGGGGGGGGGGGTGCGACACAGGGCATGGATGCCCACAGAAATCAGAGAGACTGTGCGGACCCAGCAAAGCCACAGCAGTGGGGCTGGTGAGGAGAGAGGCACAGTTACAACCAGAGCCTGAGGACGAGACCCAGGGTCCAGCTAGCATGGACCTTGTCTCCCCAGCAAGTGAAAGAAAGAGGAATCACTGGCTTTGTAGGGAAGGCTGCAGCTAAAAGATGAGCACCAGGGGCTGTGAGAGCCCCGTGGTGCCCCAAGATGGTAACAAATTGGACACGTGTTTGCTCTCACTGAACGAAGCTGAAGAGTGTCCGCCCAGAGCTCCTGTTCACCCAGAACCCCAGAAGTGCCCTTATTTGGAAACAGGGTCTTTATAGTTGTACTAAGATGAGGTCTCACTGGATTAGGGGTGACGAGTATCCTTATAAGAAGAGGCAAGGACACACATGGATGACGGCCATGTGACAACAGAGTGGCAGCAGAGTCCAGATAGGAGTGATCCAGCTGCAAGCCCCATGTGACCCCAGCTTCCCACTCTGGCTTGTGAGCAACCACCAGAAGCTAAGAGACTGGAACAGACCCTCCCCTCAGAGCCCCCAAAAGAAACCAGCCTTACAGACACCTTAACCTGAGACTTCTCTTGAAATAGAAAATATGTTTCTGCTGTGCTAAGCCACCCATTTGTGGCCATTTCTTACAGCAGCCCTAGGAGACGAATACGGCCAGCCCCCATGAGCCCCTCACACAGCACACTTCAGACAGCTGACAAAGTCTCTGTCTTGAGGGATCGAGGGGGAACCAGCGCTGCATGGGGGAGAGAGAACCTCAGTGGAAAGCCCTGGGGGTGGGTGCCTGGCCTTGAGCCATCTTGTTGGGAGCCAGGGCAAGGCCCCCTATTGTCAGAGGACCCACTGGTTACAGAACCCCTCCCAGTGCCTTCCTCAGCCCCGTGTTTCAAGCTGGGAGTCCTGGGAATGGAGGCCTGACTGGGGTCTTCTGACAGCTATTCGGTTTTTGGTTTTGTTCTACTTTCCCACGTACCCTCTCCTCCATCCAAAGGTCAGCACACCCCCAGGTAGACTGCTTTGTTCTTTGGCTACTGGACATGAAGGATCTCTGTATGTTCCACATTCTCAGCCCCTCCTAAAGACCAAGCCTTTCCAGATGACTCTGAGCTGGAGGGAACCTTTCCTGAGTGAAGGTCTAGAGCACCCTGCCTGCCTCTCTCCTGGGACACCCCACATCTGCCTTGTAGCCCAGCTCTGTGTTCATTCACCTCTCCCACCCTTCACCAGTTTGTGAGCAAGGGCCAGACCCTCCCCACCGAGGCCTGGCACACAAGGTTCACGGCTACGTGTGTGCATGAATGAGGAATGAATGAGTCCAGGAGCCACCTTCCTAACCTCCCTTCACAGCCCAGAGTGGGGAGCTGAGAATGAGGGGGCATTTGCCTGAGGGACAGCTTATCGGATTTTCCCAGTCCGCTCTGGGGAGATGGGTTGGGGGGTGTTCTTCCCTTTCCCAAGTCTTCTACTACCACAGCCTCTCACCCAAAGGCTTCTCCTCACATACCTTCCCACCCCTTGGGAAGCCCAGATAGAAGGAAGCAGTGTCCGCCTTAAGTTCCCCAATGGGGCACTCCCCTTCCATTACTTAGAGAAACCTGAGGGTTCTGTGTCCCCCCCGTGCCTAGGCCCTACTTCCAGAACTGAACCGTGAGGGCAGGGGCCTGCCACCCCGCCCCAACAGTCTCCTTACCGTACATCTTGCCCTCATCTGACAGGATGATCTTACGCCGGCCACAAGGTGGGTAGATGGCCAGGGCCTCCTGGAAGCTCTGCTCGATGTCGGGGCTCCACACTCCCTCCGCGTCATTGTCGATGGGCTTGTCCAATGCCTGACTGCCCCCAGAGACGTTGCTCCCCTCAGGGGAGTTAGGAGGGCTCCACTCGTTGGAGGTAATGGTGCCGGCCTTGCCCTCCAAGGCTCCGCTTGGAGGAGCGCCCGTTGGACCTGTTTGGGCAGAGACCACAGCATCGGAGGAAGAACTATACGGCCATGGGACAGGGCACCCCGGGAAACGCCAAGCCCGAGAATCAGTTGCTCTTCCTTGTTCGGCCCCCAACAGCACAGGAGCTTGGAGGGAAAAGGCCAGGGACCAAGAGGAAAAGAGCGAAGTGAAAGGTCTGGGAGAATTCAGGAGGCCTAGAATCTCGGGCAGGTTGTTCCCCCCGTGTAGACCCCAGCTTCCCACCCTGTGGTCTAGGCACTCTCGGAGCATAGCTCTAAGAATCCAAAGACAGGACTGAGAGGTAGGACACCAGGACCAAGGACCAAGAGATGTTCTGACATCAAATCAACAAGGGACAAATAGGATGCAAATTATTGTACACTGTTTGTAGAAATGAAAAATGTAACCACTATAGAAAACAGTATGGAGGTTCCTCAAAGAATTAACCATAAAACTACCAAGCAAGCCAACAATTCCACTTCTGGGTATATATCCAAAGAAACTGACAGCAGGGTCCTGAAGAGATATTTGTACACCCGTGTTCACAGCAGCCTTATTCACAATAAGACAGATGAATGGATAAACCAAACGTGGTATAAACCCAAAAGGGAATATCATTCAGCCTTAAAAAGGAGTAACAGTCTGTCATATGTTACAGCATGGATGGACCTTGCGAATGTTACGCTAAGTGAAAAAAGCCAACCACAGAAAGATAAATGATGTATGACTCCACTTTTTTTTTTAAATCTTTTTTTTTTTTTTAATTAAGGATTTTGTTTATTTATTTGACAGAGAGAGAGACAGCGCACAAGCAGGGGGAGCAGGAGGCAGAGGGAGAGAAGCAGACTCCCGATACAGTCCCAACACGGGACTTGATCCCAGGACCCTGAGATCATGATCTGAGCCAAAGACAGACGCTTAACCGTCTGAGCTACCCAGGCGCCCTATATGACTCCACTTATAAGATGTATCTAATAGTAAAAATCACAGACAGAAAGTAAAATGCTGGTTCCCAGGGAGAGGAAGAAGTGGAGAACTGTTGCTTAATGGGTATACAGTTTCAGTTTTGCAAGATAAGAAAGTTCTGGAGATCTGCTGCACAACAATGTGAAAATTAACTTTCAATATAACCGAACTAATACACTCAAAAATGGTTAAGATGACAAATCTTGTATGTTTTTTACTATAATTAAAATCTTGTATTAAAAAAAAAAAAGGATACAAAATAAAATGCAGGTTACCATACTCCTATTCTATCCTCAGCTTGGGCTCTTTTAAAAGGAAGATTTTAGGGATGCCTGGGTGGCTCAGTCTTTAAGCAGCAGCCTTCAGCTCAGGTCATGATCCCAGGGTCCAGGGATCAAGCCCTGCATCAGGCTCTCTGCTTGGCAGGAGGCCTGCTTCTCCCTCTCCCACTCCCCAGGCTTGTGTTCTCTCTCTTGTTTTGTCTCTCTCTGTCAAATAAATAAATAAAATCTTTAAAAATAAACAGATAGATAGATAGATAAATAAATAAAGGGAAGATTGTAGCCTTGGGAGATTCTCACATATGGGGGCTACAGCAAGGGTGATTTGCTGGTGTCTCTAGAAGCTGACAACACAGTGCTGCCCTTTACCACTAGCCCGAATACAGGCTGGGAGACTAAGTGCCTGCAGGCTGGCCAAGTTCCTTGCAACCTCTCCTCCCTCCGAGATTGTACCCCCACCCCACCCCTCACTCAGCTCCTCCTTTTCCTTCACTGTGGACATTGACTATACTGACACTCATATCCACCTCTTTGTGAAGAACTGTGGGGCTTCGTGTACAGGGAAGGAAAAGAAAGTGAAGAATGCTCTGGAAGTCTTCTCTCAGAGCATCCTAGAGGTGAGAACTATTGCTCTCTTTCTCTCTCTAAAATACATAAAATCTTTAAAAAAAAAAAAAAAAACTTTAATGGCAACAGAGTAGATAAGATGACTTGAAAACTCTCACTCTCTAAAAGAAATTTAGAAATGATAAATAAAATTTAACAAATATAATACTTTTAAATGTACAGTTGTCTTCAAAAGAAAGTAAACACCTAGAGGCCCCCAAATGAAAGAACTCCAAGTAAAGGAATCTGTAAATGAGCCATTACTACAAAAGCCCTGGGATGCTGCTAGGTTTTAATAGCCTCGCAGATGACAGCTTAGACCTGACAGATATGGGGAGTTGGAACTTGGAATCATACCTCAATCCTCATAGAAAAGGAAGAATACTGACAAAATATGACGAGGAAAATTATCTGTCTTGGCCTAAGTCCTAGGTAAAAAAGAGAAGAGAGGGGAAGGTGGGTGGGGAAGAGAAAGAAAAGGAAAGGAAAAAGGAAAGAAAAGAAAAGAAAAGAAAAAAGAAAATGAAAAGAAAAAGAAAAAGAAGGGGACGACTGGGTGGCTCAGCTGGTTAAGCAACTGCCTTTGGCTCAGATCATGATCCCAGAATCCTGGGATCAAGCCCTGTATCTGGGTCCTTGCTCAAGTGGGAGCTGGCTTCTCCCTCCCTCTACCTGCTACTCTGCCTGCTGGTGCTCTGTCAAATAAATAAAATTCTTAGAAAGAAAGAGAGAGAGAGCGAAAGAAAGGAAGGGAGGGAAAAAGAAAACTGTCTTTCCTTGACCTTAAGTGGATTTGAGATTTGAATTTTACCTTATGCAGGAGTTCCCAGCCAATTCATAACAATAAGTAGTGGTCCATGGTTGAAAAATCCCTGACAGTCCTCACCCATATTACAGAGAATTCCCAAAGAGAAAGCCTTACTAAAAAATGATCTCAAAATCCAAAGTTGCAACATTTAAGAAAGAGGAAACAATCTACTATGATCAATATTCAACAGGACTAGAGCCCCAAGAACTAGAGATAACTGAACTATCAGATAAAAATTATTATAGAATGATATTTAAAATAATTACTCTCTTAAACAAAGAATTGGAAACATGAGAAAGAATTAGACACTATCAAAAAACACAAAGCAGACTGGAAAAAGAATCAGATAGGACATTTAGAAATGAACATTTTAGTTACTGGAGTTAAAACTCAATGGTTTTACTAAGATAAATAGCACATTAGATAGAGCTAAATGAAGAATTAACAACCTGGAGGATGGATATGAAGATATTACTCAGAAATATATTTTTTTAAAATGATAAAGAGCAAGGACAATAAAATAAGGCAGTTCAACATACCTTCAATTAGCATTCCTAAAAGACAGAATACACAAAATGAAGAACATTTGAAAAGATAATGGCAAGGAAACTTTCCCGAAATAATGAAACACATGAATCTCCAATTAAGGAGCTATATTGAATCCTAATCAAGAAAAATTCAAGTAAAGTCAACACATACTGAAAGGACACTGCAGAATACCAAAAACAAAGAACAGATCTTAAAAGCATCAAGAGTAAAAAAAGACAAATTACCAAAAAGGAAGAACTATGACATTAACATATATATGGATAATGGACTTCTCAACAGTAGCATTAGAGGACCCAAGGTTATGTCTCCAAACTGTTGAGAGAAATATAACTGTTAACCTAAAATTAAAAGCTGAGCCAAAATATCACTCAAGAGTAAACATTTAATAAAGGCATTTTCAGACAAAGATGGAGAAACTTACTACTAACACACTCTCACTAAAAAAGAAAAAAAAACAGGAAAGGAGGGGTTTTTTAAAAAGGAACTTCTAGAAAAAGAAGACATTACACACATGGAAGAGGGGTGAACAAAGTAGTGGTAAAAATAAAAGTGAATCTAAACAATATTAACTCTTGGGCGCCTGGGTGGCTCAGTTGGTTAAGCGTCTGCCTTTGGCCTGGGTCATGATCCCAGGGTCCTGAGATCAAGCCCCGGACATTGGGCGCCCTGCTCTGTGGGGAGCCTGCTTCTCCCTCTTGCTCTGCCGCTCCCCCTGCTTATGTGCTCCTGCTCTCTCTGTCAAATAAATAGATAAAATCTTTAAATAAAAATTAACTCTATAAAAACAATTAACAATGACCATGACTAAGTCTGGTCATGCAACACCCACATGTAATCACATGCACATGGAAGGAAAACCATGTTTCTGAACTATAACGTGGGAAGAGGCATTTGCTAAAACCCAAGACCCAGTCACAATAAAAACGCTTAGCAAACTCTAGAAACAAACTTTCTTAATGTGACAGAAGATATCTTCCCAAAACCCACTGTGATGTTATGATTTATAATAAATTTGTATTTGGTCTTTGCCCTGGTTTCTAGCACAGAGTTCCTAAGACCCTTGGAATTTCATAAGTGATAAGAGCGATAAATATGTCTTATTATGTGAATGTGGTGACTTTTGGAATGCAGCTAAGGATGAGGGCCGGTGGCCAGGAGAACCAACCATGTAATCAGAGGGTTGGAACCTTTAGTCCCACACCACCAGCTCCCCTCCCAAAAAGTCCTGGGAAGGGAGAGGGACTAGAGGTTAAACTAATTGCCAGTGGCCAGGGATTTAATCAGTTGTGCCTATGTAATGAAACCCATAAACACCCAAAAGGAGAGGGCTCAGAGAGCTGGTGAGCCGGTGAACACATGGAGATGTGGGAAGAATGGTACATACTTATAGGGGGCTTGGAAGTTCCACACCCATTCCCTAACCTTGCCCTATGCCTCTCTTCTATCTGGCTGTTGCTGAGATAAAATAATCATTTCAAAATCTACCAATAATCTAGCAAGTAAAGTGTTTCTCCGAATTCTATGAGCCACTCTAGAAAATCAATCAAACCCAAGGAGGTGTCACTGGAACCCCCAATCTTGCCACTGGTATCTGGGGTTGGCAGACAGTCTTGTGGAACTAAGTTCTTAACCTGTGGGATATGACTACCTCCATGTAGACAGTGTCAGAAGTGGACTGAATTGCAGGACACCAGGCTGGTGCTGGAGACTCACTGGTTAGTGTGTGACTGTCGTTCCCCCACCCCAACCGCACTCACACCTACGCTGGAAATGGTGACCAGAACTTTTACCTGTGCAACTCTTACTGACTGATTAAACACTGGGAGCATTACCTTTAAAGTCAGAAATAAAATAAAGAATGCCACTTTCAACATTTATATTCACACTGTAAAGTCTGGTTCTACCAAGAAACTAGCCAACACAGTCCTAGCCAACACAGTAGGATAAGAAAAAGAGATGAGAAGATTCAAAGAAAAGAAGTAAACTGTCATTATAAGGCATTAAGATACGAGACTGAAAGGATTTGACAAATTACAATTACATTCTCTTATACCAGAAATAAGGTATTACACAATACAGAGTTTTAAAATATTGCATTTAGAAACAAAGTCATTATTTACCTCCTGATTAACAATAAATGAGGACTTTACAAAGAAAACAGTAACTGTTTTGAAAGACATAAAACATCTAGGGCGCCTGGGTGGCTCAGTGGGTTGAGCCTCTCTGCCTTCAGCTCAGGTCATGATCTCAGGGTCCTGGGATCGAGTCCCGCATCGGGTTCTCTGCTCAGCAGGGAGCCTGCTTCCTCCTCTCTCTCTCTGCCTGCCTCTCTGCCTACTCGTGATCTCTGTCTGTCAAATAAATAAATAAAATCTTTAAAAAAAAAAATTGTGACATTTAGCTAAAACAGAGCTCAAGGGGGAAGTTTATAGAATTAAGTACATATATTGGGGGAAAAGGCATCTAAAATGAATAATCTAAGTTTAAAAAAAAACATCTAAATTGAAGGAGAGGAAATTGTGTTCATGGATGGGAAAATATCACAAAGATGTTGAATCTCTACCAAAAAATCACAAATTCAATTAAATTATGATTAAAAATTCCACAAGGTCTTCCGTAGAACTTAACAAGCTGATTTCTAAATTATGAAGAACAAAGACCACTCTCAAGTTGTCTTAATCCACTGTCTTTACTTTTCCTTCCTTCTCTTTGGCCAGACCATTCCCTAAGTGCTTTCTTCAGGGCTCTGTCCTGACCTCTCCTTTGAAACCTCCATACATAACCCCTGGGGGTTCCCCACCCATGGCTTACACCCCCACTGTGTATTTCTGACTACCAAATCTGTATGTCCTTCTTGAGTTTAGCTACATATGGCAACTGCTTACCAGGCAGCTCCAATCAGACTTCTCAAAAGCTCCTCAAATTCAACATGTCCAAAATCAAATTTTCAGCAGGACACTGAGTCCTGAAATGACATCACCAATCACCCAGAGGCCAGAAACCTAAGCATGTATTTTGACTTCTCCCTCTTATCTCCCATAAATAATTAACAACCACATCCTCTCTCCAGAAGGTCTTCCTGAAACCCCGTCTTTTCCATTTCAGAGCCCTAATCCAAGCTTTTGCTAGTGCTTCCCCCGTGACTGTGCCAACCCCATGCAGACTGCGTGATCTCTCGCTGCAGCCACCGTGAGTTTTCTAGAATACAAATGGGATCATGGGATTCCTCCACTTAAATCCTTCCTTGGCCTTAGATAAAATGACATGCCCCATGACAGGATACTGTAAGGCTGATTCCTGCTCTCCTGCCACACTGCCAGGCAACTGCACCGTCCTCTTATACTCCCTTGGTTGTACCCCCCAACCCCCAAACTCCATTATCCAAACGATACCCCTGACATGCCAAGCTCGTTCTCCACACCCGGAAGTGCCGCCTGCAGCCTTCCTCCCCGTCCTTCTTTCACTGAACTCCGACTCATCCTGAAGGTCCAGCCACATCACTTCCTCTGGGAAGATGACCCAGACCTCTAGTCTGGAATCAGTCTCTTGACTCCCAGACATCACACTTGCATTTTACAAACCTCCAAAAACTCAAGCTCTCTCTCTGGCCTCCAGCAGCTCCCCATGCTTTCCATATCTGACCCCCGCCAGCTCCAAGGAATGACTGGCGTCCTTCACCGTTCCTCAGATTTCACGATTGTCTTTCTCTACAAAGTCCTCAGTGCACTGCACAAAGCTGGGGAACAAATGAGGGGATATCTGCTAAGTGTCCTTTGTGAAATAATGATTTCTCCGTGGGGAGAATGATCTGTTCCATGTTTAGTGTCAGGAAACCAAAGAAAATATCAGTAAATGTCTGGACTTTGGCACACCAGAGAGAGAGCTTGAGTTTTTGGAGGTTTGTAAAATGCAAGTGTGATGTCTGGGAGTCAAGAGACTGATTCTGGTTCCAGCGTTACAAGCAGCCGTGACCATGGCCAAATTGGTCCATTTCTTAGTTTGGGATCTCAGGTCCTTTTTTTCCTACGGTGTCTGTTGCTCACACTCCCTGTCCAGACCCTCCACTTCCTCTGGGAGCTCTACGTAGCTTTTGCACATACCACATAGACTTTCACCTGGGGCTTTGTTCAAAGAAGGCTGGAGAACTGATCTGCCATGGCAAGATGTCCCATATGCTGGTCGACAAGATCAGATGTTAATTAGCACGGGGCCTGACACAGTCAGTGCTCAGTACAAGCTGTATTGTCACCATCATTACTTACAAATAATGCCTCACGGGAAAGGTCTAAAGTCCTAAATGGACCTAATAGGCACATATATCTTAAGCCTTAGTGTCTAGTACTGACTAATGTTAATTAAAAATATTAATACTTAATATTTGTATGTCCTGGCTATGGCCCAGATTCTTTTCTGAGACCTGGCACTGAACACAGATAAATACCCGCCAGCCAGGCAGAGGGTGACAGGGAGGCCAGAAAGGAGGGAGGCCCAATGTCCCTGATACCACATGAACCCTTCTGAATACTAGAGTGTCTGGGCCCTTCCTTCACCGGAGCTGAGCTAGACCAGCTGGCTGAAGTAAGCACCTTCGGTCCCTGTAGAAGCCAGGCCCAGGGCAACCCAGCGGAACACCAGACCCGGGGAGAACCACAGATTCACGTCAGACCCATGAGGTCTCTGAGGACCTGTATTTCGTGTTCCCCAAACTGGGTCCATTCCAGGGAAGGAGGGCAGGGGGTCACTCAAGACCCCAGGCCACAGGATTTGCTATTGAAGTGGAGTTGCTCCCAGCCCTGTGTGGCCCTGCTGCCCCCAGGCCAGAGCTCTCACTGGCTGGCCTCTCCCAGCCTCACCACCCACGGCCCCAGGCCTGGCAGCTGCCTCCCCTAAGCACACCTCCCACACAGCCTAGGCCTGCAAGCTAGCAGAATGGAGGGTAAGCCAACACCAGCCCAGAGAAGGATGCCCACTCCTCCTACTTCCCCAAACCCTCCACAATGACCCCCGTGGGCCTGCCAGGACGAGAGCGGGAGGGGAAGACAGATGGCATAGTTAAGCCTGGGCCACGTGCCATGAACAGAGGAATAAAAATAATCCCCGGCTTGGCTTCCGGGGCCTGGCTTGGAGGCCTCTGGTTCTGCCCCCAGCCCCACCCAAAGCCCACCAGATGGCCCACCCAAAGCAAACTCCAGGCTCAAACAACACTCGGCTCCACCCTGGCGTCCCCAGATGCCAGTTACTCAGGAATTTTCAGAATAATTAGAACTTACAGGCTTTTATTTTTTTTGTTTTTAATAAGAAGAACGATAAACTCCTCAAAAACACTTTCAGGACGGGAAGGGAACCATGATCCCCAGGTTATAAAACGGAGAAACCAATGCTCAGGGAGGGCAAATGACTTGCCCTGAGGAAGCAGCAGACCCAGACCTCATCCCCTCTAGTCCCGTCCCTTGCCTAGTCCAGAGTTGCATCGTCAAGACTTCCATGTCCTGCTCCCAAAGCCCACCCCTTCAGGACCCTTCCAGGGCCACCAGTGATCACCAAGCTCAACCCTTCTCCCGTCAGCCACAGAATCCCCAAGATGCAAGTCTGCACAGCACAGCGGCTGGTCTGTGTTCACCTGCTTGCCTCCCCGGAGCTACCTGAGCACACGATTCTTTCTCACACATCAGCACCTGCCCCAACTCTCCTGGTTTGATGTCGGGAATTTAGATAGATGTTATCCTACTTTATATACGATCAGTTATCCCACTGATTCCCTTTCCTCCATCAGGAATCTACCACTCATTTCCTTTTACCACAAAATCTTTTAACTTGTTGAGGGTCAACCCATGTTATAACGTCCTCCCTAAGCTCCCGACCCCAAATCAGAAATGATGAACTGAAACTCAGAAGGTTTCTCAGACTCGGCTGGTGTCATCCGGTGTTAAGGAGAGATGGTTCAAAAGGGGCCTGACTCTCCTGTCCAATTATAGGTAGCAATGGTTCTCTCTATCCCTCCTCTCCCAGCTCACATTCCAAGAGCTATGGGATCCAAGTAAAGGTTCCAACTATCTCAGGCTCCTCATGACCTGTGATGCCTCAGCATCTGATGCTTCCCCGCTGGGGCCCTCAGAAAGAACAACCACCTTCATCCCAACAGCTCCTTAACTGGGAAGCTGGGAGGAAAGAGAAAACGGGATTTCCTTCCAGGGGATCCATTCTAATCTTCCACTACAGGAGTCTCAAAGAGATAAAGACAGAGGAGGCATGGGGAGTAACTAAAGTAATTCAGGGTGGGAGCAGGTCCCCTTCTGCCTCAATCCTGGAACACGAGGTCCTTCCTGCTGGCAGACTTATCTGCAAGGCTTGGTTACCAAGGCCGGTGGAGTTATGGCTCCGCACCCCAGGTGCTTTGCCCAGTCCAGCAAAGCTGCGCCCACAGACCATCTCCATTGGATGGAACGTGGCTCTCCGGAATCAACACATTATCAAGTGGAGACGAAAACGGCCCCTCCCATCATTACCTTGGCCTTCCCACTGGACTAGACTCTGGAGACTGGGCCCAACCAGATAAGTGCAGAAAGGTACTGTGCATGCTGAAGCACAAGTACAGATCTCTGTGCAAACTCCCCGATTTGGGGGGCTGGGGTATCTCGAAGCCTTCACTGCCCTGACCTCATTTCTTAGTAAGAGCAGGAGGGAAAATCAGGAACAGTGGACCCCAGACTCATTCCCACTCTCCCCTCCAGCCCCCTTGGACTCGTCAGCAGCCCCTGAAGCCTGAGTTTACACACACTGTTTTCCTGCTTAGGGTGGACCTCCTTCCCGACACCAGTCCATTAACAAACATCTGCTGGGGGTGGGAGAACCGGGGGGAGGTCATTCAACCACAAGCTGAGCAAGGCCTGAGGATGTGCCATAGGACACGGTGACTAGAGCTGGTGATGCTGTACTGTGTAACTGAAAGCTACAAGAGTAGAACTTAAATGTTCTCACAAAAAGAAAGAGATGGGGGCACCTGGGTGGCTCAGCAGGTTAAAGCCTCTGCCTTCGGCTCAGGTCACGATCTCAGGGTTCTAGGATCGAGCCCCACATCGGGCTCTCTACTCAGCAGGGAGCCTGCTCCCCCACTCTACCTACCTGTGATCTCTGTCTGTCAAATAAATAAAATCTTGAAAAAAAGAAAGACGTGAAAATGCAGATGTGTTCATTAACTAGCCGGGGGGACCCTTTCACCATGTGTAAGGGTACCAAATCACCACAATGCATACTGAAGATATCTTACGATTTTCATTTCATTTCATTGACCCCAGTAAAGCTGAAATTTAAAAAAAGAAAAACTATACTTTAAAATAAAAACCATCTGAGTAGCTATTCTTGGACTATACTCTGAGGAAAGGGGTTCGGGCCCTCAGGGGTTTAGACTTTAGATGGGGGACAGGAAGCTAAGTGCACAGTTTGAGTGGATCGCTGGATCAGGTACACGGCACACAGCTCAAACTGGGGTCTACCTGCGTCCAGATGGGCTCCCTGGCCCAGGCCGCAGAGGCCTTAGTTCTCTACCATGTACTGCCTGAACTGCTCATTGGGCCGCCACAGAGCTCTCCATCCTCCATCCTAAGCTGATGTCTTCTTGCCATCAATAGCCAGGGATGTCTGAGGATCAGGTCCAATTTACATCCCCCACGGTGCCTGGACGACTGGCTCCTTTGTTGTAACGGAGACGGCCGGGACACAGAAAGAGGAAGAGAGGAGAACCTCTCCTCCAGGCAAAGGCTGGGTCATGGCGTGGGGGGAAGGCCCACCTCCCCGACACACGGTACCGCCTCTTCCCCCAGCACACGGCCCCTGTGTACTGAGCAGATGATCTGCTGGACAAGTTCAGGGGGTCCAGCACTCGTGGGAGAGAGGCCCAGCTGTCAAGGAAGTATCAGGACACTGAGGCACAGACACTCAGCTCACCAAAGAGAGAACTGTTCTCACATTAAGACGTAAGACTTAATGGAGATACCATTTAGACATAAGACTAAATGGAGGTACCATTTCACATACCCACTCGGCACCTGGCACTGAGCGGAGACCCTGACAAGATCTCCTCTACTCTCCCCACACTCACTGCAGATGATGACACTGGGGGTACCCCAGGTGCAGCCCTGCACCCAAGCTCCAAGACCTGAAGGGGCGAGGTTCAGTCCCTTCCCCTCAGCAAGCCACCCTCGCCCACCACAGTGCTGCCTGGACCTCCTTGCCAACGGTTCTGTGGACCACAGAAACACAACACAATGTCCACACTGTTCTGTGGACAATCAGACCACAGCAGGGGGAAGTGGTCTCATTCCATAGCACGCAGGATTTCAGCTAAATGGGAAGGGTAACAGGGTTGGGTTCCAGCCCAGGACAGACCAGCGAAGCGGAGCTTGAGGCACACAGATGCCATTGCCCCCACAGCCTCTCGCGAAGGTCCCAGCTGGGAGACGTGGGCATCCCAAGGTTTGTGTGAATGAGGAAAACCCTAGAGGAGAAAGTTCCCCTCCAGCTTACAGTCCTGAGAGGTAAAACGACTTGCCAAAAGGCCCCACAGCTAGTTCAAACAGGCACCAGAACACAGCCTCAGCCCTGTACGTTTTTGCTCCACAACTGCAGCTGCCACAGCCGTTGTCTGGATGCCTCTGGAAGAGAGAGCTGCTTCCCAGGGAAGGAGCGCAGCAGGCAACCCACATATGTGGATAAGCAGGTTTCCCAGCCACGAAGACCCCTCCTGCCTATTTTCCTGCCTCAACCCATTACGGCTTTAGCCCTCGGAGTCTTCCATTCATTCACTCACAGCTGTCTACTGAGCACCTGCTATATGCCAGGCATCGGGTACAAGGTCACAAATGACACAGTCCTGCTCTCAGCACCCTTCAGCCTCATGGCAGTGGGTGTCCAGCGTTCCCCAAGAAGAGGCAAGGACAGTCTATCCTAGTTCACGGAACAGTCACAGATCCTGTGTGTGCACACAGGCCAAGTGACACTCGGAAGCCCGAGAGCCACCCCACGGCGCTCCCGTGGTCACAGGCAGACACAGATGCGCTGCCCCTCGCCACCCTGAGGGTGTGATCGGCTGCAGCAGGCCCTCCCAGGACGTGGAGCAAGGCTGCACTCTGCCTTCAGGCTCCCGCGCTCACGCTATAAATAAGGGGCCTCTGCACCATCTCTTCTGTGCCACCTGGTTGGCACATCTGTGCCTTCTGTGCCCTCTGTCCCCGAATGCGTGGTGGAAGATGGCCCCAAGGCACAGGGGTGCGGTGCTGGCCCGTGTCCCCAAGCTCGAGAAGGCCACGGCGTGCCCTAGGAGACAGAGGAGCTCCAGCCTGCACGACTTATAGTACCGTGGGCTGTGAGGTCAACGGTAATCCGTCAGTAACATCTATGAAAGAAATGAGGTGTCTCTGAACTGAAACACTAAAACAAAGGTTGTGAATGAATCAGCTGAAAACTGCACTAGAGGCTCGCAGGGACCTCACCCCCCGTCCCCGAGGCGCATGGTCTAGCACCCGCTCACCCAGGATGCTTGGCGACAGGACAGAACAGCACGAGTCTGAAGAATCAAGCACCCAGGAGGGTAACACATTCGACAGTTGTCGATGAATACCTTGGGGGTGGGGCAGGATGTGCACAGACCCAGAGCTCAAGGCACTGGGAACTCAAAAGCTAACGGAGACAGAAATGTCAAAAGGTGGCACCAGCCCAAATGGCCATCAGCTAGTGAACGGGCACACAAAATGTGGCAAATGCATACAGTGGAATATTACTCAGCCTCAAAACAAACAAATGAAGTTCTGACACATGCTGCAAAACGGATGAACCTAGAAAACATTCCATTACGTGAAATAGCCAGTCACAAAATGACAGATATTTTATGCATCCAATTACTTCATGCTTTTTTTTTTTTTTTTTTTAGCACACCAGGAGACAGAGCAGGTGAATGATGTGGGCAGTGAAGGGGACTGAGGGACCTGGGCCCAAAACAGGAGACACAGGAAAATGACCTACTTATAGCTAGAAATGAAAAGCCAAGAAAGCAGCATTTGGGTAACGGGCAGCGAGTCCTCAGGAATGAGAGGAAAGAGGGAGCAAAGAAGAAAGCACCCAGTGGAGAAATGGACCGCCGTGGGCTGAGCTGAGCCTTGTACTCAGCTGAACAAAACTGGCCCCATGGGACTTCAGACAGCTGGCCAGGGCTTGCTGGAGGCCTGAAGAAATACATGTATATAGTAAGTTATAGTAAGTATACAGAACACATCTTATTTTTATTATAAAAAGTTTAAAAACCACACAAAGCCTAGCTGTCCCAATCCCACCCAGAGCAGCCGCCCTAGCAGGGCCTCTTCCTCTGCTCACACACGAGGCTCCGGGGAAAGCACACCACGGGTCCCGTCCACTGGGAAGAAGCTTCGGTCATGTGACTTGAAGGGCGCTCTACCTCTTAGCAGCTGTGTGGCTGGTCAGGAATGTGTCTAACCTCCCCCAAGCTTCTGATCTCTCAAACCAAAAGACTGGCCTGCAGAGATGAAGGGCAGAGGCAAGACAGGTCAGGAACTCAGACCACAGCGCATGGGTCCGCACCACCCACCACCTCACTGACCCTGCAGGGTGAAGACACTTACCACACCTGTTCTTGACAGGACAGGGGTGGGGAGGGGTGAGAGAAAAGGCAAAGGAGGACCCCACCACCCCACCAGCGTGTCGTGAGGAACCTGCCACAGAGAGCCAACCTGCCAGGTCAGGAGAGGGATGATAAGAGGCAGAGGTGCCCGCCTGGGCTCAGGAGTCAGAGGCCGGCTCAGATCCTGGCTGGGCCTCCAACTGGCCAGTGTCCCTGGGCAAGCTATTGACCTCTCCCGGCCTGTCCCCACAAATACATTCCAGAGGTAGTAATGCCTCATGGGACTGTTGTGAGGACTCAGTTCAATCCTGCCTCCCACGGGCAGGCACAGCAGCTGGCTCTCAGGAGGGCTCCTCAAACATTCGTGGTTTTGGCAGAATGATGGAGGGGGCTCCGGGAGGAAGGGAGGATTCCCTCTGGGGAGCAGTGGAGAGGAAAGGGGCAGGAGGAAGGAGGGGCACAGGAGCGGGCGGTGGGAGGAGCCTCAGCAGGGAGGGGCGGTCGGTAACTCAGAGTTGAAGAGGATACAGAATGATACAGCCCCAAGCCCTCCACCCATTCCCCAGGACCCCCAACCCCGGGAGGGCAGCAGGGTAAATGAGGACAGGGATCCAGCTTCCCAGGAGCTAGACCTGCGCTCTGCCCCAGCCACCGCTCGCAAGCACCCAGAGATGTGGGTGTCAGTGGGCCTGGCCCTAATATATCCAGGAAGTGTGTCACAGCAGGTGGGTGTCCACCACCTCCTCTCACCACCCCACCCCAGGGTTGGCCCCAGAGCCACTCAAGGGGCCAAGGAAGTGGTGAAGGGGCTTTGGGCACAGTGCCTGCTGCACAGAAGCCCCTGCAAACAGGTTCTCGAAGGAAGGCAAACCTGGCTCCAGGCTCAGCCTGGCCATGGACTCACTTCCCCCGTCAGGACCTCAGTGCCCCCACTCACACAAACAAAAGGTAGGAAACTGGAGTATTGTTCAGAAATAAAAAGAAATGAGCTATCAAGTGTCTAAAAGACACAGAGAAATCTTACAGGGATCTCACTAAGTGCAAGCCAACCTGCAAGGCTGCCTAAACGCTGTATGACCACAACCACGGGACGTTCTGGAAAAGGCAGCAGCACAGACACAGGAGAAGATCATGGAGGCATACATGGAGCGCCGGGCTTTTAGGGCAGTGAAACTGTTCAATACAATACTGTAAGAGTGCACACATGACATGCACATTTGTCAAAACCCACAGAAGGCACACCTGAACAGTGAACTCAAATGTAAACTGGGGACTCCAGTTACAAGCCACGGATCCGTACTGGCTCACCAGCGTGGCTACGACACTGCACCAGGGCAAGACGTCAACAAGAGGAGTAAGCAAGCAGGCAAAGGGAAGACACTCCGTATTTCCTGTTCAATTCTTCTGTAAACCCAACCCTGCTTTAAAGGTAATAATAGTAATAATAATAATAAAGGCATGAGATGGGTGAGGCTATTAGTTTTTGTTTGTTTTTAAGATGAGGAGAGTGAGACTTGCACTTTTTTCTCCCTGGGGCCTTTTTTCCGGATTCTAAAATAAATCAACGGTCACGGAAGTTCTAGAGAGGCAAAAGTACTGAACCAAACTACTTGACTTCACATTAAGTGGGCCTGTCCTGTGAAAATTCAGATCTCAAAGTAGATCCCAGAACTCAGGCATCTTTGCCTAACAGGCCTTGTCATTGAGTCCCATCCAACAGTGATGCACTCCGGACACTGCCTGAACCGATTACTCCCAGGAGCCCAGTGTGCTCTCAACAAAGACTTGCCTTCCCCAGCCCAGTCAGCAGCTCCCACAGACCCCTGACCCTACCCCACCCTGCCAGGACCCAAGGGTGTGCCCACACTGGACCCCCATGCAGCATGAGGCACCAGGGAGGAGGGGCCTCTGGGGTCACACTGTGTTCAGGTAGAAGCCAGGCAGGAGGTCTCAGCTCTAGGGAACAGCCCCCCAGGTCCAGAGCACCAGGGAGCTGCAGGGAACCTACAGGGCTCCTGCAGGCCTCTCTCCACTCTCAGGCCTGTTGTCTCTGGAAAAGGCCTGCCCCTGGCAAGAATGGAGGCTCCAGCATGTGGACAGCTGCCAAGTCACCCGTGCAGGGAACAGGCTGGCCTGGACTTGGACAAGAGGCAGGACGCATCACCTATTCTACCCTGGGTCACCTTTCATAGAAGGTTCCTCTGCCTTGGCGCCCTCCTGCCTGAACAGGGACAGAGACGCAGATTGCAATGCTCTGGAGATTCTAATGGCCCAGAGCCCTCAGACCCTAGGCTGAGGTCACTAACACAGAGGACCCACCCTGACCCAGAAATCTCACCACATGGATTCTCTCTTGCAACAGTCACATGCCTACCCAGTGGCTTACTCTGAGGGCCCAATAATCACCCCACCTCCCATTCCAGAATACTCGGTCATCCAGTTTGGTAACGAGGCCTCGTGAATGGCTGGATCCCAGACTGGGCACAAGCATCCACAAGTTCTGGATGGGGCTGGCCCAGCTTGAGCTGGGGGCCATGAGCAGAAAACCAGGTACTTAGCAAAGCAATAAACCACCTGTACCTCCTATTCGGAAGCATACTCAAGGGCAGGTGCTCAGCCAGGAAAAGAACTTCATAGAAGACCCTGTTCCCTCCTCCTCCTCCTCTCTACTTTCACAAAGGTCATTCCTCAGGTGTTCCCCACCCCTGGAAGAAAGGCCAAGGCTCAGGACACCAAACCCTTCCCTTGCTCTGAGTCCCTCACACCCACTGTCTTCTTGTGGAGATTTCCTACTTAAATGAATTTTCTCCAAAAATGTGCAAATCGTATGTCCAACAAGGGACTTGTATCCAGAATACTAAAGAATTCTCAAAATAGAACCATCAAAAAAAAGAAACAGGTGAAAGATTTGGATAGGCGTCTCAGCAAAGAAGTTGTAAAAATGGCAAATAAGCACACACGTGAAAATGTTCAACTAAAACCACAATGAGATGCCACTATACCCCTACTAGAATGTCAAAGACAGAAGCAAGAAGATAGCAGGTGATACCAAGCGCTGCCGAAGATACAGAGCCCCAGAGCTCTCCTGCGTGGCTGGTAGAAATGCAGAGCGGCACGCTTGCGCAGAAAGCTAGGCACGTACGTCTTAACCCACCATACATATACCACCATGTGACCCCACGATCCCACTCCTTGCTCTTTATCCAAGAGAAATGAAAGCCTGTATTTACACAGAAACCCATACATCAATGTTCACAGCAGCTTTATTCAAAATCAACAAAGCCTGGAGACAGCCTAAAGGCCTTCCATCAGTGATGGGGTAAGCACACGGCAGGATCTCTGCATGATGGACTACTATGCAGCAATAAAACGGAACAAGCTACTCTTACTCTCAGGAAGCAAACTGAGGGCTGCTGGGGAGTGGCGGGGAGGGATGGGGTGGCTGGGTGATGGACATTGAGGAGGGTGTGTGCTATGCTATGGTGAGCACTGGGAACTGTGTAACCCTGACAATTCACAGACCTGTACCCCTGAAACAAATAATACATTTCATGGTAATAAAAAAAAGGAACAAGATACTGATGCCCAGAATTGGATGAACCAAGGCACCACGCTGAGTGAAACACGGAGACACCACAGCTACACACTGTATGAGTGAGTCCACCTGATATTATTGAAAAGGCACAATGACAAGAGTGGGTAGATCTGTGTTGTCAGGGGACGGGCATGGGGTGGGGACAGGGGGATGGGGACAGACGGACAGATAACAAAGGGGTGTCAGCATGAGGGACTCTTTGGGGGAGAGGGAGCCATTCTGTATCTTGACTGTGCTGGGGGATACCCAACACTTTGCATTTGTCAAAACCCACAGAACTGTACACCAGAAAGAGTAAATTTTACTCTATGTGAATTTAAAGATAAGTTTTTTTAAAAAGTCCTCCTCATTTTGCCCAGAAGACCTGACTCAAATCTACTTCACTCCTAAAGCTTAGTTATCTCCCTTCCCCTAATTTTATGTCCATGACTCTGAAATCACCATTTTTCTTATCTTCTCACCTGTATCTCTTTCTCTGTTTCTCCCCCTGCCACCTCTTGCTCCCGCTCACACACACTTGCTCTTGTGAGCGCACACGCACACGCAGAGCTGTCGAAACCCTACCCATCCTTCAAAACCAGCTCAAGTGCCTCCTCCCCTGAGAAGCCTTCCCTGACCCCTCCCAGCCCCATCGAATGAATCACGTTTTCCAGACATCCCCTCAGCACTAGTTTGGGCGTCTAACCGGCCCTTCTTTATTCTCGCAGGTCTTCAGTGTCTCAGACTGTCTCCCCTGCTGGACTGCAAGCCCCTGGAGGACAGGGACCAGGTCTTCTGTTCCACGCTTCTACCGCTGCCACCTGGCACAGTGTGAGGCACACAGTGGGTGTTCTGTGACCCCTGTGGAGTGGCTGAGGGCAGGTACAGGCGGAGGGGGCCAATGCCAACATAGGCATGCTGGCAGAGCTGGGGCTGGCAGAGCTCTGAGGAGGGTATCAGAAGCCACTGATAGAGCTCTGCTTCCTCTCTTGCATAAGCAGCACGACTATTGCTTAAACCTCCAAGTGCTGGAAGTGACCTCACCCCCATTCCAACATGACATCATGCAGTTTACGATGGAGCATTTCGGAGGATGCTTTTGCCTCTTCCGTGCCACCCAGCACAGTTCCAAGCCTCAAGCAGGACACACCTGTTGCTGGATTGGAACATGTCTTATCATAGGGATGCTGACATTTCTTCTCACTTCCAGAAGGCAGGCCTCCTTTTCAGCAACAGTAGATTAGGCCCATCTGATCTGAAGGCAATTTCATTACATAGAACTACGGGCTAGAGGCATGGCCTACCTAACACAGGGACACTCCAGGACTTTCTTCCCAGCATATCCCTGGCCTCTTCCTCTTACAAACTTAGCCTGTCAAGAGATTAAGGACCATTTATGGGTCATTTATTTGATGGACACTTACACAGATAGTGTTTAGTATGTGCCAGGTTAAAAAACTAAGCTTATTGCAAATATTAGCTAATTTAATCTTCACATTAACCATATGAAGTTGGTTCTATAATAATACTGGCAGAGGGGGAGAGTAAGACACAGTGCCGATGAGAACTTGCCCAAGGCCCCATAGCTTGATAACTGGCAGAAAAGGGATTCAAACCCAGGCAGGCTGGCTATAAATCTGTGCTGCCCAAACACCTGCCACCACCCACATATGGTCACTGAGCCCTTGAAAAGCAGCTGGTCCAAACTGAGATATGTTAAGTGTAAAACGCACACCTGATTCCCAACACTTTGTACAAAAAAAATACAAACTATCTCATTAATTTTTTTTTACTATCAATAGCATATTTAAACTATAATATTTAAGACAGTTGTTTGATATGTTATCAAAATTCATTTTACTGGGGTGCCTGGGTGGCTCAGTGGGTTAAGCCTTCGGCTCAGGTCATGATCTCAGGGTCCTGGGATGGAGTCCCGCATCGGGCTCTCTGCTCAGCGGGGAGCCTGCTTCCCTCCCTCTCTCTCTCTCTGCCTGCCTCTCCATCTACTTGTGATCTCTGTCAAATAAATAAATAAAATCTTTAAAAAAAAATTCATTTTACCAATTTCTTTTTTTTTTTTTTTAAGATTTTCTTTCTTTAGTTGACAGAGAGAGAGAGAGAGAGAGAGCACTAGCAGGGGGAGTGGCAGGCAGAGGGAGAAGCAGGACTCCATCCCAAGACCCTGGGATCATGACCTCAGCTGAGGGCAGATGCTTAACAGACTAAGCCACCCAGGCATCCCTTCTTTTTACATTTTTTAATTATTTTAAAGTGTGGAACCCATTTATTTTTAATAGTGGGGAGCATTTTTTTAAAAGATTTTATTTATTTACTTACCAGAGAGAGTGTGAGTGAGCACAAGCATGGGGAGCAGCAGAGTAAGAGGGAGAAGCAGGCTCTCTGCTGAGCAGGGGCTTGATCCCAGGACCTTGCAATCATGACCTGCCAAAGGCAGTTGCTTAAATGACTGAAGCACCCAGGCGTCCCTCCTTTTACTTCTTAAAAGTGGCTCCTAGAGAACTTAAAATTACTTATCTGGCTTACATTATATTTCTTTTTTCCTTTTTTTTTTTTTTAAGATTTTATTTATTTATTTGAGAGAGAGATCACAAGTAGGCAGAGAGGCAGGTAGAGAGGGGGAAGGGAAGCAGGCTCCCTGCTGAGCAGAGAGCCCGCGGTGGGGCTCAATCCTAGGACGCTGGGATCATGACCTGAGCCAAAGGCAGAAGCTTAACCCACTGAGCCACCCAAGCGCCCCTTTTCTCCTTTTTCTGAAGATTTTATTTATTCATCTGAGACAGATAAAGCATGAGAAGGGGGAGAGGCAGTGGGAGAGGGAGAAGAAAACACCCCACTAAACCAGCAGTCCGACTCAGGACTTGATTCCAAGACCTGGAGATCATGACCGGAGCCAAAGCAGATGCTCAACCTTCCAAGCCATCCAGGCGCCCCTACACTATATTTCTACTAGGCAGTATGGCTCTGGAGTGTGTGCTTGTGGCCACTACCCACCTTCCCCTGACCCAGCCTCACACCTGCTCATTCAGCTGGTGCGTGATGGGAGCCAGGCAGGAGCTCCCACAGCTACCCAAGCCAGAGTCTCCTCCAACTCCTCAGACACGGCCACTACCCACCCCACAGTCTCTAGCCTTGCCTCCAGCTCCCGTTAGTTTATCTTTACCTCCTCCCAGCAGGAATCCCAAAAGCACAAGGTGGGAAAATCCCTCCCTCATAGCCTAGGGCAAGCCCCACCTGCTGCCCAGGGCCACATGGAGGCAGCAGAAGCCCTTGAGGCACTATTTCCTACCCACTAGGGAAACCTCTCCTCCAAAGCAGCTACAGCAAGCTCTATGCATATCATCCTGAATCATGAATTCCCATGTGGGCCATGCTGTGCCACGGAGTGAAACGGTCATACAGACCTGAACAGCCTTGCTGCAAGGAGGGCCTTCCCTCTGGCCCTGAGATATGACAGCACCCTGAGGGCAGGACAGGTTCCAGGTTCCACCCCCCTCATCGCCCCTCTACTAAGACACTGACAGTATCCACAAGCTCAGTACTTAACAGGTCAGGATGTACTCACCCCCAAAACCAGACATGACTTCCAATGTGGCCAGAGCACACCAGAGTTTCCCAGACTAGGGTTCTTGACGCAGACCCCGCCACCCCACTGGCCCACACAGGCCCCGGGTTTAACAGGGCAGTCGGAAGAGTCGGTTTGACCTGGGTTCAAACTCCAACCCCAGAATTAATCTCTGTGTAATTTTCCTCCTCTTCTGTAGAGGTTAAAAAACAAAACAAAATCAAACCAGCAAACCCTAGCTCACGGGGCTGCCATGAAAATTAAACACGGTGATACAGGCAGAAATGTCTAGAACTGGCACCTGATACGCCCTTAATAAATGCTCGTTTCCCTTCCCCTTCCTTCATCAGCCAAAGTCCCAAGTTTTTCTCCCCAAGAATTGATAGTAAGTTCCTATTCTGTACATACTTAAATGCACGATTTTATATTTAAATCTTTTTGAGAGAACTATACAGATTTAACATTACTCAATGTCAAGTAATTTTTTAATGGCTAAAAATTGAACACAACTTACAAAAACATTTAATATGGGATGCCTGGATGGTTCAGTCAGTTAAGCGTTCCCCTTTGGCTCAGATCATGATCTCAGGATCCTGGGATCAAGTCCTGCATCAGGCTCCTTTTTCAGCGAGGAGCCCACTTCTCTCTCTGCCTGCTGCTACCCGTTTGTGCACTGCCGTATAAATAAATAAGATCTTTTTAAAAAGCGGGGAGGGGGGGTGCCTGCATGGCTCAGTTGGTTAAACGTTCACCTTTGGTTCAGGTCATGATCTCAGGTTCCTGGGATTGAGCCCCAAATGGGGTTCCCTGCTCACTGCGGAGCCTGTTTCTCCCTCTCCCTTTGCCACGCCCCCTGCATATACTTAAAAAAATTTAAAAATTTAAAAATTAAAAAGCAATTCAATTCTTAAAAAAAAAAGTTTGGTAGTGTGCAGTTAAAGAAATTAACGTGTATTCATATAAGGTAATATTATCCAGATCCTTATAATTATGCCTTTAAATTACTTTTTATGATACGGGATATTACTTACTATATAGTATTCAGGAAGAAAAAAACAGGATAGAGTAGCATTCCAATTATATAATATATATCAATTTATTTGCATAAACACAAATTTGGAGGGATATATGCCAAAATATTAACCATGCTCATCCTTGAGTTGTGGCATTACGTACCTTTTTTCCTTCTTTAATTTACAAATTTTTCTACAATGAGCATGTATTAATCTTAACAGAAAAAAATGGTTTTTCATCTCCTGTTTCTGCTTAATCTCAGCATTTAGACAATTAAGATGATTGGTTCCGTCCTCCTTGCTTGCTTGCTTGCTGTCCTAGACACCCACAGAACTGACAGAGGACAAAGCCAAAATGAGAGCCTCATGGCCTATCACTGGAGACCTCCACCTCCCCCCTCACCCCCCCCACAACGGCAACATGAGCTCAATATGAGCAGCCAGCGTGGCCCTTCCACCAGCTATAAATCCACATCACTGCTGCAGCAGCCCAAACCTATTCATTTCTCTTGGACCCAAGAAAAATCACGAGACTCCATGTCCTTTCTAAGCATTCCGCCAACCTCAACTAGATGACGTTTCCAAGACTTGGTGGGGTGACCGTGTCGGTGAGCAGTTCTCTCAATGCCATTTTGGAGTCCCTTCGTCAATAAGAAGCTTACCAGCCTGCCATTTCCAGTTCTTGCCCACATGAAGGAAAAATGGTAACAGCAGTTATCATTGTGCCCCTGGCTCCTCCCCAGATCCTAGAGGGAGTCTCTGCTTAATGCCTGCGGTGGCTAGCAGGACCCCCAAACCTGATGTGTAAGAACCCAGCCACCGGGACTCACAAAAGGCAAGTTGGTGCAGTGTCTCCCTTCTCCCAAAGCCCGCTCCTTCTCCTGAGCCCTCTCACCAAGTCTGCTCGCTCTTCCTTCACAGAGAGAAAGGCAACAGAAGTGTGCTCTGCCTCCCAGAATCATCCACCACATGCTTCAAGCAGGAATCTCCCCCTGCCTGTCCTGGTTATCTTGTGCTCTGACTGTAGCTTAAAAAAAAAAAAAAAAAAAATCCCTTTACGTTCTTGTCCAGCTGACCCAGGCCTGTCGCCTCCCTACCCAGAGCTCTGCCTACTGAACAAATTGCCTCCCTCGGCAACTATTACTCAAGGCTCAAAGCCAAGATGGAGATCAGCCAGAAAGAAACAAAACTAGCCTTTTATCCTAGCCAGGACAATTCACGAAGACCTCTCAAGGGCTTGAAGGGCAGGGGACTTCGTGGTTCTGGCAGGAGTGAGCCTGGTATACGCGGACGCTGGCAGACACCACAGTACCTTTGCTGGTAAGGCATAAAGCAGACCGCTCTGCCAAATACTGGGCTCTAAGCAGCTCTGGTTTCACTCTAAGTAAAGGCCCCCCTGGGAAGGAGAGGCCCACCCTATGTGTCATCAGCCCTCCCCAGTGCCCTTTGCACTGCCCCCAACACCCTGCCTTTCCTTTCGGGGCCGGATATGCAATCTCATCTCACAGGAGGGTCACCCTGCCTTAGCACAGCTCCCATTTCCTGCCTCTGGTGACTCCTCTGAAGTCTATTGTTCCCGTGAAGTTTGGGTCAAAGGAAGCCAGGTCCCCACCCATGGGGGCCCGCCCACCCTCAGCACAGTGATGGAGCGGGCCGGTCCTCCTGCCTTTCCAGAGGCCTGCCTGTGTTAAAGACAGGAGGATGTGGGCACCCATCTTAGGGACTGGAGTTCCAGTGGAAATGTTCCCAAAGATCCAGTTGCTATCAGCTGAAGGCTCCAGGACCCTATCACCCAGGAGGTGATTAGAATCCCCTTAATATCTAAATAGAAAAACCGAAAGCAAGGGGAGAACTGTCATTTCAGAAGAGGTCACGGCAAAGCTGGAATTAGAACACAGAGTTGGAGACCGCACTGCCCAGGGACAAAGCCCTGCCCCCACCTCCACCTGGGCCCCTGAGCTGGCTAAACCCCTGGGGGGGAAGGAGGGGGGCACCAGAGAGCAGCTGTTCAGCTCCAATTTCAGAGCTTTAAAAGGGAGCTGTCTTCCCAACCCCTGCCAACAAAGGGTCATGGGGGGCAAAGCCAGACAAGCAAGGTAAAGCCACCCTCACAAGCCCTGAATTTCCCACTGCCCCCAGACTGACCTCAACTACAGGAAAGGCCATGAAGCAAAGCTGGTGACCCCTGTCCTCCACTTGCACTGAGGAGGAGAGGAGCCGCTGATTAGGCAACAGGTACCGCTCTGTGCCGGTCACCAGTGCAAGACTCCAGAATGGAAGTCGAGGGAGGTTGCGACATTTGCATCCCGGGAGATCTAGAAAGATAGGGAAACCCTTCTCCACCTGGCCAAGTAACGTACAAACCAGTGAGGCAAACGGAGGGTGCATTTAAGTATCCCCAGAGGACCCCTTCCCAAGTCGGCATTCTCAGATTCTATAGTTCTGTGCTTTCTGCTGAGACAAAAGGGAGTATTTCTGCCTCCCATCTGAGCCACAAGACGGGAGACCAAGCCAGACAGCTCCAGCCCCCACACCTATCAGATGAAGGGGGCTGGCAGGGGGCCGGGGTGGGGGGGTCTGAGCATTAGGATCCACAGAGAAGACAGAATGTGAAGTGAGAACAGAATGGACTCTAGTCCCAGTTCTGTCATTCACTGGTTGTGCTATCTTAAGCAAGTTACTGACCTGCTAGTTTCCCTGTCTTCAAAGATTTTTATTTATTTGTCAGAGTGAGAGAGAGAGAGAGAGAGAGCAAGCACGCACAAGCAGGGGGAGCGGCAGGCAGAGGGAGAAGCAGGACTCCATCCCAGGACCCCGGGATCATGACCTGAGCCCAAGGCAGATACTTAACTGCCTGAGCCACCCAGGAGTTTCCTTGTCTTTTAAAATGAGGGAGTTAGATGCTAACATCAGATTGTCCAATAACATTCAACAGGTTCACCCTGGGGGGACAAGGCAAAACTGGAGTTAGAGCAAAGGAGTTGCAGACCCTGTGCTCCCCAGGACAAAGCCCTGCCTCCACCTCCACCTGGGCCACCAGCTACCCTGGTTCCTAAGGATGAAGAATATCAGACAGGGTCTGGCCTATGGCAAAGGCTCAATTCCTGTTTGCTAAGTAAAAACAAATGAACAGGTCAGGGTTTGTCAAAGAGTGTTCAGAGAAGTTCTTAGGAAAAAAAGAGGTTCCATGCTGAAATATGCTTAGGAAATACCGGCTACCGAGTCTAGAATGGGACATACAGTATGCTGGGTAGTTGGCAAACACCCAATTTTCACAACAAATGCTTGAGATGGATATTAATTACCCCCCTCCCATATTACTCATCAGGAAACTAGCCTGAGGGCCTTAACAACTGTCAACTGACTGTTGGGATTTGCACCCCAGTATGTCCAGCCCCAAATCTGTATCTTTTCTATCCCATCAATGCTGCCCTGAGACCCGATGCCTTCAAAGCTCTAGGTGCACACCTGGTCTAAGCAGGTGAGGTGACTCTCACTGAATCATCTGCACCGCCCCCCTGGCTGGTGGGGGGGAGCATGAAGGAGCAGCTACCAGCCACCACCCCTCTGAGAGTGTTGTGTTTCTTCCTTCCAAGAGTCCTCGACATTACCCATCACCTTGTTGTGGGAATGAAGAAAGAACTCTGTACCCCATCTGCCAGTGCCCCCCTACCAACACCATCACATACTATGTCACTTCTGCCAATCTTCGGGACAGCCAGAGAGCCGGACAGACTCCCTCCCTGCCCAGTTTCTGCCTCTAATTTCAAATGATTAAAAAAAAAAAAAAAACCCAAATGGAGAAAGAACAACAACAACAGAAAAGCAAAACAGAAAGGAAGAGATGGGGACACCAAAGACACGCAGAAGTGTCTTCCCGCAGGTCCACTAACAAACGAGAGGCAGCCCTTCCCTTCCCTCCCCTGCCGGGCACTAAAGCATGCGCACAGTTCCTCCCTTTCCTTCCCACCGCAAAGTGTAAAGAATTAGGATTCTCTCATTTGACTGCTGGGTAGCTAGCTCCAAGGACAGTGGACCAGCAGAAAATAAGTTCAGGCTGGTATACACCCATTCTCTTTGTCCTCAGGGCCAACTTGAAAAGCGCTGGCCACACACCTCTCAAGATTCAAGACCGTTCCGGAAACATCTCCACTTCTATCAACAGCCCATCCCATCACCGCTAGACAAAGATCTCAGTTTCCTTTAGTCTTCTCCCACCTTGCTCTCTGGATTGTTTCAGGCAAGAACAGAACCCACTTGCCCTCAGAAAGACAGCTGCCTGGAGAAGGCAGGTGTGAACGGCTTCCTTCCAGCTCTGTCCAGTCCAGGGCGAATGGAGCCTGGGGACCACACACTCCAGCAACCACAGTGCAATTATCCCTGTACACATGCGACAGAGACACGGTCTCTTGCCCATGGTCATGCAGGCAGGAAAAACAGTCCTGCAGAACCAACATCCTCCAGAGAAATACACGTACATACAGACGTGGCACTGCACAGGAACTTAGAGACACTCAGACTTTCAGACAGCACTCTTCTCGAGTGGAAACACACTCACGTTCAACACAAACAAATACGCCTACTGGCACCGTCACATACACCAAAGCTCGGGAGAGGGGACAGTCGGGCGGTCACATGAACGCATCAGACAGCCACTGTGTGTGACCGGAATCCCCTTTCCACACAATTGCAGGGAGCCTGTGTCCCTGGGAAAGGCGCGCGCAGGGTCTGGGAGCTCTCCTCCCTCGGGCTGGTCCCCACCGTGGAGTACAACAGGATTCTCCAGCCCCGGGGAGCAGGGGACCCTCCGGAGGGCTTTCCTCCACTTGCGCAAAGCCTCGGCATTCACACCAGCCCACCCACTACCTTCAGGACTCGCTCTCCCAAGTCAGAAAAGGGCCCGGCAGAAACGAGGCAGGGGTGCTGGGGGCCTTCGGCTTCCGGCACCCCACTCGCGCGAAGCCCCTCTCGTCCACCACCCTCGGGCCGGCCCCAGCCCGAGGTCCGCGCCGCCTCCACGTGCCGGGCGAGCTCCCCACGCCCCGCCCGATGCCAGCCCTCCGGCCAGGTCCTCGAGCGCCCGCGCCGCAGCCTTACCGGTCCCAGGGTGTGGGAAGTTGGGGCCGAGGCGCTAAGCCTGCTCCGCGGGGTCCCCCGCGCGCGCCAACTCGTCGCCGCGGCTCCGCTGAGCTGCCGGGGGCGGCGACGGCACTGCGGGACGACAGAGGGCAGCGCGCCGAGCCCCGCGGCGGCCCGGGGGACCACCGGCCCGGCGGGGAGAAGGGAGAGCGGGCGGGCGGCCGGAGCCCTCCCGCCGGGGGCTGGCGCGCCAAGCCGAGCGGAGCGGAACGGAACGGAGCGGAGCGGAGCGCGCCGAGGGAGGAGTTTTCCCAGAATGGGACTGACGGGAAAGCACGGGAGCTCCCTATTCCTGGAGGAGTGAGTCAACCGGCTAGAGGAAGGCAGCTCGGGGGCCAGCGGCGGAAGGGAGGGCAGCGGGGGCGCCGGCCGGGCCGAGAGGTCCGGGGCGGGAAGGGCGACGGGGGAAGAAAAGAGCGGCGGCGCACGCGGCCCTGGGGCCGGCGCGCTGCGGGGGGGCGGCGCGCGCGGCGGGGCGGGCGCCACTCACCTGGGGGACGCGGCCGCGGGCGGCGGGAGCCGGGAGCTCGGGCCCTGCCCGCCCCCTGGCCTGGAGTTTGAAAGGAGGACGCCCGGAATGTGCGGAATGAGGGCTGGAATGAGATGCGCTTTGCTGAGGGAGGGAGGGAGCCGGAGGGAGGGGCTGCCCTGCCCCGGGCCCCTCGGGGAGGAGACTGGGCGGCAGGGGGAGGGGGCGGCCAGGCGGGGGCGGGGGCGGGGCCGGCGGGGGAGGGGAGGCGCGCGCGCGGCGGGGCTGCAGGATGGCGGCGGGGCGGCTCGGACCCCTCGGCTTGGACGCTGCCTCCGCGGCTCCCCGGCGCCCGGACTTTCCCTTGGATCCCCCGGCCGCGACTCTCTTCCTCGTCCCGGAGCCTCCGGGTTCCGGCCTGTCCTGGCCCAGTCTCCGACTGCCTTTCCCAGGAGCTGAAAGCCTTCCTCATAACCGGGTTGCGGGAGAGGGGGGGGGTGGCTCCTGTGAGTGGCCCTGCCACGCTCGGCGTCCCGGCCGCCGCCGCTCCGCACAAGTCCCTGGGAGGCCGGGGAAGGGGCGGGCGCCCAGCGCGCAGGAAGGGCTGCTCCCTTCCCCGCGGCTCCCACCAAAGGACACTCGCTCCGGGGAACCAGGAAGCAGGAACTCCCGGGCTCTGGTCCCAGATCCGCCGCCCGTGCCCCCCACGCGTGCCCTCCCCGGCGTTGGTCCTTTCGGTCGTTATCGTCTGTCTCTACCACGAGTGTAAAACTCATGGGGAGAGGACCCTCGGTGTGAAGTCCGTGTGGCACGGGGAGACACCTCTTGGGCTCAGTAACTCAATGACTATTTATCCGACATATATTGGGTGTCACCCAGATGCTGTGAAAACAAAAATGAAAATAAGACCTCAAAGAGCTTAGCTTTAGCTGGGAACAATCCGTACGTAGAAGAGCATTGCCACAGGTGGGGATCTGGGTTTGAAACGAACGTGCCAGTCAGTTTAGTCTGGTTGGGCAGAGGGGTGCTGGAAACTCGCTGGGCTCCTTCTCGGAAGTGCTGAGAACACTTTGGCTCAAAGCAGCGTGTTATCGCAGACTTCTCTTTCTCTTTGCTGGGAGGCTGAAACCAAAAGACTTTTGGCTTTTTCCAAAAATCAGATCCAACCCTGAGGGAACATTATCACTTCACCTTGCATCTCGTTGGTAGTCCAGATCTTATCTCCGTAAGCGAACAGAAACTTCTTTGAAGACAGAGTCAGTGTCTGATTAATCTTATCTTTCACCCCCACCAGCTTGGTGCCCGGGAAAGATAAGCACTTAATCAATGCTGAATAAATAGGAAACCAAAAAAACCACCACAGAGGAGATTGAAAAGAAAGTACTATAGATGCCAAAATTGTTTCCAAGAGAGAAGTGCTCCAAAGGTGTTTGGAGGGATGACAGCATCGCTGGATGAAGGATCCCATCTCATAAGGTGAATATTTTGAAGGAAGCAGCTCAGGTTTGATTACATAAATTCTGGTATGTTTAGTCAATAATGAGTCACATCAGGGCTCGGTCACACCTCACATACATGAAAAGACTGTAGGGCAGTATATAGGCACCTAAGGAAGTACAGACTGTAAACACTGGCTATCTAATGCAATAATTATTTGCTGAGTGTCTCTTTGACTTTGAGCACCAAGCTAAGTGCAAGGGATAGGTCCCCACCCTCAAGAAGTTCGCAGTCTAGGTGTGAGGACAGTCATACTGAGCTCAAAGGGAACCTGAGGGAAAGAACAACGAATTCCCAGTTACAGAGGCGACATTTGCCAGCTCTTGAAGGATAAACAAGAACTTAAGAGGGCAGAAGAGCCACAAAAATAGAGCAGTGCGTACACACAGGGTGTTCAGGAAAAGTCTTGTAAACTGGTGAGCTGGAAGAATAGATTGCAATAAGTGGGTGCCAGGTTGTGGGGACCATTGAATCCCGTGCTCAAGAGTTTGGGCATTGGGAATGCCATTTTGACGCAGGTGTGGCATAATAGGTAGGAGCGTTAGAAGACCCCTCTGGCCATGGTGTCGGTGGATTGGAGAGTCAGGGTGCCCTAAGCTCAGGCTGTGCTCCTGAGCTTGACCGTGAGGGAAAGGGTCTCAGAAAGAGTCCACAGGCAAAAATCAACAAGAATTGGTAACTAGGTTGTCTGTGAGGGTGAGAGAGGAAACCAAACTCACTAAGCTTTCACAGCTGAACGATTGGTGGTGCCATTCACGGAGGTAAAAATTCAAATACCAGGAGAAACAGGTTAGTTGGGAGCTGAGTTCAGCCAAGGTTCAGAGGTTTTGAGGAAGGCAAGGCAGAGTCCAAACGGGAGACGATAAAGCAACCTTGGAGTGTCACGGCTAGCCCAGATTGGCGAGAGGAAATCCAGAGGTCAGACTGGCTTCCTCTCTCCAAATCTTAAGTCTCTGAGATCCTAAATGATCCAGGTTAGAATACTGTGCCTTCAGAAGCTTGGTCTCCTGGTCCATACCCTTACAGGCTTCTAGAAAGTCCTACACCTTCAGGAATATCATTTCCTAGGCTGTCGTGGTTCCTTTGGCTAAAGTTCTCAGACTTGGAAACTGTGAAGTTTCAAGACTGACTGATCTTAATACACATGCCCTGCCCCTACTAGGGTAAAACCTTTCTTAAGGTTTCAGTGACCCTCAGGAATGAATTTGCTGGTGGAAGTATTGCATCTGTCTGAATCAAGCTGGAAGAGATACATATGGCTCCCCTCAAATGACACCTTATAATCCACAACTCACCTCACTTCTTAGTGAACCAGACCACGCCACCCTGTCCTACAACTGTATCTCACCCAGGGTTCATGCTGAATGGTGCAGGAGGAGGGCAGGGCTGCCGTCATAGCTGGGCTTCATGTGTCGAGGGTATTTGAGTTGTCTACACTCCAAAATTACAGTAAAAATTTATATTATTTTTATCAGATGTCGTTTGGTATTATTTCCACTCCTTTAATACATTTTTTTTTCGAAACTGCATGGTCGTGGTTAAACAAATTATCTATATGTTTTAAACAAGTTCAACCACATCTATGTGATGGAATTCTTTTCAGTTATTAATAACAAGACTTTTCAAAGTAAACCAGAAACAAAGTAGACATTGTTCACGATATAAATGGAAATACAGATTCTAAGAGCAGTTTGTGGGATAATCCTGTTTTTGAAAAATAAATCGAGGGTGCCTGGGTTGCTCGGTCGTTAAGCATTAAGCATCTGCCTTTGGCTCAGGTCATGATTCCAGTGTCCTGGGATGGAGCCCGCTTTCCCTCTCCTAGTCCCCCTGCTTGTGCTCTCTCTCTCGCTGTGTCTTTCTCTGTCAAATAAATAAATAAAATCGTTTTATAAATAAATAAATAAATAAATAAATTGGGAAGTAAAAATACTCTAAAAAGAGTGATTATCTCTGACAGGTTGAAGATTAATTGGATTTTTTATTTTCTCATTTTCATTCTTTTTTTAAAAGATTTTATTTATTTTTTATTTGACAGAGATCATAAGTAGGCAGAGAGAGAGGAAGGGAAGCAGGCCCCCTGCTGAGCAGAGAGCCCGATGTGGGGCTCCATCCCAGGACCCTGAGACCATGACCTGAGCCTAAGACAGAGGCTTTAACCCACTGAGCCACCCAGGTGCCCTGATTTTCATTCCTTTTTTAAAAAGATTTTATGTATCAGAGAGAGAAAATGTGTGCCCAAGCAAAAAGGGGGAGCATTAGGGGGGAGAGAGAGGGAAAGAGATTCTCAAGCAGACTGCCCCACTAAGCTCAGAGCCAGACTCAGGGTTCAGTCTCCTCACCCTGAGATCATTACTTGATTGGAAACCAAGAGTTAGAAGCTCACAGACTGACCACCCAGGCGCCCTCTCATTTTCACTATTTTTTTTGCTGAAGTAGAGTTGATATACAATGTTACCTTCCTTTCGGGGGTTATTATTTCCTTCTTTAGTCTTTTGTATTTCAGTCTAATGCCTTCTATAGGCAACAAACTGGTACTTTTATGGTGGGGAGGGGGGAAATAATGTGACTAGAACCTTTCCCTAATTTCGTCACACCTTTTTTAAAAAACCACCCACAACTGGATTTGATGGCCTAAGAACACAGTGACAAGGAGAAGATGGCTCCCTGGCTGCTAGGTAAAAGGCACCTATACTCTTTTCAAATATCTCCGGAGCCAGCCCCCCGGCCCACCTGCAACGCTGTTAATGCGCCTGACTCCTCTTGTGGTTGGGGTCCCTGGAACTTGAGTTCCTTCTCCTTTTTTTTTTTTTTTTTTTAAGATTTTATTTATTTATTTGACAGAGAGAGACCACAAGTAGACAGAGAGGCAGGCAGAGAGAGAGAGAAGAGGAAGCAGGCTCCCCGCCAAGCAGAGAGCCCGATGTAGGACTCCATCCCAGGACCCTGAGATCATGACCCCAGCCAAAGGCAGAGGCCCAACCCACTGAGCCACCCAGGCGCCCCTCCTTCTCCTTTTTCAACCTCTTCATACTTCTGTTTGCTTTTCCGTAAGAAGACTTCTCACTCCATATCAACCAAAGTGCATCTTGTGTTCTGAAGAACAAAGCAGACCTTTACCAAAGGTGTTTGCCATCTTTCTTTCTCTATTGAATGAAAGTAGCCTGTAATTTGATAAGCAGAATATAAGTTCTGTTATCTCTTTATCAAAGAAAAATGTGGAAGGATGGACTCGAGGTCTATTTAGGGAACCGGAGAGGCAAGGGACTGAATTGTGTCTCCCCCAAATTCACACGTTGAAGTCCTCATCCTCAGTACTTTGGAGTAGGAGTGGATCTGGAGATAATGTCTTTACAGAGGTGATTAAGTTAAAAGGGGGTCTTTAGGGTGGGCTCACATCTCAGTTGACCCATGCCCTTATAAGGAGAGAGGTCAGGAAGGACACAGGCCACCACAGAGGGGGGCCATGTGCAGACACAGGAAGAAGGCCGCCATCTGCAAGCCAAGCACAGAGGCCTCAGGAGAGACCAAACATGCCAGCCCCTTGATCTCTGTCTTCTAGCCCCGCAAACTGTGAGAAGTCAACTTCCGTTTACGCCACCCAGTCCGTGGTAGTTTGCTATGCCAGCCCGGCCCTTGCAAACTCACGCAGTGTATTTACAGCCCAAAACAAGACAAACCATTGCTTTCCAGAGGCCGGAGGTTGGGGCCTTCCCCACCCAGTTCTCACGTGAGAGTTTCTCTGAGGTTCCCGGGGGATCTTTAGGATCAGTTATCTAAGACTTCCAGGAAAAAAAAAATCAAAAGGAAGGAAAAGCTTTCTCCACTCTAATTCAGTTACAAGTGTTATTATCAGTAGCTATTGAGGCAATCATTTGAAAATTAATGTAGACGGTCTGGGTTCAAATGACAGCTCAGGCACATGCCGATTGTAACCTTGGGTACACTTAGACCATGAGCCCAGCATCCTCGTCACTCATCTTCCCACTCCGCATTCATTGAACACAGATGATGTCCTTGGCACTGTGCTAGGGAGGCACAAAGGAGAAACAGAGAAAAATCCCCATCCCTGCCCCTGGAGAGACTAACAGTCAAATGAGGGAGCTGGGCAAGGAACAACTTCCACGTGGAACGTTCTTTATCTGCGCCGTCCAGTGCGGTAGACACTAGCCACATGTGGCTACTGAGAACTTGAAACACAGCTAGCCAGACAGAAGAATGGAATTTTATTTTGATTTAAATGTAAACAACTGCACACAACTAGTGGCTACGGTGTTGGACGTTGCAGCCTTACGGTGTTGGACGTTGCAGCCTCAGCGGAGGACCATCCTCTGGGAGCAGCTCAGCGGCCAGGGTGGGTGGGGAGGGGGAAAACACTTGCAGAGCCAAGGGAAGGATTCAGGGCCATGGGAGTGCCCAGCTTTAGTAAAGGTGTCACATTGTGGCAGTCACTGAGTATGAAGAAGGAAAAAGAAGAGGATTAAAATAGGTAACACGGGCGCCTGGGTGGCTCAGTGGGTTAAGCTGCTGCCTTCGGCTCAGGTCATGATCTCAGGGTCCTGGGATGGAGTCCTGCATCGGGGTCCCTGCTCGGCGGGGGGGCCTGCTTCCCTTCCTCTCTCTCTGCCTGCCTCTCTGCCTACTTGTGATTTCTCTCTGTCAAATAAATAAATAAAATCTTTAAAAAAAAAAAAAATAAATAAAATAAAATAGGTAACACGGTCCCCGGAACATTGCATATATTCAAAAGACACTGATAGAATTTCTTTTCCCCCTTCTTCCCTGATAAAATTTCTTAATGCGCAAATTATCCATACAGAGGAGATTAGTTAAAAAACACTATGGTGAAGTACTGTGGCGCCTAAACAAGGATGAGGAAAGCCTGCGTTTACTGAGAGGGGATTATCTCCGGGTATAGTAAGCAAGCTACCGGACTGAGTACATAGTATGCTATATATATTTTGTGCACAAAGTTTGGGGAATTACAAATGCATTTATTTCTGCATAATGAAACACTAGAAAGAAACTAAAAAGAGTTAACTACAGGAGGAGAAGAGGGCAAGGAAAAAGAAGGAGACAGATATGGGAATAGGCTTTTATTGTAGTTTTTTAAAGGTTTTTTTTTTTTAAGGTTTTATTTATTTATTTGAGAGAGAGGGAGAACCGGAAGGAGAGTGGATGCCACACTGAGCAGAGAGCCCGATGTGGGGCTCGATCCCAGGATCCCAAGATCATTACCTGAGCCGAAGGCAGACACTTAGCTAACTGAGCCACCCAGGCGCCCCTAAAATTTCTTTTAGACCATATGAAATTATTAATATTTAGAATTTGTATCTCTGTATACCTGATACAGAATAGCATAAAATTGACTCAAGGCAAAGAAAGGACATATTTTTTAAGGTCAAATTTCTATACGGATATAGTGTGTCCTGATGTGCATTTATACCCTAGAAATTACATATTTGCCCTGTTTTTAAAATTTCAATCTAATTCCTAGCCCTCCTCTGCCTGCCACTCTCCTCTCAGGTCATTCTTCCTCTTTAGCCTTCCTGCCCCGAGATTACAAAAAAGAACCACTGGATCCTTTTTGAATCTTTGGAAATCATAATAAGGGACAAAATCTGGGTAGATAGTACCTAACTAGTTGTTAAAACTCTGAGGCTTGAGAACCACCATATTAAACTAAAATGTGTAATAAATGGTGATAATAGACCAGGAACACTCCAACTCCCACTCCCACCTTGGCCCCCACCAGCTTTGCCCTTCCTGGGGCCTTCTCTCTTTTCTTGCCCTCCAGACTCTTGGGCCATAGCTCTAGAACCTCATGAAAGGAGCTTGGGCCTGATGGACCAAAAGACTAAGCAGAGCCAGAAAAAATCATGGAGGCCCATTTCACATTTGAAATATTTCCAAAGTTTCCATAACAGCAGGGGCATTTTTTTTACCTAGGCTGCTCCTTCATGTAGAAATAGAGAGATGGGTACAAAGTAAGGAATGTGAGGTAGGGTCAGGGCTGAGACTAGAACCCGAATGTTTAGTTTCCCAGTTAAACTATTCTGTTTTTCTTTCCTCTCATAGCCCCTGGAAAACCATCTAGAATTTCTTTATGAGTGCATATAAACCATTTTCTATAACTGAAGGGATAAAAATGTCACCCAAAACGTGTTGCTCCATTTTTTAAAAAAAGATCTTATTTATTTGACACAGAGAGACATAGCGAGAGAGGGAACATAAGCATGGGGAGTGGAGAGGGAGGAGCAGGCTTCCCGCTGATTAGGGAGCCCATGTGGGGCTTGAGCCCAGGACCCTGGATCATGACCTGAGCCAAAGGCAGATGCTTAACGACTGAGCCACCCAGGCACCCAGGTTGCTCCATTTTAAAAGGATCTTAATAAAAGTGATATTGGTATTTGCCATAATCCTATGCCAAATGCCGGCATTTTACCTGGAATACCTCTACTGGCTTCCAAACTCCAGAAACATTACTATTCTAGGACCTTCAGGAGAGTCACACCGAAGCACAAGGGTGCTTTGTAAATATAACCTGGTCCAGTTGTTGAAGTCCCTGAGCCCTTTGTGACTTCTCTGATTTACAGAAACTGCGCTTTTCATTTTAATGCACTTGTAATGCTCATCCTAGGTTGGTAGGTGGCGCCACGAATCCATGTGTGGTTTAATAAAGGCTTCCCTAAATTCTGAGGACCAATGGCAAATCCTTCATTTACTGCGGTGATCCCTGGCTTTTTGCAGATAAGAGTCTGTGAGACTTTTAAGGAACATATATCGACTATGACAACTAGGCAATCAAAGTGGGGAGAGAAGGCAAAACGACCAAGTGGTCAAGAAATGTGTCTGAGGGGTGGGACAGGACCTGGCCAGTCCTTGGCAAGCCTCTAGCTGAGGTTCACATGGGGAAAATTAAAACAGGCTACAGACTGGAAGGAAGCAGCCATTAAGCATGTGGTGTGAGTACTCTCCCACTCTGTGCACTCCTGGCATTCCAGAATCCCCCACCAAAGACATATTCGGAATCTGCCCTCTCCAGTTCCCTAGCGTCAGCACCCGTGATCCTTTCTTAGGGTCTCTGGCACCCCTGCCAGCAATATCTTCAGCTATGGACAGCATGATGCTGTCCAGAAGATAACCAGAGAGTTCAGTTCCAAATGCAAGTAGAGGAATTCCACATTGTTGTCAGCATGAGTGGGGAGAACTGTGTGCAAGAATTGAAGATCATATAGTTCAAGACCTCTCAATATAGAGAGGAGGAAAGAGGCACATGGCAAATCACCAGCATAAAAGGGGTCAAACCCTGGGTTTTGGCTCAAACTGTTGCTTTATTCCTGTGCCTATAATGTTGTTTAAAGGAACTGGATTGATGCTAGCTGTGTGATCTGCTAAACTTCTGGATCAAAAAGAACCTTTTGTAGGCCTGTTTTAGATTTTTAAAAACCACTTGCTGATATCTTTCACGTCAATGACCACTGAAGCATTGATATTACTCCTGGTCACTGAAAAGTATACAAAGAATTGTGTCATAAATTATCCGTTTAGCCAGTCGTGCACCGTAGCCAAAAAGAACCATGTGAAAAAGAAAAACCAAGGCATAAGAATTTAACTCTGACTCCAGCTCTCATCCTGACTTTTACGCTCTTCCTGCTTCCTTCCATGTGACTCATTTTCACTGTGACACTGATAAGAGCGGGAAGGCCTAGTAAAGATTTGTGAACACATAATTTTTTTTCTACTTGTCTCTCTCTGTAAGGTAGCTCTGAAATGTGAACGCTCAGAGGCAAGAGACAGGGTCTACTTCAGTTTTAGATATTGAATCATTAACTGATGCCAACAAAGAAGATCCAGGAGGCCGACGGATGCAGGTATCTAGAACAGTATAAACCCCACCTTTCTGTGGCCCCCTCCCTTTGCTCAGTTCTTGGCTCCATCATCTATCTAGAAAATCCCTGGTGTCATGAACATGATGAGACAGACTTCTGAGTCTGCAGACTCCTGCTATCCTGGGATGACAGCATCCTGATTCACAGGATGAAAATGGTTATTCCGGAACATTCCAGAATGGGAACTCCATAAGGGATGGGACTTTGTACAGAAGACTGGTGACATTCACATTTTTATATAAATTATTTTTTATTTCTGTAGCATACAAAAGTTATAAATATGATTTCTGTAAAACCAATCGCCTGCACACTCAAGCAGAGAGTACCTGAAGCTGGGGTATGGATGGATGTCTTAGAGCCAGACAGAGCAGGAGGAAGCAGGATTAGATCCAGCCATCCTGTCAGGCTCCGTATCCCCAGACGCGGTCATCTACTGCAACTGGAGAGAAGTGAACAGCTTTCCGTTTTCAACAAGGGCGGATCAGACAGTACGTCAGTGGTGGTGCCAGAGGTCTGTCGGGCGCGTTAGGGCACTTCTATGAATGAGGCACTTGATAGGAAGCACGCCTGAGATGGAAACCAGCACTTGATAGGAAACACGCCTGAGATGGAAACCAATCACGTCAAAACAACAGATAGGCCTCGCCTGTGGGGGACGAGCGAAGAGTCTTTTCATCTCCCAGCTCTCTCCTTCGTCGCTATTTGATGTGGAGCAAGGAACGACAGGAAGCAGGGACGCAAAGGAAGTCCACGGAAGGGAAACATAATGGAACAAGAGCGGCTGATTCCTTGCCCCATGCTGGCAAAAAGCTCAGGCGCACAAAGGCTTGGGGGCAGAACAATGCTGAACGTAGAACTCACAAAGCTCTTGCATTGTCTAGAGTCAGATGCATTCTGAGACCGGTGAGCTGGTGGCAAGCAGAGTCCTAGGATTTGTTGGGAGGTGCTAATAATCTGAAAGACTTGGCAAAACTCTTATGATCTGTGAGGAAAAGTGACAGGAGCGTGATCTGTACCAATGAGCCAGGCTTTAGAGGGCTGATAATATTTGTGTTAAAAAGAAAGACCCAGAGCTCTGCCTAACAAGGTCCGTGGAGCTTGTTCAGCTAGCTGGTCAGTGGTAAGTTTCCATACATAATGTTCTTACCTCTTACATGGTAAGAACAGGTGTGTGTGTCCCTCTATACTAATGGCTCCACAGCCCTATGGCTGTAGGAGGCACTCCTGGATTGAAGATGAAGGCAATTGTCGAATTACTCTCAGTCTTAATGAGACTAAGTCACCCCCAGAGTTTATGCTGTCCTCCTAAACTGAAATGAGACAATACATTTCTCACATCACTAATCACAAAATTTGGCCAGAGCCGCTTTGACTGAGATGGCTGCCAGCCAGCCTGCTCCGAGGGAAGGGGGACAACGGGGGACTATGACGTCAGTACCGTCCAAGCCCCAGGAGGAAAGCAAGCTCGCTCTAATACCACGCTTGCTCTGATAACGACGACATAATACTAGATTTGTTTCCAAGTGAGCGTGAAGGTCTTCGTGTGGGGTGCTAAAGTGGCTGATGTGGTCCTCCCCCATGGGTACTTCGGGTAGGACGGCAGAATGAAGCTACCTGTGTGCACTCAAAATGGCCACTCATGTGGGGTTTTCCCAGTTCTGAAGGTAAACGAAGCTCTAGAAGCCATCATCACCAAAACAAGCTAAAAGCAAAGCTTACTTAAAAAAAAAAAAAAAAGTGAAATAAAAGTAAAAATTTTAAAAAGCCCCATGTTGGCTATAAAGCTTATTTGAAAAAAATAAAATAAAATAAAAAAATTTTGAGGGGTACCTGGCTGAATCCGTCAGTAGAGCGTGTAACTTCTGATCTCAGGGTTGTGAGTTTAAGCTTGCTTAAAAAAAATTTAAAAATAAAATAAAAAATAAAAAACAATGTAAAAGCTACGCGGATGAAGTAGAGTACCTTTGGACCCCCAGTCTGCTCCCTAGAGATATCCATGTTCCACTCATATGTTCCACTCATATGATGTCACAGCCACGGGCTCATTCTGGAAGATGCCCAGGCCCATCACGTACAGCAATATCCCAAATCTAGCGTGCTGCTTGTTTTTGTCAACCAGGTTTCAGTGGAACACGGCCACACTCCCGGGTTTCTGAACTGGCTGTGGCTGAGCAGCTGTAAGGGACTCTCTGGCCGTTTACAGAAAAAGTCTGCAGACCTGAAGACTAAAGGCAATTTAGGCAACTATCTCACTCTGGAAAGGTCTTCCCCAAAAAAAGATCCTGGGAAGTAATCATTAGAACCTGATTCTATCTGCAAGTTCCCAAGTGTAGGAAATCTGACCGCAGAGGCACAGAATGTGCTGGCCAGTCCCCTCAGGAGTTACCAATGTGCTCTGGAAAGGACCCTTCTGTGCTCTGAACCACCCCTCACCCAGGTGAAGCCGTGACCCCTGACCTGGTCTGTGGAGCCCAGAGAAATTGAGTGGTATGTATGTGCGTGTGTGCATATACACATATACACATGTACACATGCACATAGACACATATACATACATTCGGGGATTACTCCCAAAGGGGCGGGCTGGTGCTCTTCATGGCCTGGGGCAAAAGCAAAGGAGACAAGTATCGGCTCCTGAAAGCTCTGAGTGAGAAAGCTAGGCGCCTGCTGTTTCCTCATTCACAGGCCAGCTTGCTGTCAAAGCTAGAAAGCCCAATGGCAAAGGCTTGAAGTGCACACAGCGGGTAGTTGTAGTCCAGGGTGAACACATCATCTGCTACGCGTCCAAACTGCATGACTATGTAGTCAGCTAGAAAACAAAACAGAAAGAAATTAGGATGTTAGAAGAGAATGGGGCTATACTGGGGGAAAGCCTACTGACGATACAGAGAAAAGTCCTGCAAATAGGTCACTGGGTCCCTTTACAATGGGAAACCTTGAAGAGGATGGCAAGAGGCACTGAACAAGAGTGAGCATCTGCTAACCAGCAGCCAAGTTTCCATTACTATTCCTCTCAGGGAGCAGGAGATAACTCCTGGACTAGCATGAGAGGATCAGAAGGGAACAGCACAAACTCCAAGGGCTAGAGGTGCCGAGGAAGCCTTACTGAGAGCCATTGCTTCTGCTTCCCAAACAGGGGCTCAGAAGTTTCACTTTAAAACTGCCACCTTAGGACCACCTGGGTGGCTCAGTCATTAAGTGTCTGTCTTTGGTTCAGGTCATGGACCCAGGATCCTGGGATTGAGGCCCACATCAGGCTCCCTGCTCAGTGGGAAGCCTGCTTCTCCCTCTCCCACTCCCCCTGCTTGTGTTCCCCCCTCGCTGTGTCTCTCTCTGTCAAATAAATAAAATCCTTTTTAAAAAGTTAAAAAATAAATACAAAAATAAAACTGCCTCGTTAGGGGCGCCTGGGTGGCTCAGCAGGTTGAGCGTCTGACTCTTGATTTCAGCTCAGGTCATGATCCCACTTGGGATTCTCTCCCTCTGCCCCCAAATAAATAAATAAGTTTTCTAAAAATATAAATAAATAAATAAATAAAACTGCACTTGAGTCTTTCAAAGAAACTATTTCTTTTTAAAATAATTCTCCCCTGAATAGGACTTCCTGTCAATGATAGGAAGCACTCATTTCCCTGCTGTGTAAGAACATCTTTCCTTCTACTCCGCCCAACCCTTCCTGCAGGCTTACGGTCATTCTCATGGACTATCTGAAAGTTCTTCACTGATGCCTGAGTGACACGGCCATGGAAGTTCAAGACGTAGGACTGCGTGTCATCGTTCCAGACTGGGGCTTTGTTGTGCAGTTCAATCAAGTTCTCCATGGTTTTGTTTTGCCATTTGGAAAGCAAGCTCTCGTGGTCCTGTTTGAAGAGAAAAATCACTGCTTTGTCCTGAGAACCATAGGAAATCATTCGCTCTCAACTCTGTGAGGTAGAAGGTGGAAAAGGGGAGTATTTTCTCCGTTTCAGAAAGGGTACAGCAGAAAAAAAGAAAGCCAAAAGTTAAGCAGATTTTAAAATTCTGATGGATTATCTAGCATTTCTCTTTGCAGGCTAAGCAATTTTGGATCAACCACTTTAGCAAATACTCTGCAATTGTACTTACCCTGCCGTTCCGGTGTGATCTCTCTCCTAAAGAAGGGTACAAGCCCTACTCAAACTTGGGGGTTCTCCGAGAATCAATACTTTTTTTGTATTGGTCTTGTTCGTACTGTAATTTTGTCCTTCAGACTCCCTTGCTGATTAAATCTGTTCTTACTTACATTTCGTGGCCGAAATGGGATCCGTTCATGATTCATATTCATCCCTGGAACAATCACAGACATTTTCCTAGGACCTTTAAATCCAAGTACATTTGTTTCCTGGAAGATAGGAGAATAAAGGCAGGGACTTAGGAACAGAAAGGAAAAAGAGACCACATTCTTTTTTTTTTTCCTGTACAGGAAACTGTACAGATTTAATGCAAAATGGAGTAAAACACATAACAAACACATCAGTGCAGGCATGTAATAGTCACCAAACCAAGCTCTTGTTCTAACGAAGAGACCACATGCTTAACACAAGATTTTCTTGGGCATGTAAAATATCCAATAATGACGTCAAAACCAATTTGATTTCTTTAGGTAAACGAAGAGAGAGAGGGAATCAAAAAAAGAAAAGTAATACGGTACCTCCTTTTACACCTAAGGTGAACACTTGAATTTAAAAGAGATACTATTGGCTTGAAACTTTATTCTTATTCTTTAGTCTTTTTTTATTTTTTAATTTTTTAAAAGATTTTATTTATTTATTTATTTGACAGATAGCGAGATCACAAGTAGGCAGAGAGGCAGGCAGAGAGAGGTGAGGAAGCAGGTTCCCTGCTGAGCAGGGAGCCCGATGCGGGGCTCAATCCGAGGACCCTGAGACCATGACCTGAGCCTAAGGCAGAGGCTTTAACCCACTGAGCCACCCAGGTGCCCCTATTCTTTAGTCTTAAAAGTGAAATCTGACAATTATGAGCAAACTGCCCAATTTGTTATCATCAATAAATATGTATTTCCCAGTGAGGGCATGGCATTATATGATATACAGTGAGAATTATAGCTTAATTTACATTAGCTTAAATTAAATTAAATTAAATTAAATTAAATTACATAGGGCCTATACCAGGAGGTAAGAAATTCAAATGCCCATGTCAGCATAAGGAATACAGTCAGATAATAGCTATTCCCCCGATTAACACAGCATAATGGATAAACCTGTCAAATCCCTAAGCCATATACCTGAAACTAATGTAACATTGTGTGTCAGCTATGCACATAAAAATAATAATGACACAGTACTATATATAGGGGAGTTGCTAAGAGAGGAGATCTTAAAAGTTCTCAACACAAGAAAAAAAGTGTAACCATGTATGCTGTTGGATGTTAACTAGACTGACCGGGATAACCATTTTGCAATACATACATATATAAAGTCATTTCATTAGAGCACTGAGGTGGATCAGTTGATTAAGCTTGGTTAACTTTTTTTTGGTTTTGGCTCAGGTCATGATGTCACGGGTCCTGAGATGGAGCCTAGCATTGGGCTCCAACGAAGCACAGAGTCTCCTTGGCGATTCTCTCCCCCTGCCCCTCGCCCCACTCACGTGTGTACATGCACATATGTGCATGCTCTCCTGCTCAAATAAGTAAGTAAATCTGGGGGCGTCTGGGTGACTCAGTCAGTTAACCGTCTGCCTTTGGTTCAGGTCATGATCCTGGGGTCATAGGATTGGGCTCTGCTTCTCCCTCTCCCTCTGCCTGCCACTCCCCCTGCTTGTGCATGCTCTCTCTCTCTCTCTGTCAACTAAATAAATACATAACATCTTTTTTTAAAAATTAAATATTTTTTTAATTAAAAAATAAAATCATTACATTGTACATCTGAAACCGAAATGCCAATTACACCTCAATTAAAAAAGGGGGGGGCACCTGGGTGGCTCAGTCAGTTAAGCATCTGCCTTCAGCTCAGGTCATGATCCCAGAGTCCTGGGATCAAGCCCCCCACGGTGAGCAGTGAGCCCACTTCTCTCCTCTCTCCCTCTACCCTTCTCCAAGCTCATGCTCTCTCAAATAAATTTTTAAAAATCTTAAAAAAAAAAAAAAAAAAAAGAGATCAGTCTGCTTTGTTGTAACCTCTGGCCAGAACCAAACTTGGCAATTTGTAATAATTAAAACTTGAATATACAGAGAAAAATGCAACCAGCAACAGAAAAGGAGGGTCACAGAAATAGAAACAAGCTTGGGAGGGAAGAGTGTGAGTTCAGTGTTGGTTACTTTTAAAGTGCCAGCAGGACACCCAGGAAATTAGGAAAAAGACTCAAGAAAAGATGCATTATGAGGATGGCACGTACATAACAGATGGCTGCTAGCTCCTGCCGGATATAGGTCTTTTCCACCAGACCTTGGGCCTTGGTCGGGCTGACGCCATGGTCATAAACTGTAAACTTGGTCCCCATGAGGTTGGATCTAGAATCAAGAGGAAGAAGTTACCATTAATGATCTATATTTTTGTTCCCCACACAAATACAAATCTAGTACAGGTGTGGAACATAATGGAGGCCCATTTGCCTGTTCTCCAAATGTTCACCACTGTTTCAAAGACTTCTCATTCAAATAAGGAAGGGACTTAAATTTTCTATTAACTTCTTTTTTTTTCTTGAAAGTACACAATCAGTACATGTTCACTGTAAAGGAGATACAGATTCCTCTGAAATTACAGGAATAAAAATATCAGAAAGAGCAGGTGTGATACAATGCTGCTCTCACCTGAGTTTGCCAATATAACTTTCCCCTTCACGAGATAAATCTGTTGGATCAGTGGAGATAAGGTAGTTGGATGTTTTGCTCTTTTTCCGCTTTCTACCTGCAAGAAGAAATATCTGGAAAAAGAAAAAAGTGTCACTCAAGAATATTGAGAGAACCACCACCATCTTCTATTTGCTTAACAAATGTTTAGCAAGTGCCTATCAGGTACCAAGCAGTCACTCTTTCAGGTTTTTTTGTTTTTAACAGGCTTAATTGGCCTTCATTCTTCTTCTGTACAAACTACATGGTGGCCACAGCTGGAGCCTGGGTCTTCTGCACAGAACCTCTGGTGTGGGTCTTTACAAGACGGTCAGTGAATTTCTGAGAGGGGGCCTTGGTGAACATGAACATGGTTTCTTTCCAGAGCTCAGGATCAGACAGCTTTCGGTCTTGCAGATGCATCCAAAGTGGCCTTGGCAAAGTTGCTCGGGGTAGCTAGACAGCCCTCCGTGGAGGTAGAGCAGCCCACATGATGCCAGGGCCCCAGAGCCGTGGGTGGGACGCCAGCACAGAGCTGCCGCGGCCAGTCACCTTACACGGAATAGTGTGGGGCTTGCTGATCTCGTTCTCCCGGAGGCCTCGCTGCACTGGGACTAGAGAACTTGGCCAGAATGATGGTCCCAAAGATGTCAGGGGCTACCTCATTGGAATATTGAACACCGACCGATGTGTCTGCTGTAATCCCTGATGGTAACAGATGCCTTGAACCTGGTCTGCCTGCCAGGATGGGTCTGCTTTTGCATGGGCATGATCTTCAAAACCATATCCTTGAAGGACGATCCCACGAAAACCTCAATGATCTGATTTCTTGATGGGCAGATGGAAGAGATAGGTCTCCTCCAGGGACCTGAACTTCATGTGCTTGACCAGACAATCTAGGCTGGTAGAGGCATCCATTCTTCATCCTTGGTCTTGCTGCCATGAGCTCCTTAGCCTTGACGGCTGCGGAGGCCATGTGGCCTCCCATCCCAGTGCCTCTGGAGGCAACAGTGTCATCTGCCATTTGGTGTTTTCTTGGAGACCAACCTTGGGGGCTTTATCTCCTTTTCTCACCCTTATAACGCCTCTCAGAATTCACTATCAGGGTTTCCCTACTGTACAACTTTCCAAAATTAGCTGGATTCTCCACATACAATAGACCACTTTATCCACCAACCCCCGGTGGATGCCTACTGAACACTACAAAGTTTTTTTCTGTATGTACCTATGACAAAGTTTAATTTATGCATAAGGTATAGCAAGAGATTAGCAACAATAACAGAATAATTCTAACAATATACTGTAATAAAAGTTCTATGAATGTGGTCTTTCCATCTCAAAATATCTCACTGTACTGTACTCCCCTTCTTCTTGTGCCAATGTGAGATGATAAAATGCCTATGTGATGAGACTGAAGAGAGGGGTCATTAGGCTACTATCGACCTGCTGAACCGATGTCAGAAGAAGGACCAATCTGCTTCCAGATGTCAGTGACTACAGGTGACTAAAAGCACAGAAAGCAAAAAATTGGGGGTGGGGGACTATTGCAGCTTTATCTCCAAAACCTCCAGTGGCTTTTTCAAAAAAACTTCATCCAATTTGGTGAGGAAGGGTCTTTCCAACTATAGGGGAAACAGGACATTCCCTAAGTCCCACTTACTTATCTATAAAGCAGGGGTAAGAAAGCCTATCTTACAAGGTTGTAGTAAGGATTATAGGAGATAATATATACACGAAGCATTTAGCACATGCCTGCTACATCATAAACACTTAATAAATTAGCGGTTATAATAACAATGGTATCAATCATCATCTCATTTTCATGTTCTTAAATCATCCACTTAGACCCGTTAACAAAACAAAATACAGTGTTCGTTGGCAAGTATTAAATTGCCTCAAATTTGTGTTTGAAATGAAGTAAATTAGAATTTCTAGCGTGAGAAATAAGGCATTCCGGTTGCATGTCCTTCTCTATTTCCAGTTCCTCCTATTCCCTAAAACTCACACAGTGTCATGTTCCTACCATAATTAAAATAAAAACCAAAGAGCACACAGTAACACCTTCCCCCCACCAAAAAATAGGATAGAGAGGCAAATAATTACATTCAGATATTCTCTTCCATTTTCTTATATTCTGGATCAAACTCTTTTTCTTTGGGGTGGGGCAGATTTTACCTCTGAGACTCTGAGGTCTTTGAAGACAGAACACAGCAACTGGGAGTTGCTGACTTGATCTGAAACCAGTGCTATTCTCCTATCCTATGACCCTTCAACAATCCGTTCCCACAACATTCTTCCTCTCTTTCTCAACATCTGTCTTAAGAGTTACTTCTCATACCTTTCGATTTTCGTCCTTTTCCAAGTGCATATAGTAAGTGGGGAAGAGACCCCGATCCATTCCTTTTTTATCCCTGGTTATCCGACACTTGACTGTAATACCCCGAGGGGCAGGACTATATGCAAAGTCCTCTAAGTTCTCCACTTCCCCCAGCTGGTTATCCATTTGTTGGGCTGCAGTTCCCGAAGCTCCTGTATCCTAGAAGAAGAGCCATACACATGAGCAAGAGGAGGTGGGATCACAAAACAACTTGTTCTCTTCCAGGAACAATTAATTAATGGGCAAAATTATTTCATGATACAGCCCAGTATATCTAGTTTTCTGAAGAAATAACGGGAAACTCTGTGAAGTTAAATAAGTATGTGACTGTTGGGAGTAATGAAGGAGCTAAGTACAAAAATGGGATATGACTTCACAAGAGCTGGCTTGAGACACAAGAAATTAGGGAGGTCATGAACTTCAAGTCTAAATTAGAGCTTCAATCTTTGAATGAACCCTCATTCAGTAATTGTGTTTAAATACTAGAGATACATTTGGGAAATAGTTAAATTAGTTGCCTAGGAAGAAATTTCTGAACTACGTACTGTAGTTGATTTCTGGCTGGATGCAGAAGTGGGTCTCTCTGCCTCTGAATATGGTGAATGACATAATTTTTTCCCTTCTTCCTCCCCATCGGTCTCCTCTTCATCGAAGTTCAAACTACCTGAGATACCTGGCAGAAAGGAAGAGCTGTCAAAAACTGCCAACACTGGTTTAAAAATAAATTGTTGAACCAAATATAATTTCAACTTTCTTGATTAAAACAGTCCAGCTATTCTGACTTAAGACAATTCTTTCTTCATATTCTCACTTAGATCTATCCCTTGCTTTCCCTTTCCATAAAGGCTTAATATCCAGAATAGAAAAGCACTCCTTAAACACACTCAACAACAACAAAACAAACAACAAAACAAATAACCGTTTACCCAGAAATGGGTAAAGGACATAAACAGACATTTCTTCAAAGAAGACATATAAATGGCCAATAAGCGCATGAAAAGATGCTCAACAGCACTCATCTTAAGGGAAATGCAAGTCAAAATCACAATGAGATACCATTTCCTAAGCTCTGGGATGTCTATTATCAAAAAAATGAAAATAAGTATTGGCGAGGATGTGGAGAAATTGGAACCCTTCCTCAATGCAACCTGTGCATTGCTGGTGACAATGTAAAATGGTGCAAGCACTGTGGAACACAGTATGGTGGTTCCCAAAATATTTAAATATAGAATTACCACATGATCTCACAATTCCACTTCTGGGTATATACCAAGAGAACTTAAAGCATACTCAAACAGATATCTATGTACCAATGTTCACAGCAGCAGTATTCACAATATCCAAAAGGTGAAAATGACCCAAATAGCCATCAACTGATGAACAAATAAGCAAATGGTGGTATATACATACCAGCTTTAAAACGAAATGGGATTCTGACACAGGCTACAACACGGATGAACCTTGAAGGACCTTATGCTAAGTGAAATAAGCCAGTTGCAAAAGAGCAAATATTTTTTTTAAAAAGTACAAATATTGTATGATTCCACTTATATGAGAAATCTAGAGTAGTCAAATTCACAAAGACAGAAATTTTGTAGAATAGTGGTTACCAGGGAAGCAGGGGACAGAAGAATGGGGAGTTATTATTTAGCGATACAGAGATTTATTATGGGAAGATGAAAAAGTTCTGGAGATGTATTGTGTGGTGAGAGTTGTATAACAACATGAATGTACTTAATGTCACTGAACTGTACATTTAAAAATGGCTAAAACGGTAAATATTTATTTAAAAATTTATATTTTTAAACTGTACATTTAAAAATGGCTAAAACGGTATAGTTCACTGCAACTTAAAAAATTCAATAATCTATTGTTCTCTATATCAGTTACTTTTTTGTTTTCCAGCATTTTGTTCATCTCTAGGCTAGTTAACTAGAGTTGGGAATGTTGAAAATGCTATTACCTTGGATTTATGAAGCACCTTTTATAAAAAATTTAAAACTAACTGATTAAAAACTATTTTCTCATTTTATCCTCACATTTATGTGAGTTTGAGGAGGAGTCTGTGGTAGTCTTTCTTGTTTTTTTGTTTGTTTTAGTCTTTCTTCTTTTGTTTCTTGTTTATGAAATATATCTAGGGCTAGAACAGAGACATAAAATAAAGTATGTTGTGTGTTGTAAGAGAAGTATGGTACTCAAATTTACATTTGGTAATATCAGGCTCAGGAAGAATCATTTGCCCAACAGCAAAACTAAATTCCTTTTCTCTTTATAGGATAAAGTTGTCCCCCATATCTAAATCATGAATTTACAAGTAGACTTAGCAACAAGCAGTGTGGGTTTTTTCCTCCAAACCATTTCCTTCCCACAGTCAGCCATCTCAGAGAAGGGACAACTATGAACTATTTTTACACAGTTCAGAAATACACTGATATTAGCTTTGCTCAGGGACACCCACGGATAAGACAAAGGCCAGTTAAAAAATTAATCTCAAGTGAAAGGCTCCCAACCAGGGGAGCCTGGGTGGCTCAGTGGGTTAAAGCCTCTGCCTTCAGCTCAGGTCATGATCCCAGGGTCCTGGGATGAAGCCCACATTGGGCTCTCTGCTCAGCAGGGAGCCTGCTTCCTCCTCTCTCTCTGCCTGCCTCTCTGCCTACTTGTGATCTCTGTCAAATAAATAAATATTTTTAAAAAAAGAAAATATATGTCCACACAAAAGCTACACAGGAATGTTCATAGCAACATTATTCATAATAGCATGAAGGGGAAACAACCCAAAGGGCCATCAACTGATGACAGAAACACAGCAGCAGCATATCCATCAATAGATTGTTAATTTGGCAATAAAAAGGAATGAAGTGCTACAATATGGATGAACCTTGAAAACATGCTAAGTGAAAGGAGACACTCATAAAGGACCACATGAAATATTCAGAATAGACAAATCCACAGAGATGGAAAGTAAACTGGTAGTTGCCTGGGCTGAAGGGGTCGGAGGAAATCGGAAGTGACTGCTAATGGGTATGAGATTTCTTTCGGGAGTCATGAAAATTTTCTAAAACTGATCGTAAGGATGGTTGCAGATGTCAATGAATAGATTTTAAATCACTGAACTGGGGCACCTGGGTGGCTCAGTAGGTTAAACCTCTGCCTTAGGTTCGGGTCATGATCTCAGGGTCCTGGGATGGAGCCCCCCATCAGGCTCTCTGCTCAGTGGGAGGCCTGCTTCCCCCCCCCCCATCTCTCTCCCTGCCTCTCTGCCTACCTGTGCTCTCTCTGTCAAGTAAATAAATAAAATCTTTAAAAATAATAATAATTTCCTTTGCTGTACAGAGCCTTTAATTTTGATGTAGGCCCAACAGTTTATTTTTGCTTTTGTTTCCCTTGCCTCAGGGCACTTATCTAGAAAAATGTTCCTACATTTGGTATCCGAGAACTTACTGCTGTCTGTGTTCTTTTCTGGGATGTTTATGGTGTCAGGTCTCACACTTAGGTCCTTAATCCATTTTGAACTTACTTTTGTGATTGGTGTAAGAAAGTGGTCCATTTTCATTATTTTCCATGTTGCTGTCCAGTTTTCCCAACACCATTTATTGAAGAGACACTCTTTCCCACTGGATATTCTTTCCTGCTTTGTCAAAGATTAATTGACCATATAATTGTGGGTTCATTTCTGGATTTTTCTATTTGGTTCCATTGGTCCATGTGTCTTTTTTTTTTTTTTTTTTTTTTTTTTTGCCAGTACATACCCTTTTGATTACTACCGCTTTGTAATACAACTTGAAGTCCAGAATTGTGATGCCTTCAGCTTTGCTCTTCTTTTTCAAGATTGCTATGGCTATTCAGGGCCTTCTGTGGTTCCATACAAAGTTTAGGGCTGCTTGTTCCAGCTCTATGAAAAATGCTGTTGGTATTTTGATAGGGATTGCATTAAATGTGTAGATTGCTTTGATAGTATAGACATTCTTACAATACTTGTTCTTCCAATCCATGAGTATGGAATGTCTTTCCATTTCTTTGTATCATCTTCAATTTCTGTCACCAGTGTTTTACAGTTTTCAGAGTACAGATCTTTAAGCCCTTTGGTTAGGTATGTTCCGAGGTATCTTATTATTTTTGGTGCAACTGTAAATGGGATTGCATTCTTAATTTCTCTTTCTGCTGCTTCATTGCTGGTGTACAGAAATGCAACAGATTTCTGTACATTAATTTTGTATCCTACAACTTTACTGAATTCATTTATCTGTTCTAGCAGATTTTTGGTGGAGTCCTTGGGTTTTTTCTTTTTTAAAGATTTTATATATTTTTTAAAGATTTTTATTTATTTATTTGATAGAGATCACAAGTAGGCAGAAGGCAGGCAGAGAGAGAGGGGGAAGCAGGCTCCCCGCTGAGCAGAGAGCCCTATGTGGGGCTCGATCCCAGGACCCTGAGATCACGACCCGAGCCGAAGGCAGAGGCTTAAACCACTGAGCCACCCAGGCGCCCCAAAGATTTTATATTTTTACATGACAGGGAGACACAGCGAGAGAGGGAACACAAGCAGGGGGAATGGGAGAGGGAGAAGCAGGCTTCCCGCCGAGTAGGGAGCCCAGTGAGGGGCTCAATTCCAGGACCCTGGGATCATGACCTGAGGTTAAGGCAGACGCTCAACAACTGAGCCACCCAGATGCCCCTAGATTTCCTATATATAGTATCATATCATTTGCAAACAGAGAAGTTTTACCTCTTCCTTACCAATTTGGATGCCTTCTATTTTTTTTGTCATCTGATTGCTGTGGCTAGGACATCCAGTACTATGTTGAATAAAAGGGGTGACAGTGGACATCCTTGTTCTTTTTTCTTAAGGGAAAAAAGATTTCCCTTAAGGGAAAATCTCTTTGTTTTTCCCCATTAAGGATGATATTAGCTCCACAGGGGTTTTTCCTACATGGCCCTTATTATGTTGAGGTATGTTCCCTCTGGACCCACTTTGTTGAGGGTTTTGTTTTGTTTTATCATGAATGGATGCTGAACTTCATCAAATGCTATTTCTGCCTCTATTAAAACAACCATATGGTTTTTTAGCCTTTCTTTTATTGATGTGATATATTATGTGGATTTGCAAATACTGAACCACCCTTGCAACCTAGGAATAAATCCCACTTGAGCATGGTGAATAATTATTTAAATGTATTGCTGAATTCAGTTTGCTATTTTTGTTTGTTTGTTTGTTTTTAGGATCTTTGCATCTATGTTCATCAGAGATAATTGTCCTGTAGGGGTTTTTTTTGTTTTTTGTTTTTTGTGTTTTGGGTTTTTTTGGTGGCATCTTTATCTGGTTTTGATATCAGGTAATGCTGGTCTTTAGGAATGAATTTAGACGTTTTCCTTCCTCTTCTATTTTTTGGAATAGTTGAGAAGAATAGGTATTAGCTCTTCTTCAAGTGTTTGGTAGAACACTGTGAAACCATCTGGTCCTGGATTTTTGTTTGTTGGGAGTTCTTGGGCTATTGATTCTGATTACTGATTTTTTTGGTTACTTATTTGCTGGTAATTGGTGTGCTCAATGTTCTATTTCTTCCTGTTTCAGTTTTGGTAAGTTACATGTTCCTAGGAATTTATCCACTTCTTTCAGGTTGCAATTTGTTGGTATGCAGTTTTTCATAATATTCCCTTTTCACTGTTTTTCTGTGGTGTTGGTTGCTATTTCTCCTCTTATTTGTGATTTTATTTATTTGAACCCTTTTTCTTTTTTTTTCTTGACAAGTCTGGCTACAGGTTCATCAATTTTATTGATTTTTTTTTTTTTTTCAAAGAACCAGCTCCTGGTTTCATTGAGCTCTTCTATTGTTTTTTCTAGTTCCTTTATCATTTACTTCTGCTCTCATCTTTATTATTTCCTTCCTTCTGCTAGTTTTAGGGGTTTTATATGGCTATTCTTTTTCTAGCTTCTTTACGTATAAGGTCAGGTTGTATATTTGAGGTTTTTCTTGCTTCTTGAAGTAGGCTATTGCTATAAACTTGCCACTTAGAATAGCTTTGGCTGTATCCCAAAGGTTTTGAACACTGTGTTTTCATTTCCATTTTATTTCCATGCACTTTTTAATCTCTTCTTACATTTCCTGGTTGATCCATTCATTATTTAGAAGCATGTTATTTAACTTCCATGTATGCATGGTCTTTTCCAGAGGAAAAAAAACCCAGAGATTTTTTTCTTGTGGCTGACTTCTAGTTTCATAGTGTTGTGATCAGAAAAGATGCACAGTATGACTTTAATTTTTATGAATTTGTTGAGGCTTGTTTTGTGGCCTCATATGTGATCTAGTCTGGAGAATGTTCCATGTGCATTTGAAAAGAATGTGTATTCTGCTGTTTTAGGACAGAATATTCTGAATTTCATCTGGTCCACGGTCTCATTCAAAGCCACTGTTTCCTTCTTGATTTTGTGTTTAGATGATCTGTCCATTGATGTAGTAGGGTGTTAAAGTTCCCTACCATTATTGTATTATTTTCAATTAGTTCTTTTATGTTTGCTTTTAACGTTTTTATGTATTTGGGTGCTCCCAGGTGGGGAGCATAAATATTTAGAATCGTTATATCATCTTGTTGGATTGTCCCCTTTATGATTATATAGTGTCCTTCTTTGTCTCTTGTTAACAATATATGTTTTAAAGTCTATTTTGTCTGATATAAGTATTGCCCTGGTCATCTGGAGGAGAGGCAGCAGCCTCCAAACGAACTAGGCATGCATGACTGGGAAGGGGTAGGCCCATCCCAGTGAGGGTAGGCAGGGCTTGGTGTAAGCAAGTTAGGTAGCAAGTGTCAGTGCTGCACTGGTTCCCACAGGTGGCTGTGCGCTTATACTAAGGGGCAGAGGAGGGAAATGGTGCCTGCCAGTATCTCCTGAAGGGGTGTCTCCACCAACACTGTCTCTCTGGGAAATGCTCGAAGATGAACAACTAACTTCCTCGTTGTGTGCTCTGGCACTCTTCAGATTGCTGTTTCCACTCTGTATGTCCATGGGTTGTTTGCCCTCCTTTCCTCCAAGAGCAGCACAGTGCTCTCCAGGCTCTCCCTGAACCAAGCCCACTGACCTTTAGAACTCCAGGCTTTAAACCTTGCTGGTTGCAGGAACTCATGAAATTCAGCACCTCTTGCTTTCCAAACCAACTGCTATAGGGGTTTGTTTACCCCTGCACTTCCCTGTGTGTTAATCTGTCTCTTGCCCTTCTCCATGAATGCAGCTACCTCCTCACCACAGCAGCCATGACCCGTTTCTCCCCCAAACCATGTCTCCACATTTCTACCTTCTTCATTGTGGCCTTTTCTCTACCTTTAGTTGTGGAATATGTTCTGCCAGTCCTCAGAGCAACTTCTGGGGTATTGAGGATGATTTGATAGTTATCTAGTTGTATTCGTGGGGTGAGGTGAACCCAAGATCTTCCTACTCTGTTGCCATCTTCCCCTCCTACACCCACTGTTCGCTTTAAATGGGTGAATAGTATGGTATGTTGATTATATGCCTATAAAGCTACTATTAAAAAAATTCTTTGGTTTGTGAAGGATGTATTTTCTTTGTTTTCTAAAATGTTAACCTTTTTTTCTTTTGTAGCAAAAAAGCATAAAACATCACAATCATGGATATTTTCACTTGGTAGTATGTTTGCAAATGCCACTTTTATGCCAAAAATTCAGCTTATATTAATATATGTTTTACAATGGAGTTCAAAGATTTCTCCCAAACTTGTTGAAAAAATAAACTGGACCTACTAAAGGGATATAATCTGCCAAACTGACACATCCTAGATCTTAGTCAAGAAAGTGCTTAATGGGGTGCCTCAGTTAAGTGCCTGCCTTCAGCTCAGGTCATGATCCCAGGATCCTGGGATCAGGTCCTGCGTCAGGCTCCCTGCTCAGTGGGGAGTATGCCTCTCCCTCTAGACTTCCCCCTGCTCATGTTTACTCACGTACTCTCTTTCTCTCTGTCTCTCTCCAAGAAAATAAAATCTTTTTTTTTAAAAAGTGTTTAATGGGTTTTATGGTCAAGATGCAACTTGTTGGGATGTAAAAAGGCATTAAACCACCTGGTTTCTCAGAAGGGCCAGTCCTCAGGAAAAACAAAACAAAACAAAACAACCATAGCCATCACTTCGTAGGGCAGTGTAGAAGGGGAGAACTCGGTATCTACAGTAAGGGATAAAGAACTAGACTAAGAATCAGAAAATCTAGGTTTGCCACTACATAGCTAGATGACTTGGGATAACTTAGCTTCTGATTAAATGAAGGTTGTCTTTGCTCTGACTCCTCCACATCAATCACTTTCTTTTGTCATAACAATAGTGGTAGTAAAATAATAGGGAAATGCCACAATCACATTCCTATTATAGACAGGGAAACAGAGGCAGAGGAAAGAAAAGCTGTACTCCCCCTTTCCCAGCCAGATGTGGCAGAGTTGAGATTCAGAACCCAGCAAGAACCCGGGTTTCAGAGCTATGTTCTGACCCCCTTTACCATGGCTGCTGCCACACCTTGTGCTCCTGCCATCTGTTCTGGTTTTCATAACATATCATGATTTTATACCCAATACCTTTGCACATGTTCTTTCTTCCACCCAAGTGTGTCACCTTACCAGCAATGTGACCATGGACAAATTATCTAGCCTGTCTGAGAGGCTATGTATAATTATAAATGTAATATATAGAATTTTCTTACATGTAAATGGAGAGACTAATATGTACAAATGCTGCAAAGTACTGTTATAAATATCTAAGTTTATTTATTTTTTATTAGTCTCTGTACCCAATGTGGGGCTTGAACTCATGATCCCAAGATCAAGAGTCAAACGCTCTTCCAACTGAGCCAGCCTAGTGCCCCTATAAATTTTAAATTAATTGAGATAATGTATGGCAAGTGCCTGACATACAAGAGACATTCAAAATGTCAGTCTGCAGCTGCTGACAGATGTTCCAGTAAACAGGAGGCCACACATCCTTCCTGGCTCAGCTTAATTGTTCTCTTTTGATGCCTTTCTTGTCCCTTCTCATTGCCCCAGCAATGTAATTCTATTTCTCCCTGGTTTTTACTCTTGCATATACTACATTATAACTCCAGGTCAGGCCATCAGCCAAACCATCTCTCCATTAAGTCTTCCTGCTTCTACACTTGCCTTGCCCCCACCTTCAATTAATTCCTTATGGTGCAGCGTAATTCTTCTTAGTTTTCCCATTAAGCCCAAATTGGGTGATAATATTCCTCAGATCAAATTCCCTCATAGGTTTTAGTTATTTTTCAAATAAAGTCCAAGTTCCTAATATGACCTATACTGGCCTATATAATCAGAGCCCAGTCACCCCTCCAGGCTCACCTCGCTAGTCCCTCTTCCCACCTTATCCGCTCATACTGTGTTGGCCAGCCATTCTGGACTGGCCAGCTCTATCTCCTACATCAGATTGTAGCTTAGACATCACTCTCCCTGGAAAGCTTTCCAAACCTTCAGCTCTGGGTTGGTACCCCTCTCAATGCTCTCTTGGCTATTTAAGTACATGATGGCTCAATTAGAATAAACACTTCAGGAGGGCAGGACCCCTTGTGTACTGTTGTAGCCTATGTGCCTATAACAATGTCCAGTATTTAGTATATACTCAACACTTATTTCTAAATGAATGAATATGTGACTGTGTTTGAATGTACATCTGGTCTACCATTCTGTGATAGAACCTCCTGATTCACACATCCCAGGCCTATAATGCCTACCTATGACTAAGGAGGCACCCAATAAATACTTACTCATGACCGGGTTTCTGTCTTCTCACCTGAAAAGGGGACACTTAATTTCTTCCCATAGAAAATCATTTTTCTAAGAAGGAAAGAAAACTACAAGAGCTCTCTAGGGTGTACAGGAATATTTGTGGAAGTGGTAACTCCAACTGGCAGAAAGTAGGCGCTAGTGAGGAAAGTATTAACTTAAGTATATTTTGATCCCATTTGTATTCCTCGTCAGCCATCACTAGATCAATAAATCTGTGACATGGAGTCCGAGTAGGGGTGTTGAGTGGCAACTCTGTCAAAAGAAGGGAGTGGGAACTAAAAATAAGATGTCAAAAAGAAATAGTCACGTGTAGTAGCTAATGCTGCTGATAATTTATATGTAATTATCTTGTTTTTCTCAGGCAAGAGGGTAAATATTATTGTGGTTGACAATAATCAATTCTCAGATGTCAAAGATGTCTAATATTGTCATCTCTGTAAAGCCATAAGCCACATTCCAAGCAATTTTGAACCATCACCATCTAGATTGTTAACCGACAATGAAAGCAAGGAAAGGAAGAGATTATACGTGGCTAAGATGATTAACTGCCTTACCTTCGTTACCAATCCTTACCATGTTTTTGGAGAATCTCCTGGAGATCTGGCTTAGACACAGTCTCCAAAGTGCTTTCTCCATCAACACTTTCTTCAGTATCTTCTTCTGTAGCAGAGGAGCCTACTGAGAGAACGTGAAGTTTGGTTTCCAAATCTTGAGCATCTGGCTTCAAGAAGGCAGCTGGACCATCAATGCCTAGGGTCCAAAAGAGAAGAGAAGAGAGGAAAGTATTATCTGTTATTTGGTGGGTTGTTTTGGTATATGTGATCAGAATTAAGAACCATCCAAGCGTTTCACTTCTCTTTCCTTAACATCCATGTGGATGTTTGTTAATAGAGCAACTCAGACTGGTGTTCATTTTATTAACATGTTCTGACTGTTACTAAATAAAATTTACCTGATGTCATGCTTTAGAAACTAAAGACTAAGACCGTGAAAACAAAGTAGGTCTGCCAAAGTTCAGATCCTGTCCAAGTCAACAGCTCACCACTGCACGCGGTCCGTTGAGTCCTAGTTATTGGAAGACTGGGTGTTCTCTACTACTCCTGGTGTCATGGCTAACTCTGCCATGACATGACATGACATTCAAGACTGTAAGTTCCTCAAACAAATGGACTAAACCATTTGGCAATGAAAACAACAGCTCTAGGATAAGTACAAACATCAGGGTATCTTCCACTAATTAAACCATTGCTTTTATTTTCACTCTAAGACCCAGAATGTGGGTCTTAGAAGGTACCTAGTAATGATGCTAATATTGTCCCTTTGGTCCATCTGAGAATCTTTCTGCCTTCTCCTATCTTTATGAAAACTGTGCCCTAGTGGGAAGAGATGCGGCCTAACACATACCATGTAAGATGACATCGTTCTGTGGGGTATGAGGTTCCACCAAAGGAGTTTGCTCCTCTCTACCTCTTGGCTTTGATCGACGAAGCCTTGCTTCTGGATTTGGCTGTACCATGAGTGGCTCAAGGCGCTTTTTTCTCTGCTTCTTCTCCAGCAGTGCTCTCTAGGGGGAAAAAAAAAAAAAGTAATACTATAGCTAGAAGAGTTACAACAAGACCTAGCTGCTTTGAATATTTATTGTTTTTCACTAATTCTGACAAACCTCTTGTAAACTAATTTATCCTACTTGAGACATGAGAAAATTGAGGCACAGAGAGGGACAAGGATTCACTCATTTCATTTAATAAATATTTACCAAACACCTTTAAAGGTCTATTTAAAATGATATAAATGCATTTCTAGCCAAGCTGAGTCCACGATCCAAGTTTACTTAAAACATTTATAGTACGGTGCCTGAGTGGCTCAGCTGGTTAAGCAACTGCCTTCAGCTCAGGTCATGATCCTGGAGACCCAGGACTGAGTCCCACATAGGGCTCCCTGCTCAGTGGGGAGTCTGCTGCTCTCTTTGACTCTCCCCACCTCATGCTCTCTCTTTCTCATTCTCTCTCTCAAATAAATAAAATCTTAAAAATAAAATAAAATATTTACAGTAATTATATAATTATCCAAGCATGGTCACAAGCTTAAAATACATGAACAGTTATACATAAGGGAAAAGATGAAGAAATACATGAATGGTGATTACTTTGGGTGGCAGAATATGGATTTTTCTCCTTTTTCTAGTTTTCTATGTTTTTTGTAAACTTTCTTATTTTTTTTTTTAAGATTTATCTATTTATTTACTTGACAGACAGAGATCACAAGTAGGCGGAGAGGCAGGCAGAGACAGAGAGAGGAGGAAGCAGGCTCCCCGCTGAGCAGAGAGCCCCAAGTGGGGCTCCATCCCAGGACTCTGGGATCATGACCTGAGCCGAAGACAGAGGCTTTAACCCACTGAGCCACCCAGGCGCCCCATAAACTTTCTTACTTTTATAATTGAAAGAAAAAAATAAAACGTATTATCCTCTAAACCTCAAATTATTTTCCTATTTTAATCAGCTAGAGAGCAGTAAGTTTTGTTTTCTTGCTCATTTTTACATAATTAGAAATCTAACAAATCTGGGCCAAGCATAAAAAGGGGGAAAAAAATTACAGTTGGAACATTCCAAATAGAAAGTAATCAGCACTGTGGCTAAAGTGACATCAAGAATATGGTATCAAAGAAAGTCAGGAAAAAAAGCATGAGAGACTGAAAAAAAAATACAGCAAGATGAAAAGGAAGGAACTAGCACAAATATTATTTTTATGCTTTGGCAAATAAGAGCTTATAATACCTGGAAATTAATTATGGATCTGGGATATTTCAGAATAGGAAAATGCCAAGCCCCAAGCTAAAAAATTAAGCCAGGATTCCAAACCAAAAATATTATTGTTCCTTAGGCAAAAACTATTTACTTCTTTTCATTGATACAGCTTTTAAACGTGCTACTAGAAAGAAGAGTCCCTACAAGGGGTAAGACTATCAGTAGGAAAGAAAATACATTTTTCCACAATGGGGCTGGTGAAAGCTTGTGGTTAAATTCAGAGGACATAGAAGAAACAGAACTATTCTTTGCCCAGCCTTGTGAATAAGAAAAAAGACTAGGGAGCTAATAATGTGCCCAAATGGACTATCCTGTCAAGAAAGAATAAAGGTGGGGCACCTGGGTGGTTTGGTCATTAGGCATCTGACTTCTGCTCAGAGTCTGGGATCCAGCCCCTTATCAGGCTCCTTGCTCAACGAGAAGCTTGCTTCTCCCTCTCCCACTCCCCCTGCTGGTGTTCCCTGTCTTGCTGTCTCTCTCTCTCTTTCCTCTCTCTCTCTGTCAAATAAATAAATAAAATCTAAAAACGAAACAAAGGGAGAGAGGGAGGGAGGGAGAAAGGAAGGAAGGAAGGGAAAGAAAGAATAAAGGTTAGAGCAATCTGGGAAGGAATAATTGAAGTTTCTTTCTTTCTTTTTTTTTTTTTTTTAGATTTTATTTATTTGACAGAGACACAGCGAGAGAGGGAACACAAGTGGGGGGAATGGGAGAGGGAGAAGTAGGCTTCTCCGCAGGGTGGGTAGCCTCATGTGGGGCTTGATCCCAGGACCCTTGGATCATGACCAGAGCCTAAGCCAGCCACCCAGGTGCCCCAGTAATTGAAGTTTCTGAGATTATTTTGAAACTCGTGAATTAATATGAATAGATGGACCTTAACATATAGATGGAACACAGAATACATATTTGGTTACAATGAGCTTCTCCCCAAAGAGCTTGCTGATATGGTTCTTCTAGCAACTGTGAAGTTTTGCATAGGGGATATGCTGAAGAGATGGGAAATACAAACAAGGAGACATGAGAACCACATCTGCTCATGTGGCCAGTTACCTAGCCTCCGATAGTCTCATAACCGGCAACAACTGAAGAAGCAAAAACACAGGCCACAGCTAACCCATTTTTTTAACGTATATAAAGAACAATGTTCTGTGAACAAGGGGACATCTGGGTCGCCTGGGTGCCACAGTTAAGCGCCCACCTCTTGATTTCAGCTCAGGCCACGATCTCAGGGTCATGAGATGGAGGCCAGTGTCAGGCTTCACATTCAGCTGGGGAGGCGGGTGTCTGCTTAAGATTCTCTCTCCTTCTGCCCCTCTCCCCACTCATACTCCCTCCTCCCTCCATCTAAGAAAGAAAGAAAAAAAGAAAGAAAAGAAAAAAGAGAGGGGAGGGGAGGGGAGGGAGGGGAAGGGGTACTGGTCCAGAAAAGGAAAGCCAAAGAACAAGAATTTGGCAGAGTTTATCCAACCTGTCCAAAAACATAAATGCTGAATCTAGAAGACAATTCTATTTACTGGGAGAGCTTATTCTCTTTGTGGACAGGAAACTATGTAAGACTTCTTTGTGGCCTTGATGAAATATCCCTCAGGATAATTTCATTTCCTCAGGTTCCCTGCTTACTAATCAGCCTTCTAATTGTCAATTAACTTCTTAGGTATCCTATTTCCGGGAACAGGGAACCATGACCAGCAGAGATGGATGTATTCTGGAAAAGCTGGAGTTCTCATTGTAAATTAATAAATTAGTGTCTGGTTTCATAACTGATCATTGTGAATTTGACTAGCGTGAGTTTGTGTGAGGACCTGGTTGGTTACACTTGGGTTCACTGACAAAACCAAGTTTTTAGACCTGCAAAGGGCAGACTAGACAGACTCTCAGCCACAGTGATCCTGTGACTGCATCTGGCAAAGCCTTTCTCTATCAACATCAACACTGATCAAACTCATTTAGGTCAACAACTTGAGGGAAAACAACCACCAACCAACCATAGATCTGAGTTGTGAAGCCCAGGGCTACAGGGCTGCATTACAGCACTAAATATATCCTGCTGTTGTCCAAGTTTGTAAATATGAAAAAAAATAAACTACCAAATTGCCATCTTGGTGAAACGTGTCCCCTGAATTCAGCATTTTCTCACATAGTTTGAATGAGGGAGGAGGGAGGTGTTAATTGAGCTAAGATGCAACCATGTCAATTTGCTTTCATACACATTTTACCTTCCCCAAAAAAGCTGTCAGTGAGGCTGCATAAACAACGTTAAAGGAAGGACGGGCTGTCAGGAAGAGAGCCGTAGGTGACTGTTTGATGCCCTAAATGCAATCGAAATATGTTGCTTTCGGGGCTGTTTTTAAGTGGCACATAAGCCTGTAAATTTCCCAATTCCCTCAGAAACTGAACAGTAACTCCAAGAATCCATCTTCTCCAGAATGTGGTGGTAAATCCTATTATCATTCCCTGGGAGCAAAATACTGAATGCTAATTCCAAAATAAGTGAGGAAATAAAGGAGATTAGATGGGGGGGGGGGGCAGGGATTCCCACAAAGAGCTTCGTTTTATAAAATAATAAAGCGGAGGCAAGCCTCAAATTCATGAGCCTGACATCACTGATTTCTCAATTTTCCAGAAAGACTCCCTAGAGCTAATGGGTAGGTTACAGTCTGACGCTCGTGGGCTTGACCTGGCTGACCACAAGGTAGAACCAGCAAGATCAGAGTGGCTGCCAGCAATCTAAGAGTTTGGCTAAAAACACCAAATCTTTCTGGCACACAAAGTGAGATCATAAGGCGGTGAGGCTAAAATTTTTAAATCACGCTTTTTAAAATATCAATTCAACACACCAATGACCACCTCTCTTAGAATGATAGGTACAAATAGATGGGCAACCTGACCCCAAAGGAGTATGTTGTATTTTAATCCATTGTCCACCAGATGGCACAAAGGTTCTCCACCTAATGGGCATTTGGGTCTAAGGCCCATCACCGGAGGAGTCTAAAAATCTTCATGACCTGTAGCCAGCTAAGGTGACCAAGTGCCCCGAAAAAACGAGTACCCTAACGAAGCTAGTAAAAACAAAAGCAAAATATATGCAGTGAGAGAATCTTCTCAATAAATGGTGCGGGGACAACTGGATATCCACACACAGAAGACTGAAGTTGGAACCTCACACTATATATAAAAGTTAACTCGAAAGAACTCATAGGAAGTGGAAGACTCTTAGAAGAATCAGAAAACTCTTAGATGACACAGAAGCAAGTCTTTATAACCTTGGGAAGTAATGATTTCTTAGATATGATACTGAAAGTGCAAGAGACAAAAAGAAAAAATAAATTAAAACTCTATGTTGAAAATGGTACCATCAAGAAAGTAAAAAGACCACCCACAGAATTGAAGAAAATATTTACAAATAATATATATATTTTTTTTTATTTGACACAGAGAGAGACAGCGAGAGAAGGAACACAAGCAGGGGAGTGGGAAGGGAGGAAGCAGGCTTCCTGCAGAGCAAAGAACCCGATGCCAGGCTCGATCCCAGGACCCTGGGATCATGACCCAAGCCGAAGGCAGACACTTAACAACTGAGCCACCCAAATAATATTTCTGATAAGGAGCCTGGGTCTAGACTATATAAAGAACTCTTACAGTTTAACAATGAAAAGACAATAACCCAATCTAAAAATGGGTTTTCTCCATTTCTCCATGCCTCCAAAGAGAACATACAAAGAGCCAATAAGCACATTTTAAGGCTCCATATCATTAGTCATCAGGGAAATGCAAATCAAGATCACAGTCAGATACCACTTTGTACCCACTAAAATAGCGACAGTCAAAGACAGACAATAAAGTAAGTGTTGACAATGATGTATAGAAACAAGGCCAAGGACATGGCTGGTGGGATGTGTACAATGGTTCAGGGACATTGGAAAACAGTCTGGCAGCTCCTTAACATGTTACGAGATGACCCAGGAACTCTGTTCCAATGACCTGAGGTATATTAGGTAGGCTTTGGGGTACCTATACTTAGATATACCAGCCAAGAGAAATGAAAGCACGTCCGCAGAGAAGCTTGTACACGAATGCTCAGAGCAGCACTATCAGCAGTAGCCAAAGGGTGAAAACAACCCCAGTGTCCGTCAACTGATGAATGGATAAACAACATGTGGTGTAGCCACAACGGGGAATATCACACTCAACAATAAGAAGACCAGAAGTACTGACAGAGGCAACAACATGGACGAACCTCTTCCTAAGTCAAGAAACTGGACACCAACGACCACGTGGCATATGGTTTCATTTGATACAAGGTCTCAAAATCATTTGTGCACTTTAACTGGGCGTATATTTATAGTCAGTGAATTCGATCTCAGTAAAGCTGTTCAAAACCTAGAACAGAAACACAGGACAAAAGAAGTCTTATGTAAATTATCTGTAAATCTAGGATTTTTTAAATATTAAATCCTAAGATTATAGTATCAGGGGAAAAAAGACAGATAAGAAAGAAACTAACCTACTCAGTACTACTGAAACCTGGACGATGAGTGAGGTATGAGAAGGGAAATGTCTGTGTGGAAATAAGGTAAGATAAAACTTAGAGCAAGAGTTACCTTGTGTGTCTAGGGCCACCCAAGGCAGGAAGTGGCCTAACCAGACAGTCACCTATCTCATTTGTTGCCAGGTGTATCCCTTTAGTAGCGATGAATTAATTATATGATCACACAATGATATTTACCATAAATATCATTTTACAAACTGCACTCACTCGGATTTCAAAGTCATCACGCCTCTTTTCTAATTGTAAACTTCCCACACACTTATCTGATAGGATTGTGGTGATCAGCTGATTCTGGTTCATTAGAAATTAGTAAATTAATCGCCAGGTTTAGATTCATCACTTGTGATATTGGTTAGTATGAACCAATCCTTGTGAGACTTATGAACTTTGGCTGCTTTTAGAAAACCTCTTCTCAGCCTACAAAGTTCATGACCAATGACTCTCAACCTGGGGACATTCCCAAAACAGGATTCCTAAGAGGTTAATCTACCGTATACTTCAGGCAGCGGTGGGGAGAATAACGTTCCCTAGCCTCTCCCACCTCGCCTGACAATCACTGCTAGATTAAGCCAGTCACGGATATGGAGTGCATGGTCTTGGGTAGGGTGGCATGTCCTGGACTGAGAGACAGACTTCCACCAAGATCCTATTGGCCTCTGAGGCCCAGACTGAGCAGCAACCTAGCCTTCCTCAGTGTACCTCATCTCAGGTCTAATGTCCATACTCTCAGATCCTCACTTTCTATTATCTGACCTCACTTTACAGATGAAATAATGGGACCCACAGAGTTTAAGAATCTTACCTAAAATCACCCAGCTAATTAATGGCAGAGTCAGAATGGGAACCAGAGTCTTCCGGTTCCCAGCCCAACCTTTCCTTCATCCTGTAGTGCTGCCTTTTTTTCCCAGGCGATTTGAATGCTCAGTTTGTGTTTGTGGAAATTCCGTTACCCCCTGCTGAGCAACCTCCTTCTCGAGGCAGAGACAGTGCTTCAGACCCTCACAGTATTCTCACAGGCTATTTAATACCCGCATTTACACAGCAGGTCCCCAGATTTTTTTTTTTAAAGATTTTATTTTATTTATTTATTTGACAGACAGAGATCACAAGTAGGCAGAGAGGCAGGCAGAGAGAGAGGAGGAAGCAGGCTCCCTGCTGAGCTGAGAGCCCGATGCGGGGCTCGATCCCAGGACCCTGGGATCATGACCTGAGCCGAAGGCAGAAGCTTTAACCCACTGAGCCACCCAGGTGCCCCCCTAGATTTTTTTTAATTTAAAAAAAAATTTCTATAAAATTTTATATCTGTATATTCATTAACTATCTCTGCAAGAGTACATTAGACGTTAGTGACGGTCTCTGGGGGTGCCTGGGTGGCTCAGTCAGTTAAGCGTCTGGCTCCTGATTTCCACATAGGTCATAATCTCAGGGTCATGGGATCGAGCCCCACATCGGGCTCTGCACTGGGCATGGAGCCTGGAGCCTGCTTAAGATTCTCTCTGTCCCTCTTCCTCTTCCCTAAACTCCTTCCCTCAAAAAAAGAAAAAAAAAAAAAAAAGTCTGCAGCACGTGGGTGGGTTCTGGGATGGAGTCCCTCACTGGGTTCTGTGCTCAGTGGGAAGCCTGCTTCTCTCTCTGCCTGCCATTCCCCCTGCTTGTGCTCTCTCTCTCTCTCTAGCTCACTTGCTCTCTCTCTCTCTGACAAATAAATAAATAAAACCTTGGTGGGGGGTGGGGGGGGGGAGTTAGTGAGTCTCCAGTAAAGAACTAAGCCAAGGAGAGGAAGAGAGACTTTTCATAAAATATCTTTTGAGTATTATTGGAATCCTTACCATATGCTTTTATTGCCCATAAAAAAAACATAACTTTTAAAAATCTGTGCCATAAAAAGGCCTACAGAATCCCAACACATATACTGTAAACATATCACACGTAGCACGCTCATTAAAAAGAATAAAAATTACCAAATATCTGAGCCACCTTTATTTTTTTCCAGTGTTAGAAAGGATTGTTTACTTCACACCTTCCACCTGACAACTTTACAGAGAATGTGTGCAGAATGCTAGATGGTTCTCTGCTTACAGGTATCCCATCCTGTGGAGAACGGTGAGACCTATAATTGCTAAGAAGTTTGTTGCCATTTTCCTGCAAGGCTATGAAAAACTAGATTGGCTTAAAATGTCCCTCAGTCTCTTTTTAAAGATTTTATTTATTTTTAGAGAGAGAGTGCAGTAGGGGAAGAGGCAGAGAGAGAATCTCAAGCAGACTCCCCACTGAGCATGGAGCCTGACATGGGGCTCAATCTCGCAACCCTGAGATCATGACCTGAAATGAAATCAAGAGTTGGATGCTCAACCAACTGAGCCACCCAAGTGCCCCTCCCTCAGTCTCTTTAAAGGAAGCCAGGAGGAGGGAGGCTACAGCTGCTATGTTACCCTCGGCAGTGGTTTCAAGGAAGTCTATCTATAAAAGCACTATGGCCAGGCTCCCTGGGACAGGTCACCCATGCCAGGGTCTACAGCCTTTGGAGCCCAAGCACCCTGGGGATCCCTAAGAGGATTTCATCACACACCAAGATGCAGGCGCCAGGCTGGTGGGGACTCCTGGCCCTCCAGGCATGAAGAGTGGGCTTTGCACACCGGACTGCGCAGGCATTTCTGTAGGGGCTCATGGACAGGCAAGGCCTTACGTGTATGTGTCACTGGATGCAGGAAGAGCCTGGGGCAGCTAGGGCCCAGAGGGCTGGGCCCACAGGTCCCTGTCCACACTGGTCACTCCTCTGAGCCCCTCACAGAGAGGTGGGCGAGGGGAAAAAGCTGTGATTGTCATATGCCCAGCCAGGAGGCTCCAGAGGGCTCCAGACTGGCCATGGCCACTGGTACTGTTACTTAGACCTTTCAGTCAACAAAGCTAGGCAGCTGGAGCCACACCTAAGCAGCTGCTCCTCTCCACAAACACATGAGGCGGGCCAGGGACCTGAGCAGGATGATGGAGGCCATCACCAGCCACCTAGAAGCCAGAGGTGTCCTCTGGTGGCACAGACTTGCACACAGGGGAGACCTGTACTCAACACTCCCCTTCTAGGCGCAGGTGAGGAGGCTGGACCCCACCAGCTGGTGACGAGTGGCAGTGGAACGCAGTGACAGTCCCCACATTAGTACCATCATCATGGAAGACTTCGAAGGTGCCATGCAGGGGCGGCCACACATGAGCGCGAGCGCCAAAGCCTTCCCAGGGCGGGCATGGCATTCCAACCTGCCATGGCCTCACCCTACAGGGGGTGTCCCTATACCTCCCTGCCCGCCAGGCACAGACCTCTCTCCCACCTTTAAAGCAACTTATTACACTACAAGTCCCATTAGTCATTCCAACATTAGCATAAATAAGACAAAACTTTAGAGGTATGTTTAGGCACCTACAGGGCCTAGACACTTTGATCCTATGTAGACAGACTCGAGCTGTAGAACGTCCTGAATTAGGTAACATGCACATGAAACTGCAAATAAGAAAGCAAGAGATGTAGAGGTTCTAAGCTGACCAACAATGACGATCACAGCAAATAATAACATACGACTGTTCATTTATTTCTTCCTTCGTTCAAATACTTAGGGAAGGATTAGTACGTGCCCAGCCCTGTGCTAGGAACTTCTGATATAATGGTCATCATAAACAAACTTGGCTTCTGTTTTCAAGGAGCTTAGCCTAGTGGAGGAAACAAACATAAACCAAATCACTGAAAAACAGAATTAATGTGTAGCTGAAAACTGGGACGAGTGTTGTGAAGAAAATTGTGCTGTAAACACTTGAGGTCTCTAAGCAGCCCAGCAGCATGTTCAGATCTGTATTTTAGAATAAAAAGAAAAATCTTATACTTAACCGAAATTACAGTGCAGAGAGATATGCAAGGCAGCAGGACCATTACTACATAAAACACAATGTTAACATTCTTCTAATTCTTAGGAAAGGTGCCAAGGAATTTTCAGTGATTAGAAATCCAAGGCCAGTTTTATGGCTGTGCTCCTGGAAGCACTTTGGTCTTGCCAGAGCCCAGGGCCTTGGTTTAGCAAATATAACCTCCAGACACTGCTTAGTAACATCAAAGCCTTTTCCTTGCCTGCGCCCATTCCAGGACCCTGCCAAGACTTCAGAGTCCAGACTATTAGCATCACAGTCAGTACAACCGGCCACATGTTTCAAAACAGGAGGGAGACTCCTGATTCACTCACCTGATTATCTAGTTTCAGCTGTCGAAGCTTCATGGTCTCATCTTCAAAGGCACTGTTTAAAAAAAAAAGAAGAAGAAGAAGAAGAAAAAAGGAGTATGTAAAGAGAAAACCCTGTTAAGATTATGTCAATTTCATCTTTTCCAAGTATCTACTCCTTTGGGCTATTTGGAACCAACTGATTCTACGTTAGGGACAGCATCGTGTCTAGATGTTACCCACACTGACTGAAGGAGGACTTGCCATCCTTAATGTCACACTTACTCCACAGAGGACCTCAGGAGACTGAAGTACCCAAAGAGTTAAAAAAAAAAAAAAAAAAAAAAAAGGGTGCCTGGGTGGCTCAGTGGGTTAAGCCGCTGCCTTCGGCTCAGGTCATGATCTCAGGGTCCTGGGATTGAGTCCCGAATCAGGCTCTCTGCTCAGCAGGGAGCCTGCTTCCCTCTCTCTCTCTTTCTCTGGCTGCCTCTCTGTCTACTTGTGATTTCTCTCTGTCAAATTAATAAAATCTTAAAAAAAAAAAAAAAAAAACAGATGTGTGTGGCACGTGGGTGGCTCAGTCGTTAGGTCATGATCTCAGGTTGGTGAAATCAAGCACCACGTGGGCTCCAAACTGGCCATGAGGCCTGCTCAAGATTCTCTCCCCACCTCTCCCAATCCCATCCCCCTCCCAAATAATTAAATAAATCTTTAAAAACAACCAAAAATAAATAAATAAAAGGATGTAGGACACAGACCCCCATGCATGCAGGAATTTTTTTTTAAAACGATATGTTGAGTACTTACTATAGGCCAGACACAGTGAAGTATCTTATATGCATTATTTTATTAATTCCTCAAAACTACCCTCTGAATTGGGTACTATTATTTTTCACACTTTGAAGCTGGAGAAACAGACTTGGAGGGTCATACATAAGGTTAAACAGCAGAAAGAGACCGTAATCCAGGTCTCTTTCCAGAGTTTAAAGTCCACATAAAATTGAAATACATTTGTCTCCTTCTTTGCAGCTAGTTCTAGGAAAGAGAGAATGAGAACTACAATGGGGCTCAGAGCTGCTCCCAGATATGTCAAAGTGGCACACTGATAATTCTGAAAGAAAGTTTACTTGAGAAACAACCAGTCCAAGCACATTCTGACCCTCCTCTCTGTCCCCTTGAAAGCAGGAAATAAATTTCCCATGTGACAGGTGCCCTCCCTGCATCAGGAGGTAAAGAAACATCCTTATCACCAGGGAGAGAGAATTCGAAGCCCAGAAGTCAGTGTACACTGACACATTAGTACCCAAGACTAAGTTTCTTTGTCTTGTCAGTTCTTCACAAATTTATTGTTTCTGTTTCTAAAAGGTACATAAACCACCCGCTTTGGTTATTTCTTAGGCCCATCTATAAGAGCTCCATACCTACAAAATAAAATTTTTTTTCTCCTGTTAATCCTGTTAAATTATGTCAATTTAATTATGAGATCAGCCAGCAGAACCAAGATGGACAGGGTCAAAATCTCCCCTACCCCAACAACTATGTATAGTATCTTACTACAGCTCACTGATTCCCTTAAGATCTAGGAAAGTCATTTAATTTACTTTTCAAGTTTGCCATTAATAAAACATGATGCCAGTCACGCAAAGACACTCTAAGTATGGATGAACAGACAAGACTTAATACCACCAGGAGACAGATTTGTTTGATGGAAGAAAACAACGACGACAAAAATAGAATCAAATTACTGTCTCCAAATCCTTTTGAACTTTTCAAAAACTCTCTCAGAAGCTAGTTCTATTTTTTGAAAAATTTCTAATTTAAGATTTTATTTTGTGACTCAGCATTTTTGGAAAGAGTAAAGTATGAAACAAGGCAGAAATGTGTCTCAATTATTATTATTTGTAATAACTATGATTTGTATTACAAATTTTTACTGGGAGCTTACTGTCAGAAAAACTATAAACACTAGCTCCTTTTTAAGAAGACAGATTCCATGGCTACAAAAGGAAGCATGGCTTTTTCTGCATTTGAGGTAAAAAATACCAAAGCGTCTATCCGTGGTTTACCACTTAATGGTTTACCACTCCCTTCACATATTTTTAGAAGGTGCATTTTCATAATGCGTAGCAACTTAGATACATACTATCTCCAAGGCGCCTCCTGCCTACTAACCTGTAAACAGATTTAATAACCCCTTAGACAAAAATATAGATGACATTCTGGTTCTCTGACAGTTCCCCTCTATTAATTTCCTTATAAACTATATGCTTAAAAAAAAAAAAAAGCTGGGTATTCAAAATAAATCATCTCCTTTTCCCAGTTCAAAAGACAGACAAACAGGGGTGCCTGGGTGGCTCAATCAGTTAAGCATTAGACTCTTGAGCTCAGCTTCGTCTTTTTTTTTTTTTTTTAAGATTTTATTTATTCATTTGAGAGAGAGAGCATGAATGGGGGGAAGAGGAAGAGGGACAAGCAGACTCCTCGCTGAGCCAGGAGCCCGATGTGGGCCTCAATCCCAGGACCTGAAGATGATGACCTGAGCCAAAGCCAGACACTTAACCATCTGAGCCACCCAGGCACCCCTCAGCTCAGGTCTTGATCTCAGGGTCATGAGTTTGAGCCCTATATTGGGCTCTGCTCTGGGTGTGTAACCTACTTAAAAAAAATAAAAGGGAAAAATAAACAAATAAAAATGACAGATATGATATAACCATGCCTTGACTCTGTGGGCTCCTAACCTTTCTCCTAGATATGTTCCTGTTTTTCTTAGTGTTTTTAATCCTCATTCATATATTTTAAAATCCTAGCTTTACGAATATAGTGCTAGAATATTATTAGTATTCAGTGGACATCAGTATAAATTTGAAAAAATTCTACATAAAACAACTAAGATGGGGAGCCTGGGTGACTCAGTTGCTTGAACGTCTGACTCTTGGTTTGGGCTCAGGTCAAGATCTCATGCGCCGTGAGAACCTGTTAGCCTGCATCAGGGCTCTGCACTCAGTGGGGAATCTTCCTGCAGATTCTCTTTACCCCTCCCTTTGCCCCCAACCTGTACTCTCTTCCTAAAATAAATATAAAATAAAATAACCTTTTTCTTTTTAAAGAAAATGACCAGGACAAAAAATTATGAATATACATATGTATAGGAAAAAATATGAATATACAGGAATGGGTAAGGTAGAATAAAAATGCACTTATATACTAGTATTTTCAACAGTTACTGCTATGAATTTTGTTTTTCCTCTACCTCACTCTGCTCTCAATACTACATCACAATTGCAAAATCCCCTGGCATGGAAAAGAAATCATCCTGTCCCACCACCTTAGCACCCCCCCCCCCACACACACACACAATGTTAAAAAGCTCAATTATGGTAAATTCTGACACACAACTGAAGTCCTCAAACATTTCTCTTGAGGCCTCTAATAGTGAGGAAACCAGGTGTATCTTCAATGCCTATCTTGACACCACTTAATTCCTTTCATCAAGCCTGGGCAAGCTGAACAGACAATTTAAATAAACAGGTTTTGTTCTGACCTGAACAAGAGAGGCACTAAAAAGATGCTACATCATTGTAACAGGTAGATACCTACTATACATCAAAGCTACACTTTCTTTGAGCTCTTCCTTTCAATTATAATTTAGCAGAAATGATATATTTTATATATTTATATTAATCTAAACTAGAATTTCTAGTCTAACCTGGAAAATGATCTTACTAAATTTCCATTTCCTCCTTTAGTACTCTCTCCTTTCTTTCAAACAAAGTTGTTGAATAGCCAGCCTAAGCGAGCCTGGTTAGTAAATCAACACAAAACAGAAAGAATCCCTACAGAGTAAAAGAAATGGAATTACTATGTTTCCTCCCATTTTTCTCATGGAAAATTTCCCACTTACTTCACACATCAGGGAAAGTCCTAAACATACATGCTAGAAAAACAGACCCAACATTCAAGTGTGGCACATAATTATGCCCAAAGAATATCATTCTCTTGAACTACTAGTCTCCATTATGTTTAGGAGCATCATATATATAATATCAGGTAGCATAATATATATTTAACATATATATAATGCAAGGCTCACCACAGTAAGGATAGTCACCATATCCGTCACCATAAAACATTATTACAATATTACTGGCTATATTCCCTTTGCTATACTTATCATCATGCCTTATTTTATAACAGGATTTTGTATCTGTGAATGTTCTTCACCTATTCACCCTATTATTTCTTTAATTGAAAGGATTTTTGAGATAATACATGTGTTAAGAAGACAGTTGGTGCCAAACCCTTTTTGTATGATTTTTTTCTCTTGCTAGTGTTTTTCTTCATTGATTATAAAAACAATGCATACTCATTTTGTATATTTTGAAAAAATTTATAAAGAAAATGAAAGTCTCTTCATAATCCTACCATCTTGAGATACAATCCCTGCTAACAAGGAAACAAACATCTTTTTGTACTATTTTAACTTAAGATTATATCATAAGCATCTTTTATGTTTTAGGTTTTTGAAATATAATATTAAGCCGCTATATAATAGTCCATCACACGGACATTTCATAAATTTTTTTTCTTCATTTTTTTATTGTGGTAAAAACAGGTACCATAAAATGTTACATTTTAACCATTTTTAAGTTCAGTGGTATTAAGTACATTTACATTGTTGTTTGCATACAAATTTTTATAGCAGCAATATTCACAAGAGCCCAAAAGTGGAAACATCTCAAGTGTCCATCAACTAATGAACAGGTAAACAAAATCTGGTTTATCTATACAATGGGGTATTATTCAGCCATAAAAAGGACTAGCTACTGAAACATGGGAGAACCTGGAAAACATTATGCTACATGACAGAAGCCAATCAACAAAAGACCACACATATTGTATGATTCCATTTATTTTTCAAGATTTTATTTATTTGACAGAGAGAGAGAGAGAGAATGAGCAAGGGGAGGGGCAGGCAGAGGGAGGGAAATGGGTTCTGGGTCATGACCCGAGCTGAAGGCAGACACTTAGCCAGCTGAACCATCCAGGTGCCCCTATATGATTTGGTTTTTTGAAATGTCCAGAACAGGCAAATTTATAAAGGCAGAATGTGGATTAGTGATTGCTTACAGTCTTGGGGGGATGAAAGTTGGGGGATTATAGCTAAAGGGCATGGAATGTCTTTTTAAAGTGATGAAAATGTCCTAAAGTTAACTGTGGTAATGGCTGCACACTTTAGTGAATATATTAATAACCAGTGAGGTATATCTTTTATTTTTTTTTAAGATTTTATTTATTTGACAGAGATCACAAGTAGGCAGAGCGGCAGGCAGAGAGAAAAAGGAGGAAGCAGGCTCCCTGCCAAGGAGAGAGCCCGATGCGGGGCTCGATCCAGGACTCTGAGATCATGACCTGAGTCAAAGGCAGAGGCTTTAACCCACTGAGCCACCCAGGCGCCGAGGTGTGTCTATTTTAAAGGGATGTATCGTATGGTATATGAATTACATTTAATAAAGCTGTTATTATACAGCTTTATATATAAAAAAGTTATATATACAAAATTTTTTATATATAAAAAAGTCCATGAGTCTAAACTAATTCTAAATAAATAAATGGTATAACAAAAATCTTCATTACAGAATAATGCCAACTAATAAATATAGAATGAATAATAGAAGTAGACTATCATGACTTTATAACTACCATATTAATAATTGACTCTTGCAAGAAACATTGATGGATTCTATTACCACTGAGTGAAGCAGGGTAGTCAACACAATCTCAAGTATCTTCCCCACAGATTATATTAATTACAAAGAGGAAAAGGTAACATTACAATGAGGAAATCTGGCAGGTATCACCTTAACCAAATGAAGGGATACAGCAACTATGAGGGGACACACTGACACACTGACACACCTGATGTGATGTACTGAAAAGAATACATACAATATAATATATGCAACATTCCTGCCAACAATGTTTGTTCTAAATCTATTCAAGAGGAAACAAACTAAGTGGAGGGAAATTCTGCAAGACAACTCTCACGATTCTTCAAAAGCATCCTTATTGAAAGAGACAATAAAAACAGCTCTAGGTTAGAGTGGAAGAGATTTAAGAGATTTCTGGCAAGAAAATATAATACAGAATCTTTGAATTACAGATCAAAACATACAGTGAAGGGGCGCCTGGGTGGCTCAGTGGGTTAAGCCGCTGCCTTCGGCTCAGGTCATGATCTCAGGGTCCTGGGATCGAGCCCCGCGTCGCGCTCTCTGCTCAGCAGGGAGCCTGCTTCCCTCTCTCTCTCTCTCTCTGCCTGCCTCTCCGACTACTTGTGATTTCTCTCTGTCAAATAAATAAATAAAATCTTTAAAAAAAAAAAAAAAACATACAGTGAAGACTACTGTGGGTGCACTGGGGATATCTGACTATGAATGGCACATCAGACCAGGATTATCAGTATATTCACGTGAAGTGTCCCACATGTGATAATAGTATTGTGGTCTTGTAGGAGAGCGAATAAGGTAGAAATAATGAGGGAACAGGAACTGGGTAGTATGGATAGGGGAGCCACAAGTCTCTGAGTATCCATGAGTCTATAATGATACAGATAAATAAAATGAATGAAAGAATGAATGAACCAAGAAGAAGGTACAGCTCTTCCTTACAGAAAAAAAAAAAAATCCAATTAAAAAAGATAAAAGGAATGATGGAAATAGAAAGTCACCAAAGTCAAACACCACAGTAATAATTACTACAGGCAAGAATCATCAATGGCTGCTAAAATTAGTGGGTGAAAATATGATGAGAAACAGGATATCTGCATAGTCTCAAAGTATCTGCCCATAAGATAATTACTGATTCCAATGGGAAACATTAGAAACTTCACAGTGGAGAAACCTGGAAGACAGGACCCTACCTAAGGGATTAAGATTAACATCACCAGTAAGAAGACAGAACAACACAATGTTCCTCCTGATATGATGTGGCAAGAAAGGCACAGAATCATGTTGGCAGTTCTTGCCAAAAATGTACCACCTCAATTTAATCAAGAGCAAAGAGCAGAGGAACCCAATCTGAGAAAACCGTCAACAAAATAAATGGCCAGTGCTCTTCAAAAGGGTGAAGATCAAAAGGGAGGAAGGGGAGTGGGAGTTACAGATTCCAGTTAGGGGATGAGTAAGTCAAAGTGATGAAAGGTCCAGCATAGGGAATGGAGTCAATGGTACTGAAACAGCCTTGTATGGCGACAGACGGGAGCTACACTGGTGGTGAGCAGAGCACAGAGTTGTTGAATCACTATATTGTATGCCTGAAACTAACGGAAGACTATGTGTCAACTCTACTTTGATTTTTTAAAAAAGCCTCAGGTTCAGGAAAGAGAAAGAAAGACTGAGACACAATGCAGGTTGAAGAAGGTTGGAGAATACTAAAGAGATGTGACAATTAAGTAGACTACAGGATTCTGGATTTGGATACCAAACTATAAAGAGACATTAGTGAGAAAACTGGCAAAACCCCAAAAAGACCGGTGGATTAGTTAATGGTACTGAATCAGTATTAACGTCCTGGTTTTGGTAAATTACTATGATTATGTAAGATATTAACAACAGGGGAAACTTGGTCAAGGAATTCTCTTACATTTTTACAACTTCTTTGTACATCTAATTTAAAAGATTGTTTAAAGTGAGATACTAAAAAATAACATTAGTAAGCAGTGACTGTAGGTGAAGGGCATAGGTTATCAATATACTTTTCTTTCTAGATTTCAGCATATTAAACTTTCTTCAAAATAAGAAATTAGAGGGGAAAAAAACAAGGAATCAGACATTTTGTGTAATGTGCATTTCACAGCACACTTAAAAATCCACATGCCCTTTAATCTAGTGCCTAATTTGCACACACAATATGTGTGGAATTTCTAAGGAGATGATATGGAACAATAATGAAATTTGCCCAAGACAAATGCCTAAGACACTTAGAGATTAGTTTAAAACACTGAATTGCTAGTCTAGAGCTATACACAACAAACCATGTTGCCAAATAGTTTGAAGCATTTGGTTTTGAAGATTTTATTTATTTATCTGACAGAGAGAGAGAGCACGCACAGGCAGGGGGAACAGCAGGCAGAGGGAGAAGAAGCAGGCTCCCTGCTGAGCAAGAAGCCCAATGCAGGCTCCATCCCAGGACTCTGGGATCATGACCTGAGTGGAAGGCAGATGCTTAACCGACTGAGCCCTGCAGGGTGCCCCAAGTTTGAAGCATTTAATAACGTATTGATGACCTACTAGAGTCTATGATTACTTTACATTTTTAACATTCTTGTCAATTTCTCTCAGCATGCCAAAAAAAAAAAAAAAAAAAAGAATAAATTTTTCTAACACAAAAATCCATTGCTGCTATCCAGTCAGGGGAGGCTTCTTGCTGCCTCCTACATGGGGCCAGATAATAAGGATGCTGTAATCAGCACTTAGCTGCAATTTGGCCAGTGATACAGGAAGCGAAACAGCCTCCTTCTGTGGAGGGAGTAAACACTGTCCCTGCCAGGAATGCAGCCTGCTAAGACTTGCATAACTGAAGGCTGTGAACAGCTCATGGCTTTTCTCATAGTAACTTGAGTGAGCACTTCCTTTACTGATTATATTATGGCTTCATAACATCACAAATGATACTTTTTAGTTTCAGGAATTAGTTAAGAAGAGAGAAAGAAAGGCTTCCCCTATTTTATTTAAATAAATGCAATAAATGCCAATGTGGATTGATAAAGGGGACAACTTGGAAGGCAATTCATTTATTTTAGTTTGAGAAATTCCTAACCGTAAATCTTTAGTCATTAGCTGCCTGTATGAAGTTACAATAAAAACAATTTATGAAACTCTGGTCCAACTCAATCAGAAATACATGTATTATGTGTGATAATGAATTATTAAAAAGGTGATATTACAGTAAAGATGGAGGGGAAAAGGTTTAGTAACTGAAGACAAGTAATTACATAAAGCAATGTCATTTTTTAATTCTTACATCTAGTCATTATTCATACTTAATCAAAGATTTGACTTAAGTATTTGATAAATACCAAGGAATAGAATTACTGGATCATATAGAAGCTCCATTTTAATTTTTTAATTTTTATTTATTTGTTTGAGAGCAAGAGTAAATAAGTTGGGGGAGGGGTAGAGGGAGAGGGAAAAGCAGACTCCCCTCTGAGCAGCAAGCCTGACATGGGGCTCGATCCCAGGGACCCTGGGATCATGACCTGAGCCAAAGGCAGACGCTTAATGACTGAGCCACCTAGGCTCTATTTTTCCCACTCCCACTTCTGCGAGAAAAACTGTAGGTTTGGTTATGTCTTTTACTTAAATATACATACTAAAAATCAATAAAATCAACAAACTGGACTTCATAAAAATAAACGCTTTAGTGAGACTACATCAAAGTAAAAAGTTTCCACACAGCAAAGGAAAAAATAAACAGAATAAAAGAGAATAAATAGAACATTCCTCCCTATTGAATGGGAGGAGAAATTTGCAATCATATAGCTGATAAGGGGTTGAAATCCAAAATATAAAAAGAACTTGTATGCAAACCACCCCCCTAAGAATCTGATTTGAAAACAGGCAGAAGGGCGCTTGGGTGGCTCAGTGGGTTAAGCCGCTGCCTTCGGCTCAGGTCATGATCTCAGGGTCCTAGGATCGAGTCCCGAATCAGGCTCTCTGCTCAGCAGGGAGCCTGCTTCCCTCTCTCTCTCTCTGCCTGCCTCTCCATCTACTTGTGATTTCTCTCTGTCAAATAAATAAATAAAATCTTTAAAAAAAAAAAGAAAGAAAAGAAAACAGGCAGAAGATCTGAATAGACATTTTTCCAAAGACAGACAGATGGCCAACAGGTACATGAAAAAGTGCTCAATATCACTGATCATGAGAAAAATGCAATTCACCACCACAGTGAGATACTGCCTCACATTTGTCAGAACAGTTAGTATCAAAAAGACAAAAGGGGCGTCTGGGTTGCTCAGCTGGTTAAGCGTCTGCCTTCAGCTCATATTAAAACCACAGTGAAATGTCAATACATAACCACCGGAAAGGCTAGAAATTAAAGATTGACCACCAGTGTTGGTGAGGATGTAGAACAACGTGAACTCACGTGGCATCAACCGGCAGGTGTGTGCAAAATGTGCAACCTCTTTCAGCTACTTTTGAAAAACTGTCAAATATATACCCACTATTTGATCCAAGCACTCCACTCCAAAATTCACCTGAGACATGAAAGCATATGTACACACACACACACACACACACACACACACAGGAAAGAAAAGAAAAAAAAATGTATCTATGGATGTTCAAAGCAGCTTTATTTTTAAATATTTTAAGCAGTTTTATTTTTATTAGCCAAAATGTGAAAGTGACCCAAATGTCCATCATTGGATGAACAGATAAATTTTATGAGAAATACTATCTGGCCCTAAACAGGAGAAAACTACTGATACACATGACAAAAATGGATGAATACCAACACCATTCTGCTAAGGACAAAAAAGAGAACACACTGTAGGATGACACTTACGTAAAATTCTAGAAGACACAAACTGATCAACAGTGACAAAAAGCAGGGGGTATCTGACAGTGAGAAGGAAGGACGGATTATAAAGTGGCAAAAGGAAAATCTGGGGGATCATTATCTTGACTGTAATGATGGTATCACAGGGGTATACGTATGTCAAAACTCATCAACATGTACCATTTAAAATTTTATTTGTTTATTTGACAGATAGAGATCACAAGTAGGCAGAGAGGCAGGCAGGGGTGGGATGGGGGTAGGGGGCGGAGCAGGCTCCTTGCTGAGCAGAGAAAATGATGTGGGGCTTGATCCCAGGACCCTGGGATCATGACCTGAGCCAAAGACAGAGGCTTTAACCCACTGAGCGACCCAGGCGCCCCATACATGTACACTTTAAATGTGCGGTTTGATGTATGTCAATTACACCTCAATAAAAGTGTTTTTTAAATCCACCTACAAAGGGAGTTAAACAATTAATTCAGTCCAGTTCCGACTACAGCATGAGTGTCAACATAATGTTACACCAACGCAAACTATATATATTAAGCTTTTACAAACTATAATGATGAAAAGTCTCCAACATATTCAATGTTAAATCTAACTGCAATGTGCTCCCACACACATTCTTCAGGCCTTTTATAAATATTTGGAAATAAAGATCTAAGATCAGGCTTGCCTCAAAAATATGCACAATAAACAAGCATGCAAGTTGGATGGGCCCCTGCAGGCCCAGTTGGAAGAGCATGTGACTCTTGATCTTTGGGTCGTGAGTTCAAGCCCCATATTGGGTTGTGGAGATTACTTAAATAAATAAACTTTAAATTTTTTTTTTTAAAAAGCATGTAAGTTGGAGAATAAAACATATCATATGAATTAGATTTTAGCTACTCTGTTACTCCTCTCTCAAGAGGGCCCAAGGGCCACACAGAGGCCTTTTCTCATTCTCCTCTCCAACCATACTCATAAAAATACACGTGCTTCCTCTCCCTTCCTATCACAGAAGACGTTCCTCCCCATAAAGTAAACTCTGATACTGGAGAACTGATTCTGGCCCATTTCCCTAGAATTACAACAAATACTGCTCCTCCCTCTCCAGCTTCTCCATCTCTAGTAGCTTCTTTCCTCGGCTCACAATTACTCTTTAAAAAGCTGCCTTCCCAGACCTTATCTATCTCTACTTCCCATCATCATCAAATAACTTCAGGATAACCAACACTTCCTGTCACTATTCCAACTATAATTCACTTCTCAACTCATTGCAGTTTGGCTCTATTCCCTCATTCCCCTGAAACTTTTCCTCCCATTGCCAAAAATAATAGCTTGTTTTCACCTTTCATTCCTGCTTGACTTGCTTGAAGTATTTAACAAAAATAACCACCAGTTCCTTACTGAAATTTTCTCCTCTCTTGTTTTCTTGAAATCCCCATTGTTCTACTCTTACCTAACTGTTCCTTTCACTAAATTCAGTCAGCAACTCTTAAGCGTGCCCTACATACCAGGCACTGAGGTAGGCACTAAGGATACAGGAATGAACAAGGAATTAGCCCCAGCCATCACGATACTTATACCCCTTTACTTTCCGACCTCTTCTGTTGACCATTATTCCATTTGGGATTACATGCTGATCTACAGGCCATACCCTATGTCAACTATCTATCACCATGACTGAGAACCCCAAACCTTTATCTTTGGCAGGCACACTAAATTTAGCCCTAATATCTAGTTGACCCCAAACAAAGCATGCATATGCATGGGGCTGACTCCAACCGATCCTGGTAAGACTAAGAACCAAACTGAGATCTCAGGGCTGCCTTCCAGCCCAATCTGCAGTTCAAATAAGTAATCTACACCAACTGAAAAAAATGAACAGTCTTCATGGAAAAATAACAGAATCTAGAGTCTTTACAATGTGCTGTGCATAATGTTCAGAACACAATAAAAAATTATTCTGGGGTGCCTGGGTGGCTCAGTCAGTTAGGCATCTGCCTTTGGCTCAGATCATGATCCTGGGGTCATGGGATCAAGCCCCACATTAAGCTCCCTGCTCAGTCGGAAGCCTGCTTCTCCCTCTCCCACTGCTTGTTCTCTCTCTCTCTCTCTGTCAAATACACAAAATCTTTTAAAAATATATTTTAAAAATGATTCTAAAGAAATTTGTTTTTTCCAAAGAAAAAGGAAAAACATGATATATCAGTAGAAATTATCCAAATTGAAGAACAGGGAGGAAAACTATTTTTTAAAACATGAAGAGAGAGGAACCATTTTCTGGATAAAAAAAAGTTTTAAGTATATCCCTGCCTTAGTAAGAGGGCCTAGTCCATGCTTCCCTTCTTGACTTAGGAATCTTGTGATGAGCATTACTTATTACACTGAGCTCTCACTTTGGCTGTGTTCCACAGCCTATAAAAGTGCTATAGAATAATGCTCTTTAAATAAAACATATATATTGATTAAATAAATAAATATCTTGGTACAGGTTCACAGTAAATTTGTGATAAATGAAACATCTCTTTTAAAATGTCACTGTAGGGGCACCTGGGTGGCTCAGTGGGTTAAGCCTCTGTCTTCAGCTCAGGTCATGGTCCCAGGGTCCTGGGATCGAGCCCCACATGGGGCTCTCTGCTCATCGGGGAGCCTGCTTCTCCCTCTCTCTCTGCCTGTCTCTCTGCCTACTTGTGATCTCTCTCTATGGCAAATAAATAAATAAAAAATCTTTAAAAAAACAAATAAATAAAATAAAATGTCACTGTAAAAAAAATCCTCTCTATGGGAATAAATGACCTAACATTGAATGAACAGCCCCTGAAATCTAAAAAACAAAACCTAAAACAGAACCACACACCTTTTCTATGCAAAAGTCCTCAATTTCTCCATAATAATTTCCTCTGTTCTACTTCAACAGTGCTCTGAACATTTTTAAATATACTTACCCTGAATATCCTGATGTCGGGAGCCAGTACAGGAGGCCTACTCTAAGAGCTGTAAGGGACTGAATATGATTGGCTGTTCATTTAGGTCCACTCTCGCGGGAGGTGCATGAGCACTGCACTGTGATTGGGTAACACTGCCTGTATAAAAACGCATGCGCCGAGGGTAGAGAGAGAGAAGAAAAAAGCGATTAAAGAAGAAGGTTCGCCGCTACGTGAGTCTCCGAGTCGTTCTTGCGGGCCGAGAGCGACATCCTGATAGTATGTTTATGTCAGTTTCCTATCCCCCATTAGAGCAGTCATTCAAAAACTGGCAAAGAGTAAGAACTTTATGATTCAATGTGATTTAGCACACAAACACACACATAATACAAACACACATAATACATACATAATACAAATGTATTTATAGGTGATCTCTTAAAGTATTTAAAAAAAAAAAACTTTTCAGTGGGTGCCTAGGTGGCTCAGTGGGTTAAGCCACTGCCTTCGGTTCAAGTCATGATCTCCGGGTGTTGGGATCAAGGCCCGCATCAGGCTCTCTGCTCAGTGGGGACCCTGCTTCCCCCTCTCTCTCTGCCTGCCTGTCTGCCTACTTGTGATCTCTCTCTCTGTGTCAAATAAATAAAATCTTAAAAAGAAAACTTTACAGAAAAAGTCCCAATGTACTACAGACTCTCACATCACAATCAATTTCTAATTCTTATCAGTACCTTCATCTACTTTTTTCTTTTCCTCAAACTGAGTTTGTCTGTACTAATTTTTTAAATCATCATACAGTAAAATTGACTTTTTAAAGTGCATTATAAATTCAGCACATGCACAGATTTGCCAGTGATCACTCTGAAAACTCATTTTGGGTTTTTTTTTCAATTATTTTTTCTATGTATATGTCCACTTTTATTGACAAAATTCATATACACATCATATCTTTATGGTTAAAGTGTCCTACCCCACTGATAAGATGGATTTGTTCCCTCTTCTGAATGCAGAACTTCTTTGTGTCACTACAGAACAGCAATGAATTCTTCAAAGTGGAATTTTCAAGTCAAAAGTTATAAACTATACTATTTTGAGCCCTTACCTATAATTCTTCTAAATTGTTTTTCCCCAAAATAGAACTTTATAAACTTACATTGCTACCAGCAAGTTAAAAACCTATTTCTCTATGCTCTGGCCAATTTGGTATGTTATCTCTGTTAGGTTAATGATATATTAAAGTAATTTAAGGGGCGCCTGGGCGGCACAGTCGGTTAAGTGCCGACTCTTCACTTCCACTCAGGTTCTGATCTCACCATCCCGATCTCAAGGGAGATCTAGCCCGGGTTGTACTCCGCGCTGGGTATGGAGTCTGCTAGAATTCACTCTCCTTCTCCCTCTGCCCCTCTTGCTTGTGCTCACTCCCCTTCTCTCTCTTTCCAAAATAAAATAAGTAAATCTTTTTTTAAAAAGTAACTTAAAGTTGTTTACTTGCATGTTTTTAATTACTAATGGAAATGAATCTTTTACCACATAACGAACGACTATTCCATCTGATATACATAATTGATCCACAACTGGGAAACATCTGTAATTCAAATAAAAGTCATACAAGCTAAGTTGTACAAGAAAGATACAAAAGAAGTTCAATTGACTACCCTCTACTGTCTACATAATCAAAGTTCACAGAATCTAAAGCACGAGGATCCTCACTCAGATTTTTAAAGTGTATTTTTTTCTATTAGGAAAGTAACTTACTCCCATCGTAGGATAACTAAAAAATAGGGGCACCTGGGTGGCTCAGTGGGTTAAAGCCTCTGCCTTCGGCTCAGGTCATGATCTCAGGGTCCTGGGATCGAGCCCCGCATTGCGCTCTCTGCTCAGCAGGGAGCCTGCTTCCTCCTCTCTCTCTCTGCCTGTCTCTCTGCCTCCTTGTGATCTCTGTCTGTCAAATAAATAAATAAAATCTTAAAAAAAAACATAAATTAAACTACATAATAATAATGCATTATTTTTTCCAAGTCATATATCGTAAACTTTTTTTTTTTAAGATTTTATTTATTTATTTGACAGAAAGAGATCACGAGTAGGCAGAGAGGCAGGCAAAGAGAGAGGAGGAAGCAGGCTCCCCGCTGACCGGAGAGCCCGACGTGGGGCTCCATCTCAGGACCCTGAGATCATGACCTGAGCCGAAGGCAGAGGTTTTAACCCACTGAGCCACCCAGGTGCCCCTTCCTTTGTTTTTATAAGCACAATTTTTAGTGGCTGCATAATATGTTATCTATACCAATTTATTCCCCTATTGTTGGATATTTATGCTGTTGCATATTCATTTATTTTTTTATTTCATAGTATTTGATTTAGGGGTTCCATTTTCACTCCTCAGTAGATTTTATGAATTTTTCAGATGCTTCTTCACTCATTAATTCATCCAGTTCTGAAGGATTACTAAGTTTATCTTGATCAGCCAACCATGTTCATAACATGATTTGTTGGCAAGTCCTGGATTTTCTGGAAGGCTTTATCAATTTCAGTTATTTCTCCTGATAAAGAACAGAGCTCACTAGCAGCTTTCATACTTTTCAAAGCACCAAACTCACATTATTTGCTCAATTCTGTCCCAACTTTAGACAGACTACAGTAAACTACATCACAACATCTCCCAAAGGTTCCTGTGTAAAATTTCTGATGTCCATAGTTCCAAAACCGTTTTCTCTTGTTATCCATTCACGTCTGTGTATGAATTTATGCACGTGGAGCAAAGAGGGCACAGGCAGCTCGCCGATGGTCAGACCGGGCCTGCCGTCCACCCCTGCCGTCCACCCCGCCCTCCAAGGCCAGAGCCGGCAGGGTGCGGTGCACCAGGGCACCGTGGCTGTACACCACAGCTCTCACGCTCTGCACCCCTCATAGTTGTTGCTAATTTAATAACAATAAGATTTATATCCAGAAGAAATTAGCACATATACCTACAAAAAGTTGTACAAGAATGTTCTTAAAGCTAAAAACTCGAATCACATGTCTACGAACAGAAGAACAAAAAAACAAACTGTGGTATATTCATTCAGTGGAGTATTATTCAGCAATAAAAAGAACTGGTAACAAACACAACGATATGGTTAAATCTCAAAAACATTATGCTGATTGAAAACAGCCTTACAGGGGCACCTGGGTGGCTCAGTGGGTTAAGCGGCTACCTTCAGCTCAGGTCATGATCTCAGAGTCCTGGGATGGAGCCCCGAATCAGGCTCTCTGCTCAGCAGGGAGCCTGCTTCCTCCTCTCTCTCTGCCTGCCTCTCCATCTACTTGTGATTTCTCTCTGTCAAATAAATGAATAAAATCTTAAAAAAAAGAAAGAAAGAAAGAAAGAAAACAGCCTTACAGGTCCTCTGGGTGGCTTGGTCGGTTAAGCATCAGGCTTTGGCTCAGGTCATGATCCCAGGGTCCTGAGATTGAACAGGGAGCCTGCCTCTCCCTTTCCTCCCTGCTTGTACTGGCTCTTGCTATCTCTGTCTCTCTCTGTCTCTCTCTCTCTCTCAAGTAAATAAAATCTTAAAAAGAAAAGAAAAGAAAACAGCCTTGCATGAAACAGTATATACTGTATGGTTTCACTTGTATTAGTTCAAGAACCACCAAAAGCATTTCTGATGATAGAAATTAAAAAAATGGTTACCATTGTGGGGCGGAGGGTAGAGGAAAGATAAAATTGGAAAGAGGCACAAGGAAACTTTCTGGGTGATAGAAATGTTCTATAGCTGTATCATAGGGATATATACATATATAAAATAGTCATCACACTGTACACTTACTGTACAGAGGTAATACCTCATTAATAATTAAACTTAAATAAAGCTTGTGTCTGCATTTCAAGGCTTCTTCTTGAGACAGAGTCCCAGAAATAGGATTACTAAGGGTAGATCTAAATCCTTTTTGGAAGAAGACTGGGCAAAGGGTATGACTAGTTTTATTGCCAAACTAACTTCCCAAACAAACTACATCAATTCATACTTCCACCAGCAGTATGATCAGTGCCTATCATACATAAAGTGGAAATTCTCTCTCTTGGTAGTCCACATTTAGATAAACCTGCTCAAGGGTATAAAAAACTATTTAATGTCCAAAGTCTCTCTTCAATAATCTAAATCCTTTGCTTGTTTGATATACTGGAGTCATATTCTGAATAAGTTATCATAATTTAGTTATCCCTTGATCATATGTATTCTAACACCACAGATATTTTACCTTTGTCTTTTAAAATAGCTTTGAATTTATTTATCTTGTTCTTTTTTAAGTCTACTGCAAGTTTCCTTACAATTCTCCTTAAAAGTAAAAAAAAAACCCCAAACCGTAATATTAATATGAACCCAACCAATAATATTAATATGAATGCAAAGCCTAACAACAACAGAAATACAATAATAATAAACACATGTCATTGAGATAAAAGGAAAGAAAAAGGTTCTATTTGCTAGGGAGAGTGCTTAGGCCTTTATACATAAAAATCTACTTACTGTTCATTTGAACCATGTAAGGTTGCTATTTTTAAAAAATATTTTATTTATTTATTTGACAGATAGAGATCACAAGTAGGCAGAGAGGCAGGCAGAGAGAGAGGGGGAGGCAGGCTCCCTGCTGAGCAGAGAGCCCGATGTGGGGCTCAATCCCAGGACCCTGAGATCATGACCTGAGCTGAAGGCAGAGGCTTAACCCACTGAGCCACACAGGTGCCCCAGGTTGCTATTATTTTAGTTATTTTATAGATGAAAAAGGGTGGCTCCAGGAGTTTAGGTAATTTACTAAACCAAGCTTAAGTTCACATAAATTAAAAAAACAAAGCCACATTTTTATATGTAAGACACCAAAGTCCCTGTTCTTTCCCTCTGTCACCCTGCTTCTCAAAAACAGGCACACATCAACAAAATAAAGAAACAAAAACAAAAACATTTGATGTAGAAAAAGCACTGGACAAGATTCAAGATCCTTTCAAGATAAAAGCCCTCAACAGACTAGAAATAGAAGGAAACTACCTCCACATAATAAAAGTCATATATGAAAAGCCTACAGCAAACATAATACACAACGGTGACAGACTGAAAGTATTTCCTCTACAATCAGGAACAAGACAAAGATTTTTCTTTGGGAAAACATCCTAAATGCCAACCAACCAATTCATACCAACATTTGGAACATCAGTACAGCTATAAATTGGGGAACTATTTGTATCCTTATAAAGACATCTTTATAAGGGGAGGGTGAGAATATTAGAAAAAGCAAGGTTAAAATTTCCTATTCCATGATACATATGTGAGAATCTTGCTGGGAAGCTTACGTGAGTGTCACCACGGTGACATTCAACCTCACTGACCAAAAAGTACAAAGCATGTGCAGCTCTGCCAACTAGGAAATTCCTGTAGAAAAGCAGAGACCAGGGGCAACTGGCTCAGTCAGTTAAGCATCTATCTGCCTTGAACTCAGGTCATAATGCCAGGGATGAAGCCCCACATTGGCCTCCCTGCTAAGCCAGGAGCCTGCTTCTCCCTCTTCCTCTCTCCCTGCTTGTTCTCTCTCTCTCTCTCTCAAATAAATAAATAAATAAAATCTTTTAAAAATAAAAGAAAAGCTGAGGCCAGGGAAGGTGAAAAACAGTGTCAACTGAGAGAAAATATTTACCAAACATAAATCTGATAAAGGAATCCTATCAAAAATATACAAAGAACTCTTAAAACTCAACCATAATAAAACAAGCCAATTAAAAAATGGGCAAATGATCTAAACAAACTCCTCACCAAAGAAGATATACAGATGGCAAATAAGCACATGAAAAGATGATCTACATCATATGCCATTACAGAATGGCAAATTAAAAAAAGAAAAAAAATGAGTTACCACTGCATACCTATTAGATGGCTAAAATCCCAAACACTGACAACACCACATGCTGGCAAAGATGTGGAGCAATAAGAAATCTCATTTATTGCTGGAGGAAATGCAAAAAATGGCACATCAACTATGGAAGAAAGTTTGGCAGTTTCTTACAAAAGTAAACCTACTCTCATCATACGACCCGGGAGTTGTGCTCCTCAGTATTTACCCAAAGAGCTGAAAACTTTTGTCCACACAGAAACTTGCACATGAATATTTTCATTGTGGTTACAGTGGCTTTATTCTTAATTGCCAAAAGCCGGAAGCAACCAAGATGTCCTTCAATAGGTGAATGGATACATAAACTGTGGTACGTCCATACCATGAAACATTATTCGGTGATGAAGGAAAAGAGCTATACACACACACACACACACACACACACACAAGACATGGAGGAACCTTAAAGGTATACTGAGAAGTGAAAGAAACCAATCTAAGAAAAGCTGTATATACTGTATATACTGTATGATTCCAGCCATACGACATTCTGGAAAAGGCAACACTATAGAGATAGTAAAAACAGACCTAGAGGGTCTGATGCTAAGTTAAGTAAGTCAGTTCAAGAAAAACAAATACCATATGATTTCATTCATATGTGGAAATTAAGATTCAAAACAAATGAACTACAAAAAAGGAAACGAAAAAGCAGACTCTTAAATACAGTGAACCAACCGGTGGTTGCCATCCGGGAGGTGGATGGGGGGGTCGAGTGAAATAGATAAAGGGGATTAAATATATTTATCTTGATGAGCACAGAGAAATGTACGAAATTGTTGAAGCATTATATCGTACACCCGAAACTAACAAAACACTGTATGTTAATTATACTTGGATTAAAAAAAATAAACAACAACAAAAAATCTATGGAGAAACAAGTAAGTAGAGCACAAGAGATTTTTATGGCAATGACACCTGTTGTGCATAATACTGTAATGGTAAATACATGCCACTATATATTTGTCAAAACCCACAGAATATATGTACAAAGAGTGATCCTAATGTAAAGTACAGACATATCAATACTGGCTCAACAATGATAACAAATGTACCACACTAATGCAAAATGTTAGTAATAGGGGACAAGGTGGGGAGGGGTGGATGAGGGACAATATGGGAACTCTCTGTACTTACATTTATTTTTCTATAAACCTAAAACTGCTCTAAAAAATAAAATCTATTCATTAAAAAAACACAGTATCAATACTGTGTTTTTAAGCTTTTGCCTTGCCCCAAATAATCCCCTATCTCTGAGAAGATGGAAAGTCTGGACCATATCTATACATCTTACTTATTTTGGATGGCCCTATTTCCATGGCCATAAACTAAGAGACTGCTGTAGACACTGATATAAGAAGAAGTAATCAAACTCTCCTGGGATTTCTTTTTTTTTTTAAAGATTTTATTTATTTGACAGAGAGAGATCACAATTAGGCAGAGAGGCAGGCAGAGAGAGAGAGAGAGAGAGGAGGAAGCAGGCTCCCTGCTAAGCAGAGAGCCCGATGTGGGACTTGATCCCAGGACCCTGAGATCATGACCTGAGCCGAAGGCAGCGGCTTAACCCACTGAGCCACCCAGGCGCCCCTCTCCTGGGATTTCTAATTGGCTCTGAGAGATCTGAAATCTGAGTTCAGGAAGTTGAAGTAAAGTAATTTAACTTTTTTTTTTTTTTTTACAGGTGGGGAAACTGAGGCACAGCTAAGTTATATGGTCACACAATCAGTGAATGGTAGAGCTAGGATCCAAACCCAGGAAATCTAGTTGCAAAGTTTATACTCTCAATCACTATATGAAGGATATTGTGCTTTATATTTTACTTGGGACCAAGAATACTAAGACACCTAAAGCTGATACTGACACAAATCGATAGGTTAGTTATAATGGCCAACTCTAATTCAAACTTTCTTTTAGAAAGGACAAACAGTTGGGATCTAAGAAAAAAATATGAATGCATATAAGCACTCCACAAACAGGTAACTTTATGTAGGAGAAAAGACACTGCCTTTCACCCTCTTAGCATACCCTTCGACTATACCACCAACCAGTGCAAAGTAATGTTTCGTATTCCATATTTTTAAAGACCTTTCAAAATACAACTGCCTTTAAAAATGTTTCCTCTAGAATGCCTGTGAAAAGCCTTAATTTCCGATATGCCTTTCAAGGGAATGCACCTGAAATTTTAATACATTTACTCCCAATTACTGAGTCATAATATTTTGTCATATGACAAATTTGCAATTCTTCACTTCCTCATTTCCCACTGCCAAGAAATTTTGGCATGTGTACCTGTGAGATTTGTCACAAAGCGTCTGTCATAAAGAAATCAGAATAACTTCATTTAACTACATATAAGCTATTTCATTATTTTATATGCACATGATAAATATTTATAAATGTGATTATAGGTGTGAATTGATAATGCTGAAAAGATGCAGATGAATCAGAGACCAGAAAAGTCAATGAAAAGGGAAAAGGGAAGCATTCCCTCCCCACATGTTTCTACCCCCAAGTCCCCACTTGACTCACATCCCTGGAGTTGTTCAGCAAAGATTTACTACAATAAATATCAGAACTTTACTAACCTCAATGAAGAGATTCCTTTTTCCCCCCAAATACAGGGCGTGGTCTTTGTTTCTTGAGACTTCCTTCTGTTTCTTTCTGATCAGTTCTTTCAAAGAACATCATTCTGAATTTCACCCCTTCCTATGGATGTCAGATGACAAAATATCAAAAAGAAAGGGCGTTGCAAGACCACAATGTATTTACAAGAATCCTAAAATTGAATTTAAAAACCAGTGAATCGCAGAGTTGAGCAAGATGCTGGGCAAGTCGTGGTTCTGCAAGCGCCTGGCGCAGCAGAACCCCAACCTGCACAACGCGGAGTTGAGCAAAAACCAGTGAAATGCAGTAAGTGAAGCAGACTGTACGGTTCATGACTCCTTCGACTTCAGGCACTGACACGGACATATAACACAATGCCTCCCTACAGAGCAGAGGGAATAATCACTCCTGTTTCCTGCTGCCTCAATTCTATTTTCTTTTTAAACAACACACCCTTCCTTGTGAATTGTTTTGTTATATAAAGATAAAAAAGCCACTATGTGGACAGATAAAGTAAATAGAAAGGATAAGAACAGTTTACTTGTAAAACATACAAATTGCCGTCTTAACTATGGTAAAACCAATGATTGCTCAATAGCCATGCCATTCCAAGTCCAGGAGATAAAATCTATCCTCTCCTCCCTAGCGTCTTTGACTATCAATACCCTTAAACTGAGAACTCTAACTTTAGGCCTTCCACAAACATACCCTGGGCAAACAATCCTACTTTTCTACATTTTCGTTCCCTAACAAAAGGGATCCTAATAATGATCTCATAAAATATCTAAGAATGAAAGTAAAGTCAATCAACCTTACAGAGGAATAATTTCAAGGACAGGCTCTGGATCCAGGTTCCCTGGCTTTTTAATAACCTGGATCCTTTACTTTCTCTCTCAGACAAGGTATTTAACCTTTGCCCACCACGCACAGCATAAATAATTTCATATGACTATATAACATTTGAACAAATTAAAAAGATGATTAGAAAAACGTCAGGTACATAGTAAGCATGCATTCAAATCTGTATTGTTTTCTGAATCTCTACCTTTTCTATGTGTTATGTAAGAGAGATACAGTTACTGCTCAAGTAGCTTATATTTAATTAGATACATTAATAAATGTTAAATCTCTGTGTCAAAATAAAATGGTTTACTACTTATAAAATAATAATAGGCACCCGCTACATTCAAGCAGCTACAAATAAGATGTGTGGCCTTTCATAGCATCATTCATCAAAGACGAGGCAGTGATTTCTACAGTGAAACTTCCATAAGGAATTATCAGAAATAGTATCGATGAAGTAAGAAAAAAAAAAGTAACAAACACAAGTTCCACTCTCTCCACTCTAACCTTCCAATAGCTCCCACGGTTTCATTACATCTTTATTCTCAACAAATAAGTTCAGTCGTGTATAATCATCACATATTTGCTCTAACATTAGTTTTTGAAATGTTAAAAATACACTGGTATGAAATATAAAATTTCTGACCACTAATGAAAGCAACCTACATTCTTAGAGAAACTCTTTAAGCAATTTTTTAACTTACGATTTCCCAACTTTAGCCAACTGTCCAGTATGAGTTGAACTTATTTTGTTTTTTGAGAAAGGGTGAGAGAGAATCTTTTTTTTTTTTTTAAGATTTTTATTTATTTATTTGACAGAGATCACAAGTCGGCAGAGAGGCAGACAGAGGGGTGAAAGGAAAGCAGGCTCCCCGCCACGCAGAGAGCCCAATGTGGGGCTCGATCCCAGGACCCTGGGACCATGACCTTAGCCGAAGGAAGAGGCTTTAACCCACTGAGCCACTCAGGTGCCCCATGGTGAGAGAGAATCTTAAGAAGGCTTCACAGTCAGTGGGGAACCCAACTCAGGCTGCCATAGAGCCTGACATAGAGGACGGGGTTCAATCTCATAACCCTGAAAGCATGACCTGAAATCAATAGTCGTCTCTTGACTGAGCCACCCAGGCGCCCCATATGATTATAAACTTTACATGACTCTGTAGCACTGTTTATAATACCAAGATAGCACACTCTAATGTTCATCAAGAGGGACTGATACCATATCCACACACTGGAATACCCTGCAGCTGTTTAAAAAAAAAATCACTAACACATGAATATAGAAATATAGAGATACTGATTTGGAATAATTTCCAAGATGTTTTACCAATTGAAAAAGGCAAGGTGCAGGAACTGGGAAGTACTTACTACCATTTATGAAAGGAAAAAATATATACGTATCTTTCATCTACAATGCAGAGTATCTTTGGGAGGATATCAGTGTTGCCTTCAGGGAGAAAAACTAAATAGGTAGGGGAACCAGAAGCAATATTATTTTTCATTACAGACTGTTTCAATCCTTTTGAATTTTGTACCTGTGAAGGGCTGGTCACCTGAAAGATCAAACCATGACAAGATGCCTGGAATTTTCAGCCCTGTGCCCCATTCTCTTGAAAAGGGAGGCTGATGGGGTGCCTGGGTGGCTGAGTCATTAAGCATCTGCCTTCGGTTCAGGTCATGATCCCAGGATTCTGGGATCGAGCCCCACATGGAGCCCTGCATGGGGTTTCCTGTTCGGCAGGAAGTCTGCTTCTCCCTCTCCCACTCCCAGGACCTGCTTGTGTTCCCTCTCTCACTGTTTCTCTCTCTGTCAAATAAATAAATCTTTTAAAAAAAAAAAAAAAGAAAGAAAGAAAGAGAAAAGGGAGGCTGAAAATGACTGATAATGCCTATCTGATGAAGCCTCCATTAAATCCCACAAATAGAGCTCAGAGAGCTTCCAGGTTGACGGACACACCCATACTAGGAGGGTGACACACCCCAACTCCATGTGGACAGAAGTTCTTGTGCTTGGGACCCTCCCAGGCCTGCCCTATGTATCTCTTTATCTGGGTGTTCTCCCACATCCTTTATCATATCCCTTAATAAGCTGGTAAACGCTAAGTGTTCCCTTGAGTTCTGTGAGTTGCTCTTGAACCCGAGAAGGGGATCTGTGAACCTACTGTCTACAGCCAGTTGGTCAGAAGCACAGGTGATAACCAGGCTTGTAAATGATGTCTGAAGAATGGGGGTAGCAGGGGAGAGGCAGTCTTGTGGGACCTCTCCCTTAACCTGTGGGATCCCATACTAGTGTGGTATCAGAATTGAGTTGAATTGTGGGACACCCAGCTGGTGTCACAGAGAATTGCTTGTTGTGAGGACAAAACCCTACACATTTGGGGACCAGAAATGTCAGAAATGAAGTGTTCTGTGCAAGAAGTGAAGGAGACACACAAGAAACACATAGCAGGAAAGAAACACAGTAGGAGAGGACTGGGTTTTCCCCTATTTAGAAAGGAAAAGCTGAGTTTTTTTTCAGAACAGTACCATGTAAAGACCTAAAATACACATATTAAAAGTCACTTCTTAGCCCATTAAAACTAAAGATGGGGGCGCCTGGGTGGCTCAGTGGGTTAGGTCTCTGCCTTTGGCTCAGGTCATGATCTCAGGGTCCTGGGATCAAGCCCCACACTGGGCTCCCTGCTCAGCGGGGAGCCTGCTTCCCCCTCTCTCTGTCTGCCTCTCTGCGTACTTGTGATCTCTGTCAAATAAATAAAATCTTTTTTAAAAATTTAAAAACTGTAACTAAGAATAAAACAAGTTGAAACTATAAATGGTTGGAATCAATATAGGAGCCATGTATTAATCAACCCAATGTCTGTTATAAGTACACTTATCTGATCTCCACTAACTGCTACATGTGCTCACTCAAAATATGCTTGAAGGCTTAGTATATGTGCTGCCGACGCAAGCATGTGAAGGCTCTTAAATGGCTGCATTTTAAAATGAGGGGAGGGGTGCCTGGGTGGCTCAGTGGGTTAAAGCCTCTGCCTTCAGCTCAGGTCATGATCAAGCCCCACATTGGGCTCTCTGCTCAGCAGGGAGGCTGCTTCCCCCTGTCTGTGTCTTTGCCTGCCTCTCTGACTACTTGTGACGTCTGTCTGTCAAATAAATAAATAACATCTTTAAAAAAATAAAATAAGGGGGGAAAACTGTCAATTTTATTTCTTATTTTTTAGAATTTTTAAAAGGTTTTACTTATTTGAGAGAGAAAGAAGAGAGAGTGGGTGAGCACAAGCAAGGGGGAGAGGCAGAAGGAGAGGGAGAAGCAGATTCCTCACCAAGCAGGGAGCCCGGACACAGGACTCCATCCCAGTACCCTGAGAACATGATCTGAGACAAAGGCAGACACTCAACTGAGCCACCCAGGCACCCCTTTTATTTTTAAGTAATCTCTACACCCAATGTGGGGCTCTAACTCACAACCCCGAGATCAAGAGTCGCATGCTCTACCAACTTGACCCAGCCAGGCGGCCCTAAATTTTTTTTTTTTTTTTAAAGTAATCCTGGATGCCTAATGTAGGTCTTGAATTCACAACCCTGAGAACGTCTGATGATTGTTTTTCAACTAGAAATCAAAACTGACGCCATTATCCCGGTTAGTAACATGAACCCCGGGAATACCCACAGGAGCAACTTCTATTAAGGGACCATGTGCATACCTCTGGTTCAAATGCAAGCCTGTGGGTAATGAAGCTAAATGTATCCACATCAGTGTCTTTTATAGGGCATTTCTGCCATAGCTGTGGTGTCAGGAGATGTACTCTAGGCTTCTCTGGGGCTTCTCTTGCTTTCACTACAGCAGAGCAGTTGCCAAAACAGTGCCTCTGCTAAGCCAAGTGACATGCATCGTCATTTCTTTTATGACTCTTGAGACAAACGTCTAACACTCAAAAGAAAAGCCAAATTACAAAAGAAGCTTAACAAACATCAGTACTTTCTAACAGTACTCACCACTGCTCCTGGCATGTGATGCCTAGAACAGGGAAGATGTGAAACAAATGTCTGAAAAACAAATGAACTTTAAAGTTGGGTGAAAAAAAAAAGTCCTTTGACTTATGCCTTAAAGAAATATTTTAATTCATCATCCCTTACTTTTGGACTTTCCAAAGTAGGTAAAAATTAGATAGTACTTGTCCCCATTTTATAGTTGTACAGCTATGGAAAATAATGAAGACACCGATAAAATATCACTGCCTAACTATGAGAAATAATTTGAACAGAAGTTACTGTAAACCTAAAATCATTTTTTAAAGAAAAAACTTTATTTTTAGTTTAAAACTGTGGATGTACCTTTCATGGATTTAATAAAATAGTATCCACCCTATTGGCATACACATTACAAAAGATGATGGAGACTTCTCCTCTGCTCTTTGGTTTTCTCCTTTATTTTCTGTGTCAGCTATGAGCTTACACGGGACAGCATTTCACACTATACCATAGTATCATTTATATCACATAACCGACCTTCAGTTCTGTTGGCCAAGATTAGTCGATCTGAGATCATTACTCCATATCGGAAAAGCTGGAAGCAGTGATTTTTTTAAAAAATATTTTGTTATTTATTTAACAGAGTGATCACAAGTGGCAGAGAGGCAGGCAGAGAGAAAGGGGGAAGCAGGCTCTCTGCTGAGCAGAGAGCCCGATGTGGGGCTCGATCCCAGGACCCTGAGATCATGACCTGGGCCAAAGGCAGAGGCTTTAACTCAGTGAGCCATCCAAGTGCCCCGGAAGCAGTGATTTTTAAATAGATTCTTAAGTTTGAACTTACACTGATAATTCTCTTACCAAATCACATTTGAGAGACAAACAATGATTAATAATCTTAGCACCTCCAAGGTGACACATCTTCCCATCACACATTCAGTTATATCTTGCTAACTACAACTCTTATGCCTGTCAATCAAAATTTCTTTTATTATATACTTCTGGAACAGTTTTTGTGGCAATTCCCTATGGCAACTGCCAGTAAACATTTTGGACTCCACAAACAATATGCTTTGTTTCATCTGTAAAGAACATAATAGTACCTCCTTAATCCTGGCTACCTTTGTTCCTACTTTAATGTGTAGATTTTTAGTTGTTGAATTTTGCATTAGTTGGCTTTATATTCTTTGTCTCAAAGACCAGCTTAAAGGGACCCTGATCCAAACTGCAGGCAGCTCCTCGATTTTACCCTCATCTTTATCACCTGTAAATATTTACTGAGTGCCTACTATGTAATCAATCTGTACACATAAGGGACTAAGCAACAAGAAAGAATAGTAACTGCTCCACTTTAAAATGAGCATTCAGGGGTGCCTGGGCGGTTTAGTCGGTTAAGCCCCTGCCTTTGGCTCAGGTCACGATTGCAGGGTCCTGGGATCGAGCCCCGCATCAGACTGTCTGCTCAGTGGGGAGCCTGCTTGCTCTCCTCTCTCTCTCTCTCTCTCTCTCTCTGCCTGTCTCTCTGCCTACTTGTCATCTCTGTCAAATAAATAAATAAAATCTTTTAAAATAAAAAAAATGAGCATTCATAGTCTGTTGAAGAAAAAGTTCATAACCTTTATGGAGGGAAATTTAGCAGCCTCTACTAAAATTAAACTCTGCATCTCCTAACATACAAAGTTTACAAAAGACTAGGCCAAATATATCATGTAACATGGATGCTATTTTTCATTGTTTTTAATAGAACCCCCCTAAGATAATATTAATGTTGGTCAACAGGTGAGCAATTAATAAGATACATTTATGAAAATAATACTTTGTGGTTATTCAAAAGAATAAGGTAGATCTAGAGGTACTAAGTTGGAAAGTAGTCTATTACACTTCAGTTTTAAAAATAGGTTCAAAATAGTTTTATCAACAAATGGTTCCGGATATCCACATGCAAAAAGGATGAATTTGGACCCCTACCTCACAGCATACACAAAATGAATCAAAGACCTAAATATAAGGCTTAAAAACCTTAGAAAAACACATCTGACCAAATTTTATAAACCTGGATTAGGCAATGATTGCTTAGGTGCAACACCAAAAACAAAAGAGATAAAAAGAAAAACTAATAAATTGGACTATATCAAAATAAAATACATCTGCACTTCAAAAGGCACCATCGAGAAAGTGCAAAGGCAACCTACCGACAGAGACAATATCTATAAATCATTTCTCTGATAGGGAATTGTACCAGAAGACTTATAAAGAACTTATAAAGAACTCTTACAACTAAGTAATAAAATGGCAACCCAAAACAATTACAATGCAAAGTAAATGAATGGATATTTCTCTAAAAATATAGGAATAATCAATAAGCATATAACAAAGCTCAATTATTCATCATTAAGGGAATGCAATCAAAAGCACAGTAAGATGCTATTTCACATCACATTCACATTGAGACTATGATCAAAAAGACAGACAATAACAAGTAATGGCGAGGAGGTAGAGAAAGGAAGCCCAGCACCTGGCTGCAGGGAATGTAAAATGTTGCAGCCATTTTGGAAAACAAGCCTGCTGTTCCTCAAGTTGTAAGATACAAGAGTGACCATATGACCCAGTAACTCCACTTAGGTATATATGCAAAAGAAATGAAAATATATGTGCACACAAAGACCTGGATACTAATGTCCGCAGCAGCATTATTAAAAATAGCCAAAAAGTGAAACAACTTAGCATGCTAACCTGCACCACTGACCACACACACTCCAGCAGTCAGCAGTCTGGAACTGCACTACTATGGTATTTCAACAAGTCTGCCAAGAATCTTTTCAGTCAGGATGCCCATTCATTTGGTATTTTTAGGTAGCAGAATTTCTAAGCCAGTGAGTGGATTCTGAAGAAACCCATGAGAGAAGTTGGTTAGTTGTATATAGTGAAAAGGAGTCATCAGGTTTCACCGTCTGGACTGATTCTGGTGTCATAAGTGGGCAATAGCTATTACTAAAGTAATTTCCTCTAAGTCAACTGACAAACAGAGTTACTTTGTCCCAGTCCCAAATGTCAGTCCTAGAAGGCTATGTTTTCACATGCACTGAGATGCCAAGAACACCTCTGGCTAGCTCAGAACGCTGCTCCTGGGAAAAGGCATAGGAAGATCAAATTAGAACTGCCAGAAAAGACTCCTTTGAAACCTATCCTTCTTCATCTGAGGACAAATGTTAGTATTCTAGGCTCAGCCCTTTTCTACTTGAATGACTGCCACAATCTGCAACTAACTTAATTGAAGCCAGGGAATGAAAATCCATTTCCCAAGAGGTCCATTTAGTGGGTCTATTTCTTTTCTTCAGAAAGAAGGAGAAATTGTTTGCGGGGAGAGAGGCAATGAGAAGGAAAAGTTGGTAACTGATTGAATCATTCATTTGGCCCCAAATAATGCAGCAAGAAAAATTAGAGTGAAACCCTCTTCATTTGCATGTTCCACAGAGTAAAAGCAAAAACATCCTTTTGAATGAACCAAACAGAAAGATTATTTTAAATGTATAATTTGAGTCAGAAGTCAAAGAATTCGTTTCTTCTGGATGTAAAATGAATGTTACTCAGAATCTAAGTTCATTCTGCCTTTTGCCTGATTCTCCTTTCCTCAGGGTTACATTTCTCTCTTCAGGAATATTTCTTACTCTCCTTCTAGTTCTTGGATAAAGATGAAAGTGCATTTGTTTGCCTAACAATACCAAGGAAATATTTCCACTCCCTTTCCATTGGATGAAATTAATACTTCACTAAAATGTCTGATTTCTTCAACTGCTCATGCTAAAAACAATTAGAATGTAATCAGTACCCACTGTCATCATTTATTTGTAAAAATGGCATCCAGAATATTTGGAATAGATATTTTGATAATACATGATCAGGGGGTGGGAGGCGGAAGTGGAGACTAGAAATCAAAAGCCTGGATTTGGGCGCCTGGGTGGCTCAGTGGGTTAAGCCGCTGCCTTCGGCTCAGGTCATGATCTCAGAGTTCTGGGATTGAGTCCCACATCGGGCTCTCTGCTCAGCAGAGAGCCTGCTTCCCTCTCTCTCTCTCTCTGGCTGCCTCTCCATCTACTTGTGATTTCTCTCTGTCAAGTTAATAAATAAAATCTTTAAAAAAAAAAAAAAAGCCTGGATTTTACTTCTGAATTTTACTTTTGACTGCATCACTTACTTGTCATGTGACCTTAGGTATATCATATCCTTTCTCATTCTTAACTTCCCCATCTATAACATGAAGATCACAATACCAGCCCTGCTTTCTTTGGATGTATGAAGCTCAAGAGAGATCATATTAGTGACATGCTATGAGGGCAGCAAAGGATACTCAAACGTAAGCCTTATTACCGAACATTTTATCTTGACAGATATTCCCTTTTCTTTTTTTTAAAGATGTATGTATGTATTTATTTGACAGAGAGAAAGAGAGAGAGAGAGATCACAAGTGGGCAGAGAGGCAGGCGGGGTGGGGGGGTGGGGAAACAGGCTCCCCTCGGAGCAGAGAGCCCAACATGGGTCTGGATCCCAGGACCCTGAGATCATGACCTGAGCCGAAGGCAGAGGCCCAAGCCACTGACCCACCCAGGCGCCCCTCAGATTTTGCCTTTCATTTTTTTTTTTTTTTTTTTTTAGATTTTCCCTTTTAAAACAGCACACTTAAGACCTTTACTCAGCCAAAAATAAATAAATAAACAAACTCCTCTCTACCTTATCTATAGTTCATATGGCATTGCCATAACAAAATTATACTGTTCCTTTTTTTTTTTAAAGATTTTTATTTATTTATTTGACAGAGAGAAACAGAGCGAGAGAGGGAACACAAGCAGGGGGAGTGGGAGAGGGAGACCAGCACCCCCCTCCACCCACTGAGTAGGGAGCCCGATGCGGGGCTCAATCCCAGGACCCCGGGATCATGACATGAGCCAAAGGCAGACGCTAATGACTGAGTCACCCAGGCCCCCTACACTGTTTCAATAGTGAAACAAGTCAATTATCTATCAAATTGGTTGCATTCTAGAGGCACCTGGGTGGCTCAGTGGGTTAAGGTTCTGGTCATGATCTCAGGGTCCTGAGATGGAGCCCTCCAAGGGGCTCCCTGCTCAGCAGGAGCCTGCTTCCACCCCCTGCCCTCTGCCTGCCTCTCTGCCTACTTGTGATCTCTGTCTGTCAAATAAATAAACAAAATCTTAAAAGAAAAATTGGTTGCATTCTAAAACCTAAAATCAAAGGCAAACTACAGATGTACTGAAGTTTTTTCCTGAAACACTGAATACCAAGATTTATTCTTCTAGGAGCCTGTCTGAAAAATAATACTTGTTTTCTTCTTACGGTCTTATTTTCTATACTTTAATTACTACAGGAAAAATTTTCCAGGAACTATAGTTTGTATTCTAAAAACACCTCGTCAATGATGAAAGTAGACAGTAGGGTTAAAAGTGTTCTATTTTACCCTAAAATTTAAAATCATCAACTTTAGGAGGGGGAAAGGAAAATTTATAGATTATTTAACACAATATCTTTGGAAGGTCCCCTAGGATGTCCATCAATGAATGAACAAGGTGAACGGAGACAGCAAGACATATTTTTCACTGAATATTATTTTGTATCTTTTGAAATTTGAGCCATGCATTATTTTAAAATATATATGTCATTTTATAAATTTGTTATAAATCTCTGAGGGAATCCAAAGAAGCCCTCATTTTCCAGAGGAGAAAACTAAAGCCAAAAAAGTAAAGGAGCTGGGGCACCTGGGTGGCTCAGTGGGTTAAAGCCTCTGCCTTCGGCTCAGGTCATGATCCCGGGGTCCTGGGATCGAGCCCCGCATTGGGCTCTCTGCCCAGCAGGGAGCCTGCTTCCTCCTCTCTCTCTCTCTCTCTCTGCCTGCCTCTGCCTACTTGTGATCTCTGTCTGTCAAATAAATAATAAATAATATCTTAAAAAAAAAAGTATATGAGCTGCTCAAATCACACTGCCAGAGAGTAAAAAAGCTGGGACCAGAACTCAAGAACCCAGTAGAAGTTTCCAGTGTCTCCCACAATGCCATGTGGTAAAACAGCAAATGCCATCTTATAAACAATAAAAGTATTACTGTAACCCTCTTCAGAACCATGGTCTTCCAGGGGTTCTGTGACTCACATGACACAGTACTCATCATTTATGTTTTTGCAGAAGTTCTAAGGCAGCAAGACAGAGATGGCAATCCTCATTATCAAGCCCTCGTGACAGGTATTAAAATGAGTAAATAAAGACAGCACATCAATCAGCATGTGGCCATGGCGTCTTCCTCAAGCAGGCCAGGAAAATTTTGCAGCCTTCATTACTTCTGACAGTAAGGACATCTGATGAGGCAGAATAAATTTAGCAGAACAAAGGGCTTATTTCTAGTGAATGGATTTGGAGGAGATAAAGCAAAAGCAGAGCACAGGAAATTCTAGTTTGAAAGAAGCCATAATAATTCCACTCTTCTCAAACAGGAGAACGAAAGGAATGATCAAGGCCCCTTCTTGTCCCAAAGTCCTCAAATACAGAGAAGCAAGGCAACTTCAACTCTGCCTCCGAGAAATTCAAGCATATATTTCCCCTTAGTAAGAACAAATGTTAGCATCTTCTTTCAATGGGCACAGATGCAGGAAAAACAGCAGAGTTTCCATAGGAAAGAATAAGCGAAGTCAGAAATGAAAACTATTCCAAAAAATGTCTGAGTCTGTCTGCTTGGAACAGAAGGGTCTCAGAAAAAATAAAATTTACTGCAGAGGATTAGTCTCTCCTTTCTAGGTCTGCATTTGGAGAAATACATGCAAGTCTGATGTTATTAGGAGCTTTTAATATCCGCCAAACATATTGCAGTCATGGATTAGTTATTCTGATTATATTTAAGCACTGGGTAAGTCTATTTGCCAACAATTAGTTGACCTGATGAACCATTCAAAAAAGAGAAAGGGGCACACCTGGCTGTTGCAGAAGGTAAAGTGGCTGACCCTTGGATTTTGGCTCAGGTCACGTAGTCTCAGTCCAGGGATCCAACTCAGTGGGAAGTCTACTTCAGGATTCTCTCCCTCTGCCCCTCCGCGTGCTCACTCACTCTCGCATGCACATACACTCTCTAAAATAAATAAATCTTCAAAAAGAGAGAACGTGAGAGAGGAGAACAAGCCTGGACAATACATAAGCTCCAGCTACTATGCCTGTTTTTATTCCTAATGTAAACCACAGGCTAGAACATTCTTAGTCAACTGGGTCACAAGGTCACATCACATGGAGAAATCTCTCACCATACCTTCAATTCTCTATCAGGGACAAAGGCCAGAGAAAGCTCAAGTTCTAGCACTAGCCAGGCATGGTCATCTCCAGGGAATCTATAATACAAAATGCCTCGCTTCAACAAAGGTCCTGAGAGTGATGTTTCAAATTCCATCCCCAATTTTCACCCACTATTTCAGAAATAGGAAAAATAATTGAAGTTTGTTAGTAATTTTTCCACTTCATTGAAATCTTCCTCATGGTAAACAATCAAAGGAAACATGGTAAAATTTAAAGGAAAAAAAAATCACAGGAAACTTAAAAGTCAGATATTATACTTCACATCGAAAGGTATTAATACCAAAAAATGTATCAATGTATTTCACCAAAAACATTAAACACGCAACCTGAAGCCAAAATAGAAGAGACATTTCCACTCCTCAGCAACCACTGAGTTAAACAGTCATAGAAACAGCACTTAATATTACCTAGGGCAGTAGAAACATTGACTCACGCTCTCCTTTGATGTTAAAGAAAAAGAGGGGAAAACTTTAAAACCATCCCTTTAAACTTCAGATCCAATAGATTAAAAGCCACTTTGCCTCCTGGTCTCAGTTTCAAAGTCAATTCCTCACCCCACCCCCCAAAAATCACGAGTCATATATCAAATACCTGGTACCCAAGAAATTTATTGCCATAAATTCATTCAATTAATTCACTGAATGACCACACTGAACATACATCATCTGAATTCAACAAAGACGCTGAATTTTATCTTCGTCTTCCTAGCATTTCCATGGTATACTGGTAAACGTGGGTTATTTTCTCTCAATTTGAGAAAATGAAAGTGCAGAGAACAAATCTTTCAGATAGCAGCTATCACATAAATAAAATGTGATGAAAGGGGAAAACAGGGGTTCTCTATGCCCAACACCTCCTTGTGACGTTTTTAAATTGTTTAGAATCGTCTAAATATCTACTAATCTAAATATCAGACTAAATCCTTACATGCTACATCTTTATTTGCCATGGTAATGGCATAAAAAGCGGGGAATACTGTTGGCGTGTATGAGTTCAATTCTCCGACAATGCCGAAGTTTGAAGCCAATGAATTCATGCCGCTCCCCCTTAACTTTCCATTAACCTAGCTAACAAGAAATTGACAGACTGAGATTTCGGATTGTTTTATTTCCCAGACTCTCCCTCTGGCGGAGGCAGGAAAGAGGGGCGCAAACAGGGGTATGGTACACTGCAAATAAGACGAACAATCCTAAATAAAAGACAATTACTATGAAGCAGATAGAAGCAAGATTAGTTTCGCACTTTCAGCCCTCGGACTCCGTTCCAGAATTCAGCACCGCCTGCCAAAAGCAATGGCATTAGAGCAAATGATTAAATACCACCCACAACCTTCCGCCTCAACACCCCCGGGAAGGGCTTCATCCACCTCAGTTATGATCCTGCCGGGCAGTGCGCGAGGAGCACGGCTAACGCATTTTGAGTAAGCGAGGCCCACAGAGAGCAAGACGAGCTCCTAACGAGCTCATAACGAAAACGCCAAGAGTTTCCCAAGCAGGGACCTGAACACAAAGTCCCCGCTCTCGGTGCGGGCTGCAGAGCCTCTGCCTCCTACCGCTCACCGGGAAAAAGGGATCCCCCCACCGCGAAGCGGGGGGCCCAAAACTCGCCTCCCGCCGCCAAATCCGTCCCTCCCTCCCCGATGCGAGACCACCACCCTCTCTTCAGAGCTCCCAGAGAGGACCGTCATGGTCTCACTCAGTCCTTCCGCCCCGCTCGAGACGAGACCAGCCACCACCCCTCTCGGACCTGTCCCCGCGGGGTCCGAGCCGGCAGCGCGACGCCTCCATCCCCGCGGCTCAGGAAGTGGCAACCAAGTCCAGAACCCCCGACGCCCCTGCTAGGGTGGCAAGCCTGGCAGGAAGCCGGGCCCCGCCCCCTGGCAACCGCACCCCGCACTGTTGCCTCTGCCTATTGGTCCTCGTGCGCACCGCTCGTACCTCATTGGCTATTGCTGCCGCCCGGCGATGCGGGAGGGTTTCTAGGGGGCGGAGGCGCCGGGAGTTAAAGGCGCCTGCGCTCGAACTCTGGTGACGCGCTGGGTAAAGCTGGGTTCCCCGAGCGCATCTCCCGGATGGGGTGGAGGGCGGAGGGATGTGTCCGCGTCAGTCGCGGTGGCTCCCAGCGGGGTGGAAGTCAGTTTGTCGGAGGAGCGGCCCATCCCCCTAACCGCCACCCACTGAGCGGCCTCCCCGAGTCGCCGCCGTTTGTACCCACAGACCACCCACAGCGCTCTCTGGAAGTCTGTAATGTTAGAACTCACTCATAGACCTTTGCCGGCGCCCTCACAGTCGGGGCCCTCCCGACACCAGAGCCTTCCGGGAAGCACACTTGCACCCTCTACAGCAGTCATTGCCGTTGAATGCATCTTTCATAGTTATCTGGTATCGCATTCCAACTGCACAAAATTCCTTCCGCCTTCCCTACTCCAGCCCAAGCCTTTACAGCATTGCTGGATCAATTCTACAGATTTTAAGAACCTTTCCCGTTTACCTCTCTGTGGATGATCTTCAAACATCCATATCCCACGAGATTCCCTATCCAAATATGTACTCTCATTTCCAATAAATCTTGTCGCCACTTCCTTTCTCACCACCAACGTACGTACAAAACACCCTGGCACAAGTTACTGCCATGTTGTCTTTATAGCATTCGGAGGTCAGCTGTTTCCACACTGGTTTGCCTTTCTAAGAGGCACAGAAGTTGGCACAAGCTGGGAGAGCAGAGCATCCCTTTGATGTGTCAGCCTCCGCTCTCTGGGGGACCCTAAACACAGTTGATTATGGGGGCTTCAGAGTCCCATCTGTGAAATAAACAGAATAATCCCTGCTTGTTTAGCTCCGGCTAAACCAGACAGAGTAGATGCTTAAAACTGAACAGATGCAGTTGAAAGAGATGTTATCTGTATTGGTGAAAGGGCAACGGACTGGGTGGACATGCTCTAGTCACAGTTAAGTAGTCTTCTCTGAGAAGTTTCCATATTTAATTACATACATTTCAAGAAATCATTTTCCCATCCTATTTGATATTTACAGATTAGTTTGGATGCAAATAAAAAAAAACAAAATACGGCAAACCTAAGCAACTTATCTACATCCCCTTTATGACCCCTGACCCCATTGTATTCAGTTAGGGCTTGCTGCCTTTCCTCACCTTGGCCTTTGAGCAGAGGAGCAAGGTTGCAGAGGGGACAGCTCAGCTACAAAGTTGCAGAGTTTGCTTTAATGTTTCCCTACCCATCATATCATAAAGGAAGCTGCTGCTGAGCCTGACACAGAGATTGTACTCAAAAATGTGGAATGAATTAGTTTGAATGAGGTGATTAGAGGATTAATTAGTGGTTTTTAAAAAACAATGAAGACAGACCTTTTGTGGAGAAGGCAGTATTGCTGAGTGATTGGTAATCAGAAGCAGGAGTCTCTAAAACCTTTCTGCAACCATTTATTTACATACATTTTAAATAGTTACAAGATACTTTAAAATTTTAAACAGTTAATTTAAGAAAAATATGAACTGTTTCTGACACTAAAAACTTTCTAGGGAAAGATATTTTAAAAAGCAAATCTGGGAAGTGAATTCCCTTGTGACTCCAAAATTCTGGTTAAGACATCTTTTTTCTATTGAGGTTATTGGTTTTATTTCCGTTTTATTCTCCTAATGTACTCTTCTGCGAGCCAGAAAAGTACTTTAGTAACTTCATGAAAATTTCTCAAGACTGCTGGAGTCTGAGGAATCCAGTGAGTTCTTCACAAGGAACTGGTTTTTGTTCAGCTTCCCTCTCTCCCTGAGGTAAGTAAACAAGTGGCGTCGTCTCCTCCATGTGACCTTGATCCCATACTTCTCTTCAGGGGTGTCTTTAACTAGAACAGGCCCAGCCTCTGGGCTCTTGGGAGTACTAGTGTGGAAGGAGCCGCTCAGAAGGCTACATTCCCTCTGATTGGGGGAAACGGGCCCCTCCTTCACAAACGATGACTCTGGGGTCTGGATATCAGGTGGAATGAATACGTAAGGTAAGTTTTGAAGCACGTGTGCTGACACTTCCCCATAGCTTTGAGGACTGAGCACTGGAACTAAGGACCTTCCAGAAATGCGCTTTTCTGACTGACCAGGGCATTCCCTGGCCAAGGGCATCCCAAGTGCGGCTGAACCGGAGGAAGGCAGCGGACTCTCAAATGTTAGATGTGGGAATTTGGAAGTGGTGGATTTTCGACTTGAATGTCTTGCCTGGTTTCGATGATGACGCTTCTGGTTCACTGGGAACCAGCCTTCTGCTGTCGTATCAAACTGAGGTGATACCTTAAGGATCAAAAACAAAAACCAAAAAGAAGTGAGGCAAGCCAGCTATCAAATAGGAACCTGAGGGTGGAAACTATACTAAAGGACCAGAATTCTAAATGGGGGCCCACTATAGTAATGGCCACAGAACAAAATATCCCTCTAAAAGGATACTAAAATAAAGTGATATGAGCTTTGGGCAAGTAATTCGATCTCTCTGGCTTTCCGCTTCCTTATGTTTAAGAAAAGGGACAATGCCTCCTTTACTTTATAGCACCACAACTTGTTTAACAATCTTTAAACTTTGAGGATAGAGACCAGCAATCTTCCTCACCTTTGATGCCCAGAACCTGGCAGAGTGCCTGGCACGAAGAAGGCCCCCAGTGGAGTGAATGCTGAGTTCAAGAATAGGAAATGAGATCATGTATGGGAAGCAGCTAGCATTAAGACCTGACACATGGGGGTGCCTCGGTGGATCAGTGGGTTAAGGCTCGGCCTTCGGCGCAGGTCATGATCTCAGTGTCCTAGGATTGAGCCCCCATCGGGCTCTCTTCTCAGTGGAGAGCCTGCTTCTCTGCATAAACTTAAAAAAAAAAACCCACACAACTCTTCTTTAAAAAAAAAAACAACAGGGCGCCTGGGTGGCTCAGTGGGTTAAGCCACTGCCTTCGGCTCAGGTCATGATCTCAGAGTCCTGGGATCGAGTCCCACATCGGGCTCTCTGCTCAGCAGGGAGCCTGCTTCCCTTCCTCTCTCTCTGCCTGGCTCTCTACCTACTTGTGATCTCTCTCTGTCAAATTAATTAATTAATTAATTAATTAATTAAAAACAAAAAAAAAAAAACCAACCAAAAAAAAAAAAACACCCAACACATGAAGAGTTCTCTAAATGTTCACTCCTCACCCACGGGATTCTAACATTTCAGTTTCTTCTACAATTCTGAAGCAAGTATTTGTTTCTTCCAACTAATCCTGAACAAGCTATATTTATTAAGCACTCTTAAGTGAAGTTTATGCTTTTGTCTGGCCCTCTGGCTATACTACTGCCCTGACAGTAGCTGTATTCTCTTCCTAGAGCCTTGAAATATGTCAAAATATGTCATGTCAAAATATGACATGTCATTTCTGTGGGTTTTTTCCCAGGTTTACTCTATTAAACTGTAAATACCATACCTAGTTAAATAGTTTACCTCTCAAGTGAAGCTTGGGGAACAATCTCATTTTTTACTCATTCTGCCATTTATCTGGCTGCTTCAGTGACCTACTGGGTAATGAAACTTTTATACTGAACTCTTTAAGAAGAATGTGGAGGGAAAGACTCCTACTCCAAGCAGCTTGCCTCAGCTTGAACTTAGAAAATATACAGGGCACCGGGGTGGCTCAGTGGATTGAGCCTCTGTCTTTGGCTCAGGTCATGGTCGTAGGGTCCTGGGATTAAGTCCCTTGTCAGGCTCTCTGCTCAGTGGGGACCCTGCTTCCCCTATTCCCTCTCTCTGCCTGCCTCTCTGCCTACTTGTGATCTCTCTCTCTGTCAAATAAATAAACAAAATCTTTAAAAAGAAAAGAAAATATACAAAGATGGCTGATAACAAAAAGAATACATTGCCTCCTTATCCCAGCCCCCAGGAACCTTTGGAGGCCCTGGCTTAAGGGGCAGAAGTGGCAGCATTCTGAAAAGCCTAACCAAGCAAAAGTCAAAGTAAGAATTCCATGGCCTACCCAGGAAGTGATGGTGTTATGGTCAATGGGCTTGCTGGGCACCTGTCTCGTGTGGGTGATGGTAAGCTGGGGAGAGCCATAGTGGTGTTTGGGGCCCTCCAGTGGTGGTTCTTGGAATAGCAGCTGGCCTTTCTGGGAACGCTGGCGGCGTTTTTTTCTGGGAGGCATCAATAGGTGAATGAAGAGCAGTTAGTAACCGCATGATGCTGGTTGTAGTCAGGTCGGAGTTCAGGCTCCGATTCCAACCCATGCCTGCAGAGGGGGAAAAAACAAAAGGTGGGGGACAATTCTGAGGATTACGTCCCCAGCTCTTGCTCATCCTCTGTCAACCAGTTCTACTATCAACTACCACCCCTACCTCCACACTGCAGGGAGCACAGCTTCCTATCCCTACAACCACCAAAGTAAAAACACAGGAGTTCCCGTTCAACAACGTTCATTCAGTGCACACTGATCCAGCGTGTGTTGGATGCCATGCTGGGTGTTGGGAATTTAAAGATGCATAACCATTGATTCTATGATTATTTATCAAGTGCCAAGTGCTTGTAGGGACACAAAGGTAAGATTGTGCCTGTCTTCAAAGAACTGAGAGGCTAGCAGAGAGAGACAGAAGATTATGATAAAGAATGCTTCCACGTACTGTAGGGGAGGCCTTCTACAGAGGGTAATACGTGACCTAGTACAGAAGGGCTAGGGAAAGCCTCCAGGCTGAGGAACAGCACATACAGAGGCCCGGAGACAAGACCGTGAATTAAAGGTATCATAGACTCCATGAAGCAGGACACAGCATAGGCAAAGTCAGATGCAAGACCTCAGAGGCTGGACCCGTGTCAGGGTCAAGTCAGAAGAAGCAGGTGTGGGGTGCCGGGGAGTTGCTCAGATGGTTAGGTGGCTGCCTTCGGCTCAGGTCATGATCTCCAGGTCCTGGGATCGAACCCCACATCCGGCTCTCAGAGGGGACCCTGTTTCTCCTTCTGCCTCTGCCTCTCCCCCTGCTTGTGTGCTCTCTTTCTCTCTCTCTCTCTCTCAACTGAATAAATAAAATCTTAAAAAAAAAAAAAAAAAAAAAAGAAAAGTAAAAGAAAAAGCAGGTGTGCCATACGTGTTTGGACTCTAGCCTAAGTAGTTGCTGAGGATTTTCAAGCAGAACGATGTGATCACACTTGGTTTGTTTTTTTTAACTTTCTCTTCAGATAATTTTGAACACACACAAAAGGAGGATGAATAATATGAGCCCCCATGTACCCATCACCCAGCTGCAACGATCATCAACCCATAGCCATCTGGATCCATCACACCCTTCATCCACTTCCTCTACTCCTGTATTATGAAGATGATATTGCCAACCATTATATCATCTCCATTAATTATATATATATATATATATATATATATATATATATATATATATGTATGTGTATATATTTATTCCTTAATATTATCAAATATCCAGGGATGTCTGGGTAGCTCAGTGGGTTAAGCTTCTACCTTTGGCTCAGGTCATGACCCCAGGGTCCTGGGATCAAGTCCCGCAAAGGGCTCCTTGCTCGGCGGGGAGCCTGCTTCTTCCTCTGCCTGCCACTCCCCCTGCTTGTGCTCTCTTTGACAAATTAAAAAATGTATTATCAAATACCTAGACCTGTTCAAATTTTCAATTGTTTCATAAATGTCATAATTAGTTGTTTTTGTCTTTTAGATAGGTCATCCTGGCAACAGTGTGGAAGGAGAGGGAGTACTGTGGAAGTAGGGGGTCAGGTTTTAGGAGGTTACTTAAGTGAGAAATGATCAGGCCTGAATCTGGGCTATGTCAGTGGAAATGGGGACTAGACACAGAAGCAGGATCAACAGGCCTATGGAGTAATAAAAAGTCTGAAAAAAGTGGCCAGATCTAGTAACCAGATCGACTTTAGTAAGAGCTTCATCAGTGGAAGCGTGGGAGAGAAGTCTGCATGCAACAGAGAGTTGCATGGGAGGTACAGCTGAGCATCTAGCAAAGTCCCCCAACAGGGCAGATGGGTCCCACCACACATTCATGACTCATTCAGTCAGTCAACAATAAAAAGTAACATAGTCTTATGTTACTTATGTCACTAGGCAGCGGACATACAGGTAAAGGAAAAAGAAAGGACAAAACTCAGGAACTAACATTTTTAGGGAGAACACAGGTAATACACCCAGCTGTTTGTTTGTTCATTCAGCCATTCAACCAACACTTACTGAGTGCCGACAGTGCTAGGCCCTGTTCCTGGGGCTGGAAATATAAACCAGAGAACAAAATGAAATCCCTGCCCTCATGGTGCTTACATCCTAGCTGGGAAGTGTCTATGGAGAAAAACCAAACAGGATAAGGGGTTGACCCAACTCTGTTCTTTTAGACAGGGTTGTCAGGGAGGGCGACTGAAAAAGTGATATTTGTGCAAAGACCTGAAATGAAGAAAGGAGAGAAGAGGAGAACCAGTTCAAGTGACACAGGGCTTCACAGGCAAGGTGAAGGACTCTGGACTTAATTATTCTTGGTGTGACAGGAAGCCACGGCAAGGCTCTGGACAGGGAAGCGACATTTATATTTTACAATGATAGCTTCAGACAGTCTGTAAGAACAGGTGCGTTGGGAGAGCAGGCGTGGAGAAAGGAAGCAGGGTGCCCGGTTAAAGGGCTGCTGCAGGAGTCCCGTGGAGAGAGGACAGCAATAGCAATGACTCCAGTCAAAGTGTTGACATTAGCCAGCCTCCAATAGACCTGACATTGCTCGGCAGTAATCCTACTATGTTTCCTTCATCAACTCATTATCTGCAGATTATCTTAAGATATTTCCACTTTCTTAAAACCTTAAAATTCCCCATCCCTCTTAACAAATGACCTTACTTCCTGCTCCACAAAGAATGCAAGAGACACCAAAGAAAATACTCTCACTTTCCAGATACCGAACATACAAACCTATATATATCTGCATCCATTCTCTTCATGCCATAGTCGCAGGTCAGTCCTGTTTACTCTCTAAAACCTTTCCGTCTGGCTGTGTTTTGGAGCTCTTCTTACTTTACACACCTTTCATAGGCAATTATCGGCTCACAACTACAAGTGGATGACTTAAGTATTTATACGCTCAGCTTAGAATTCTCTACACTCAGTACCCACATACCACTGCCTACTTGACACCAACTAGCTGTCTCAAATACAGCTGAAATTCAACTTATTTATATATTTTAAATTTTCCAGTTGACTCTAAATATCTTTTTTTTCCTTTTTAAGGTTTTATTTTTTTACTTATTTGACAGAGAGAGAGAAAGCACACAAGCATCGGGAGAGGTTACAGACTCCCTGCTGAGCAGGGAGTCAGATGAAGGGATCGATCCTGTACCCCAGGATCAAGACCCAAGCCAAAGGCAGACACTTAACAAAGCCACCCAGGTGCCCTCAAACTCAACAAATTTATAGATTGTATTTCTTTATTTGACAGATGGACATCACAAGTAGGCAGAGAGACAGGCGAGGGGGAAAGTAAGAGGGGGTGGGAACAGGCTCCCTGCTGAGCAGAGGGCCCGATGCCGGGCTCAATTCCTGGACCCTGAGATCACAACCTGAGCAGAAGGCAGAGGCTTAACCCACTGAGCCACCCAGGTGCCCCATAACTCAATATATTTAAAACTGAATTAATTATCATCTCCCCTGCACCCGCTCCACAGGTAATTATCTTCCAAGGCCCTTGCTCGGGGTATGGTATTATCATTCATCTAGTTACGCAGCCAGAAACCTTGACTTGTCCCACCTCTGTCCCCATCCAACATCATCAAGCCCTGACAATCTTACCTCTTAAGCATGTCCTCTCACTCATTGCTCTTTCTCTCCCCACCACCTTTGAAGTTCCAACAGTCCTGATCTGGAGTACTGCAGTAGCCTAAACGGGTCTACCCTAATCCACTCCAGCACCCCCTGCAGGGGAAGCTTTTAAAAATGCAAATCTGATCTTGACTCACAGCTTAAAATTTCTGATTTCTGGATAAGGCCCAAATTCCCTCAGTTATGGCTAAGATCCTATTTCCTCGAGCTCCAGCTTCGTCTCACACCACACTCTGTTCAGGTCTCTCAGCCCTGACTCCTGCGCTATTCTTCAGTCTTTGTACACCCCCAATTTTCTTCCTGCCACACAGCCTTTGCACACCATCTCAGAAAAGCTCAGAAAATCCTTTCCTGACCTACCGAAGGCAAAATCTTATCGTAGATACTCAGTCATCAATGACCTCTCTAATTTATCCCTTCACAGCTATAATTCTCCTCTTGCTTAATTCGATTCTTCAGAAATGGCTGTTGTCTCCTCTCTTCCCGTCAGACTGTATACGGGGTAAAGAAAGAACCTCCCCTACTACCACTGTTATCCTAGCTGGGCCTGGCACATAGTAGGTGCTCAACAAAATGTGTCGCCCAAGTTAATCAAGTATTATCATGGCGTGGAGTTTTCTTTAAGATGGAGGAAGCTTAAACAAGATGACACGCCGGTTGACTAGTCGAGGCGGCCAGACGATTGTTCGTCGGCTGGGCAAGGAGTCGTTTCCCCCCAGGAGGGAAGTCAAACCCTGGAGGCTTTGAAAGGGCCAGAGGACCGCGAGAGAGGCGGGAAGAGTGGCGCCGGGGGGCGGGCGCAGGACCGCGACCCGGAACGCGCGAGGGAGCGCAGGCTGAGGGCCCCGGCCCGGGCAGCGCCGTCTCCCCGCCGCCCCCGCCGGCCCGGCCGCCCCCCGCCGCGGGGGCCCCTCCTGCGCCCTCCAGGCCGCCCCCGGCCGCCCCCCTCCCCACGAGCCGGCCGCCTGCCCGCCTTACCCGCCCGGCGGCGTCCCGGCCGCCGCTCCCCAGGGCCGCAGCGGCTTTCGAGCCCGGAACGCTGAGACAAGGACGGCCGCCGATTGGCGACGCTCCGTCACGTGACCGCAACGCTCCGCCGGCGCCAATTTCAAACAGCGGAACAAACTGAAAGCTCCGGTGCCCGACCCCACCCCCGGCCTCCTGGCCCGGGACCCCTCCCCTCCCGGGATCCCCCGGGATTCCCCACCCCTCCCGCACCGCCGGGGACCCGGCCGGCCTGGCGCGAGTCCCTGTCCGGGCCCCTGGCTCGGCCCCCAGGTTGGAGGAGCCCGGAGCCCGCCCTCGGAGCCACAGCCCAGCAGCAGCGGCGGCGGCTGCAGACTGGAGGTGAGCGGGGCGGGGGGGGCGGTGGAGGGGCGCGGAGGAATGGAGTCGGAGCCGGGGCCCGGGCAGAGGCAAGGGAGCCCGGGCTCGGGCGTCGAGGTCAGGGGGTCTAGCGGCAGGGCGCTGGACCGGAGTGGAGGTTTGGGGCCCCACGGGAAGGAGGGCTGGGAGAGGGTGCAAACTTTTTCTGCCTCCAACCTCCTGGCCTTGTCCTTGCTTCTTCCTCACATCACCTCTTGGCCTTCCCTGTAAGTTTGACCTCTGCGTCCTGCCCATAACCTCGGGGCTGCTGCTGCTGCTGGCCTACTTTTCTAGGCCGGCCGTGGCTGGCGTGAAGATTGAGCTTATTCTGCATTAAGTCAAAGACAAAACTGTCGACACCCTCCGCTCCTCCCAAGCGCTCTCACCACTGAGCAGCACTGCCTCCACCCATCCTTTTCCAGGGCCCTTCTCCCGGTTCCTGAGAACCTGCAAGGTTTCCCTGTTCAGGATGGGCAGTAGTGTCAGAGGGGTCACTCTGGAAGTCCCCTAGCTTAGATTAAAGAGTTGGACATGATAGGAAGAGACTGGTCAGAGAGTTGAAAACAAAATTAAGCCTTAGACCCGGAAGATACCTTTTGGGGATGGAGAAGGAATAATAGTATTTCCTCATTGGTGGGCGAGGGAGGAAGGGAGGGAGGGAGGCAGGCCCAAAGAGACCGGAGGTAGAAATAAAACTGAGATTTGAAAGTAGAGGAAACCTAGTTATAAAGGAAAGGGAGGGGGCGAGTGGAAAGAGCCTGTGAACTCAAAGCAGGTGACAAATGTCATTGGGCTGTGACAGACATTTTTAGGGAGATACTGGATTTCCTAACACAGCCCATTTTTCTGTCAAAGTACCTTTAAAGAGGATTACATGATTTTACAGGATGGCAGAGTATTCTGTGTGTCTATTAAAGTCAACAAACACAAAAAAATTTTTTTAAGATTTTATTTATTTGAGAGAGAGAGCAGGAGAGCAGGGTGAGGAGTAGAGGGAGAAGCAGACTCCCCCGCTGAGCAGGGAACCCAACGTGGGGCTTGATCCCAGGACCCCTGGATCATAACCTGACCTGAAGGCAGATGCTTAAGTGACTGAGCCACCCAGGCGCCCAATAAACACATTTTTTTTATTTTTTCTTTTTTATTTTTTTAATTTTTTAATTAATTATTTTTTAAATTTTATTTGACAGACAGAGATCACAAGTAGGCAGAGAGGTAGAGAGAGAGAGGGAAGCAGGCTCCCTGCCAAGCAGAGAGCCTGATGCGGGGCTCGATCCCAGGACCCTGGGATCATGACCTGAGCCGAAGGCAGAGGCTTTAACCCACTGAGCCACCCAGGTGCCCCAACACATTTTTTTAAAAAGATAAAACTATTGGGACGCCTCGGTGGCTCAGTTGGTTGAGCGGCTGCCTTCGGCTCGGGTCGTGATCCCGGCGTCCTGGGATCGAGTCCCGCATCGGGCTCCTTGCTCGGCGGGGAGCCTGCTTCTCCCTCTGCCTCTGCCTGCCATTCTGTCTGCCTGTGCTCGCTCTCTCCCCCTCTCTCTGATAAATAAATAAAATCTTAAAAAAAAAGATAAAACTATTTTCCTTAACATGACAAAGCCAACTTAGCATATTGATGACAGCACATTCTGTTGGCCGAGAGATAGGGAATGTAGTCTTGGTTCTGGAAGAGAAATCAAGCAATCGGGTGACGTGCTTAGAAAGGTTAAAATATGAATAAGCACATGCAAGTACTAAAATGTCACTATAGAAATATTTTGCAAATTGTGAAAGAAAAGTGTACTCTTGCTTTTACCAGCAAGGATAATAGCCTGTGAGATGAATAGCACCATGGGCCTCATTGAATAGAGCAGTTTCTGTTTTCTTCTGAGGTCTTGTGAAGTGGGAGGCGATGGCAAGGGAGCAGTAGTGCACTCTGCCTTTCTCCTCTGATCCTATGGACACATCCTTTTATTTATAGACTGAGATGATATAAAAATATACAGGCTTTTTCAATCCTAAAATACATTATGGGATTAGAGTTTGGTCCTCAAATTGCCAAATGTCCTCCTATTCCAGCATCCCTGTCCCTAGAGTCACTGAAAGTGATCTGTACTATAATAAACAATCATAAAAATTTCCACATTTTTGTAACTGTCCCATTCATTTCTGTAGCCAGACATTCTTTTTTTTTTTTTTTTTTTTTTTTTTATTTATTTGAGAGAGAGAGAGACAGCAAGCGAGAACATGAGCAAGGAGAAGGTCAGAGGGAGAAGCAGACTCCCCGTAGAACTGGGAGTCTGATGTGGGACTCGATCCCAGGACTCCAGGATGATGACCTAAGCCGAAGGCAACTGCCCAACCAACTGAGCCACCCAGGCGCCCCTGTAGCCAGACATTCTTAAGCTTCGGGAAGACCTTTGGTTATTTTGACCTCTGTTCAACCCTGCTTTCCCCTTTTGAAATGCTTCAGTTTTAGCTTTCTTTTGTCGTAGAATTCATCTCCTTATTGTTTGAGGTCTTTACAGAGGCCCAGGGATCATTAACCTGGGCCTGTGGGCTCATGCTTTTGGTCATGGAAAGAGGAATGCCTCTCTCTAGCAGTACCTCCTTCTCAGCCTAACAGATTTCTGACATCCTGCTGTTCCTTGCACTTTCCAGGGCCTGTGCTTGTGATTCTCAATGGAGAGTGAAAGCACAGATTCATAATGAAAACCAGCCCCCGTCGGCCACTGATTCTCAAAAGACGGAGGCTGCCCATTCCTGTTCAAAATGCCCAAGGTGAAACATCAGGAGAGGAACCTAAGAGGCCCCCTGCCCAACAAGAGCCTGGTCAAGCACAGGCCTCCAAGGAGGCGGCAGAGTCCAACTCCTGCAAGTTTCCAGCTGGGATCAAGATCATTAACCACCCCACCATGCCCAACACCCAAGTGGTGGCCGTCCCTAACAATGCCAATATCCAGAGCATCATCACAGCATTGACCGCCAAAGGAAAAGAGAGTGGCAGCAGTGGGCCCAACAAGTTCATCCTCATCAGCTGTGGGGGAGCCCCCACTCACCCTCCAGGACCCCAGCCTCAAGCCCAAACCAGCAATGATCCCAAGAGGACAGAAGTGGTCACCGAGACCCTGGGACCAAAGCCTGCAGCTAGGGATGTGAATCTTCCTAGACCACCTGGAGCCCTTCCCAGGCAGAGATGGGAGAGCTGTGGTATGTGGTCTGCAAGGCAAAGGGGTGAGGAGCCCAGCCTTTCCTCTCTGGTAGCAAGGACTGCAGTCCATCACATTGGTACTTAACAGATAGGCACCTAGCCTGAACCAGGGGAAAGTCTTGTCTTTCTTCATCCCAAATCCTTGACCCAGATCCTTTGGGCACCATCGAAAGTGCCCAAATTATAATTTAGCATTTCTCTTATTTTTCTTTATATTAGGAGAGGATTTGTTTTTTGTTTTTTTGTTTTTTGCTGTTCTCTTCCCTGTTGACCATATAAGGAAATAGGAATCTTTCTCCATTTTAATAAAGGAGAAAATGGAAGCATGAGGAGGAAAAGTGACTTTGCACAAATACTAACGCTTTGGTAAAGTTGCCTTGACTGATCTCTCAGGCTCAGTGTGGCTCCTGAATTTCTCCTGAGATCTGTAATGGGGCAGAGTACCTGAGGACCTGAGGACCACAATAGATACAGCACGTGTTCCCTGTCCCTACGGGTAGAGGTTTGGAGAGATGCTCCCTACCCACCAATTTTTATGGGCCTGCCAGGCACAGGGATCAGGCAGCTAAGTGGCATCTTGGGTTGTTTACTCTCTAGCTGGTGGCGAGGCGGCAGGCTGCATTCTCGACAACAGCTTGACCAACATCCAGTGGCTTGGAAAGATGAGTTCTGACGGGCTGGGTTCCAGCAGCATCAAGCAAGAGATGGAGGAAAAGGAGAATCGTCACCTGGAACAGAATCAGGTAAAGGTGACTTCTCACTAGGGAAGTCGGGGACAGGGCAGGGCACTTCTAAGAAGGGAAATGGATCAAGTGACCTGTAGAGCAGAATTTCCAAGCTCTGGTATTAGCCCTGCGCTTAGCGCTATTCTGCATAACATTTGAGCTACCTTTGTGCCTGTCATCTGTTTGGCCCCATCTGTGACATTTCCTTGAGGGCGGCTGTTCCTGGCTCACTGTGTATTCCATGAGCACTAAGTTTAGTCTCTGCGCTTAGCAGGTACTGGGTAGATATTCGGGAAATGATGAAGTTGAAATCTTTCCTTAGTTGGGAGAAATTGAGCTTTAAAGAGGCAGCCCAACAATATGGAAGGAATAGAGGATTTTTAACAAGACAGTCCTATTAGGGACGCCTGGATGGCTAAGTCAAGCGTTGCCTTCTGCTCAGGTCATGATCTCAGGGTTCTGGGATCGAGCCCCACATCGGGCTAGCTGCTCAATGGGAAGCCTGTTCTCCCTCTCCCACTCCCCCGCTTGTGTTCCCTGTCTCGCTGTGTCTATGTCAAAAAAATAAAAATCTTTTAAAAAATAAGATAGTTCTATTAGAAGATACATTAATAGCAAATAAAGTTGTTAGATGTGCATTTTATTTATTTAAGATTTTATTTATTTATTTGACAGACAGAGATCACAAGCAGGCCAAGGCAGGCAGAGAGAGAGGAAGGGAAGCAGGCTCCCCGCTGAGCAGAGAGCCCGATGTGGGACCCGATCCCAGGACCCTGAGATCACGACCCGAGCCGAAGGCAGCGACCTAACCCACTGAGCCACCCAGGCGCCCCTAGATGTGCATTTTAAATAGTCTGGCAAGCAGATTCAATTTGACCCAACTATGCGGCCTGGTGGTGGTTTTTACAGTATTGCTGCATATGCCCTTAAATCTATCATTCCACAGCCTTTAAAAGTGACAATTTACATGAATGTGTGCATAAGTAAAACTTAAAACTTGTGCACTTTCTAAAATTAGAGCTCAGGTTTTAAATTATTTTAAGATTTTTTTTTTTAAGGGGCACCTGGGTGGCTCAGTGGGTTAAGCCGCTGCCTTCGGCTCAGGTCATGATCTCAGGGTCCTGGGATCGAGTCCTGCATCGGGCTCTCTGCTCGGCAGGGAGCCTGCTTCCTCCTCTCTCTCTCTCTACCTGCCTCTCTGCCTACTTGTGATCTCTCTCTGTCAAATAAATAAATAAAATCTTTAAAAAAAAGAAAAAAGATTTTTTTTTTTAAGATTTACTTATTTTTTTATTTGATGGAGAGAGAAATCACAAGTAGGCATAGAGGCAGGCAGAGAGAGGGAGTGGGTAACAGGCTACCTGCTGAGCAGAGAGCCTGATGCAGGGCTCGATCCCAGGACCCTGAGATCATGATCTGAGCCGAAGGCAGAGGCTTAACCCACTGAGCCACCCAGGCGCCCCTATTTTTTTGAAAAAGATTTATTCATCTATTTATTCCAGAGAGAGTGAGAGATTAGGCGAACGGAGGGGCGGGGGGCCAGAGGAAGAGAGACAATCTCAAGCTATCTCCAAGCTGAGTGCCAAGCCCAACCCAGAACTCGATCCCATGACCCTGAGATCATGACCTAAGCTGAAACCAAGAGTCAGAGGCTCAACTGACGGGGCCGCCCAGGCAGCCCAGAGCTCAGTTTTTTCAACTGTGACTGATCAGCTCTTTGCCTAAGACTTAGCCAAATGTATGCTTTGCAGACATTTGTCCATCCTATATTCCTAAAAATACCTCATACAAACCCCCAAAAGACATGGGTTTATTCACATCCCATTGGTAGTAGAGAGCAGATGAAGATGTTGGTCTCTTGACTCCCAAGTCTGAAAAATGAGCATGATTTTAGGATAAAATCAATGCTCGAAGAATCCTGATGTACAGGCACCTGGGTGGCTCAGTCGTTAGGCATCTGCCTTTGGTTCGGTCATGATCCTGGGGTCCTGGGATCGAGCCCTGCGTCTAACTCCCTGCCCCGTGGGAAGTCTGCTTCTCACTCTCCCGCTCCCCAGGCTTGTGCTCCCTCTCTCACTGTCTCTCTCTGTCAAATAAATGAATAAAATCTTTAAAAAAAAAATTCCTCATGTACACCCAAACTTACCTGAGAGGTTTCCACTAGCAGACTGGACCTCCACTTATTATGGGACAACATATTCAACGAAATGAACAATGACACAGAAGTGGCTCCACATTGTCCAGGGACTGGACTAGATCATTGCTAAGCTTCCTGATCCTAAAATTTTATTCTATGGAATAGTTGTCTCAGATGAGTAGGTTTCTAGCACAATTCCATCAGTTAAAAGGTTTCTCTAGGGGGTGTTATTTGAGGGGGCCCCGGGAAGGTCTTATGAACTCTTCCATGTCATTTCTTTTTCTCCTTGTCTTTGGCATCTCGTAACCCACAGGTCGAGGAGCCCCCGGGAGCATCCACATCCTGGCAGGACTCTGTGTCTGAGCGGCCACCATACTCTTACATGGCCATGATACAGTTCGCCATCAATAGCACCGAGAGGAAGCGCATGACCTTGAAAGACATCTATACTTGGATCGAGGACCACTTCCCCTATTTCAAACACATCGCCAAGCCAGGCTGGAAGGTACATAACCCGTAGCGACAGTTTGTCCAGCAGTTTGTCCACACAGGTGTGCAGCCTTGTGTCCAGTGCTCTGAGGAACAGTTCAATGCCGAGAAAGCTGGAACTGTAAACAAGTGTATGTTTCTCAGCTGGAGTGACTAAGTAGCTTTACGAAAAGACCTTAATGAAAAAAAAAATGCTGTCCATGACCCAAGATTCACCTCCTCTAATGTCACATGTCTTCTCCAGGAGGCAGAGATTCTCTCTTCATTGTACCTGTGGGGACACTGAGGTCCCTTGGAGTTGCTGTCACTCATACTAACTGACAGGGCCACAGCATTGGGCTTCTGACAGACAGAAAACCCAGCTCCAAGCAAGGGGGTTTTCTTTTGTTTTGTTTCCTCCGTGGTAGAACTCTTCACACTCTTACCTCAATGAAATTTCCTGGTTTCTTAGTTTCTTCACTTCACTTGCCACTGATTGCTTCACAGCCTCGGTCCTCTTTCCTAGCCGCTGATACCTATCCGGGTCTTTTCTTTTACTATCAGCCATTGGATTGATGGATTAATGGTCCGGCTTGGCAGCTCCTCGGTGTGGAACAGCAGGGAGAGAGCTCCACTAGGCAAGACCGTGAGGACGAGGAGGACACTGCTGGCTACAAAGGGGGAGGCCTGAGGCTGATGTCCCCTCGGGGACGACTCTGAAGCTAAAGTAGCTGACTAGTAGTTGTCTTTCTGTCCTTGCAGAACTCCATCCGCCACAACCTTTCTCTCCACGACATGTTTGTTCGGGAGACGTCTGCCAATGGCAAGGTCTCCTTCTGGACTATCCACCCCAGTGCCAATCGCTACTTGACGTTGGACCAGGTGTTTAAGGTGAGTATCCTGGTTCCCTCTAAATAGGCCAGAATTGGTCGTCCTAGTATCCATCTCAAAAGGAAACAGGTTGTCCTTGTGATGCCCTTACCTGGCCAGGGCAGACTTAGAAGCCAGACAGCCTAGAGACGAACTACATAAAACTAGCCGAATTAAATACAGTTGACATACACCAAATGACACACTTCTAGGCTATACCAGGCCTTGGGGAGGGCTGCTCTGATCCAAATAGATGACTTCCCCCGGCAGTGTTTCCCGAACTGCTTTGTGGATAAGAATTGCCCGGGCTTGCTTGTTAAAACAGAGTGTCCCAGGCCCTGATCGTGGGGCTTCTGACTCAGTGGGTCTGGGATGGGACCAGGTATATGCATTTTTATCAAGCCTTTCAGGTGATTCCTACAGAGAAAGTCTAGAAACCTTGCATTGAAAGAGCCCTTCTTCAGCCTGGAGACCAGAAACCAGCCACCAGAACACCTTTTCAGAAGTGATTGTTTGGGGATTTCAGAGTCCCCACAAGGCAGCTTGCAAGCTATCCCTGTTCCCCTGGGCTGGCACATTGTCCCCTGGGACCCTCAGCATCCAACAGGACTAGCTGTTTTTCCCAACCTGGGCAGACTGACCACGCTGGTGGTAACTTCATCTCATTTCTCTCCCACAATGCCTGACCGCCACCAGCCACTGGACCCAGGGTCTCCACAATCGCCTGAGCACTTGGAATCAGTAAGATTCTTCTCCTCCCGGCTCGGGGCTTGGCCTTGTTTTCCTTTCACCGCGCAGCATGCTTTAGTGGACAGGGGAAGGGAGCCTATGTGGCTTGTGTGACTGCCAGCCCTAAGCACAGAGCACCCTGAGCTCCTGGGAGTAAGGAAATTGACGGCCGCCACCTCATGCCCCCGTTCCTCCCAGCTCCTGCCCACTTCTCCTCCCCCCAGCAATGGGCACAATGAAGGTCATGGAGCAGAGCACAGTGTGGCAAGAGGACGTGCCACAGGCTTTGTGCAAGACGGCAACCTCAAGTGCATGGTGTAGGCCTGGCAGGCAGCAGTTATCCCTCTTTTTTTCCTACCTGGCTTTTCTCTGCCACTAGTAGAGCTCCATGCTTTAGCATCCCCTGGGGGTGGCAAGGACACATGGATGAGTTGGTAGGATCGTCCTGCCATGGTAGGTCTGTGTGCCATCCACCTGTTCCCACTAACCAGGCTCTGGAGACAGTGCTCACTTGCATCCACCCCAGACCAGCCTTTTCTTTCTGGGCTGTCGGTTAGCTCAGTGCACAGTACCGGAGCAGCTGGCGGGTTCTCCTGCCCTCTCCCCCTGCCTCATTAACCCAGGTTTCTTTCTCTCCTTCTCTGCCACAAGCAGCAGCAGAAACGACCCAATCCTGAACTCCGCCGGAACGTGACCATCAAAACTGAACTCCCACTGGGCGCACGTTAGTATGGGACAGTGGGCATCAGGCTAGTCCTTGCTCTGGGGGCATATTTTAAAGACAACCAGGCTGCAGGAGTCTGTGGCCAAGCTCAAAGGGCGCTGAGTCCAGAGAATGAGAAAGAGCTCCCGGGATTGAGAAGGGCGGTATTCCTGGACCCCTGCTCCTGATCTCTCCCGTGTCCTCCTAGGGCGGAAGATGAAGCCGCTGCTCCCACGGGTCAGCTCGTACCTGGTACCCATCCAGTTCCCAGTGAACCAGTCACTGGTGCTGCAGCCCTCGGTCAAGGTGCCACTGCCCCTAGCAGCTTCCCTCATGAGCTCAGAGCTTGCCCGCCACAGCAAGCGAGTCCGTATCGCCCCCAAGGTGAGTGGCTTCCGTTTTGCTCTGAGGAGACACTCCAGTCCATTAAAAGTGTTGAACCTATAGTTTGCAAGCACTCTGCTAAGTGTTCCGGGAGAAGCTTATAAATCTAGTTGGGTAGAACAAGGCGTTTCCCTTTGTATGGCAAAGGAGAATTCAAGAGCATTATAAGAGCTAAAGAAGAACTTGGATTATGGTATAAGTGATGTCAGAAGCCCATAGACACCTGATGAGTTTATTAGAACTACCTTTGGGTAAGCAAACATGTGTGGCAATAGCATTCTGATGGGAAGTGCCATGGAGGCAGGAGATGCCAGTTTATACCTAGTAACGGTAGAGCAATTGGGTCAGTCTAGCTCCGGAGGTTCTCAGCCTCCATACTGTTGACATTCAGGGCTGGATAATTCTTTGTTGGGGATGGACAAGTAAGGTCCTACCAACTGAGGGATCTTTTAGCAGCATCCCTTGTCTCTCCCCACTACCTGCCAGGAGCCTCCCCTGGTGTAACAATTAAAACATGTCCAGACATTGCCACATGTCCCCTAGAGGATGAGAGGGTGGGGATAGCACCCCTTGGTTGAGCATCAGTGACCTATTTGGGGGAGAAAGTGAGGAGAGTTAAGTGAAGGCCATCTCGTGATGAGCTACCAAGTTTGGACTCTGTAGAGAAGGGTTTGTGAGCGAAAGCCGACTGGTAACAAAGCAGAGAAAAGGGCCCCCTTGCCTCCTTCTCTGAGATGGAAAGAGCATGGGCTCTAGAGTTTAGAGAGACTTGGGTTTGCTTTATTTTTTTTTAATTGAAAAAATATTTTTTAAATATACATAAAATTATACATATACATACCACCATATGTAATTTTACCTAAATGTATCCATGTGACTATAGCCCATATACTGTTTTCATTTTATTTACAGTCTTTTTTTTCCCCTTTTCTTCTTTCTGCCTCCCCTCCCCAACCTTCACTCATATCCCCCTGCTGCCTGTGATACCCGTTGCTGACCGCATAGTGTGCTTGCTTTTGTCATATGTCCTCGCTCTTCGCGTACTATAGGTACACACACAGCCATAATCACTTTATATATGTACATACGACACCCAGAACCTTCAAAATGGGATCACGCTACACTTTCCTGCCACAGGGAGAGTCTTCCAAGTTACTTGACATTGGCTCTAATTCATTGATTCTTAATAGTCACATAATAATCCACCGTGTGCCTAGGCCATAAATTTTCTAGCATTCCACTTTTATGGGTACATTTTGTTTCTGGCTTTTTTGCCCTATGAACAACAACAGCAATAAATGTCTTTGCAGGTACCTTTCTTACAAGTGCTTTTATTTCTGCGGGCTAGAAAACCAGACAAGAGATTGCCCAGGGGAAAGGTGTTTTCCATTTTATTAAATCTTAATAGATATGGTTTCCAAAAAAATATACGACAATTTACATTTCTACCAGCAATATGTGACAAGATCTGTATCTTTGTCAGCAATTGATATTAATAGTCTTTTACATATTTGCCCATTTGCTATGTGTAAATGATATCTCCTTGTTTCATTTTATCTCTCTATGCTTATCAGTAAGTGCCAGTACCTTCTCGTTATGTTGGGTCACTTAGAATGGTTCACCTCGAGGTTGTTATGTTGAGGCATGGCCCATTTTTCTAGGGGATTTTGATAATAATGTGTGAAAGTTCTTTGCTATTAAAATATTAACCTCTGTCCTTGGTGCTGAAGTTGGGTTTTGTTTTGTTTTTTTTAACTTTCGTTGTTTATCTCTTGGTTTATGGAATCTCTTGCCACAGTAAAAGATTTTAAGTTTTTATATAGTCAACTATGTCTCTCTTCTCTTTTACAGCTTCTGGGTTTCCAGTCTTGCTTAAGAAGTACGCCCCCCACCCTCAGATTGTACATGTAGTCTCCTAGATTCTCTTTCAGGATTCGTATGGTTTTAATTTTTCTGTTGAAGTCTTTGTATATGGTATGGAACAGGCATCCAATTTTATGGTCTCTCAGCTGCATACTAATTGTACCAACGCCATATTTAAACAACATTCTACCTTTGACCCCCAGAATTGAACTATGCCCTTCATCATATATTCTCATATTTCATAATTTGTAAGACTTTAAAAAGACCAAAAAGAGGACCAGTACCAGCATGTGGCTTATTTTAGTCATGATCTTGTGTCCCGCCTGGTGACTGGGGTGAGTGTCAAAGCCTGGAGAGCTCCCTCTCACCACACACCTGCTTTCCTTTCAGGTGCTGCTAGCCGAGGAAGGGGTGGCCCCTCTGCCCACCACAGGGCCTGTGCAAGAAGACAAGCTCCTGCTTGGAGAAGGGCTGTCTCCTCTGCTGCCAATTCAGTCCATCAAGGAGGAAGAACCCCAGCCTGGGGAAGAAATGCTGCCCTTGGGGAGACCCATCAAAGTAGAGAGCCCACCCTTGGAGGAGTGGCCCTCGCCATACCCGTCTGTCAAAGAGGAATCGTCTCACTCCTGGGAGGGCTCGTCCCACTCTCCCACTCCAAGGTCCAAGAAGTCCTACGGTGGGCTCAAGTCCCCAGCCCGGTGTGTCTCGGAAATGCTCGTGATTAAACGAAGGGAGGGGAGGGAGATGAGCCGGTCTCGAAGGAAACAGCACCTTCTGCCTCCTTGTCTGGACGAGCCCGAGCTGCTCTTCGAGGGCCCTGGAGCTTCCCAGCGAGCCACAGAGCTCCCTTTGCCTGCAGAGTCCTTTGAGCCTGCCTCTCAGCTTGGCTACTCCCAGGAGGAGGGAGGACCTTTCAAGACACCCATTAAGGAGATGCTGCCCATCTCCTCCACCCCGAGCAAATCTGTCCTCCCCGTGACCCCTGAATCCTGGAGGCTCACACCCCCAGCCAAAGTAGGGGGGCTAGACTTCAGCCCAGTACAAGCCACCCAGGCTGCCTTTTGCCCCCTGCCTGATTCCCTGGGGCTGACGGATTTTAGCACCACCCCGCTGAAAAGTATCCCCCTCTTTGACTCACCCCGAGAGCTCCTCAATTCGGAGCCTTTTGACCTCACTGCTGACCCCTTCAGCACCTCTTCTCCCTCAGATATGGAAGTCCCCAAGCCAGACTCCCCTGGGCCAGAGGTGACCAGCCTTGTAGCCAACCGTTCTCTGACAGAAGGCCTGGTTCTGGACACAATGAATGACAGCCTCAGCAAGATCCTGCTGGACATCAGCTTTCCTGGCCTGGAGGAAGATCCTCTGGGCCCTGACAGCGTCAACTGGGCTCAGTTCATTCCTGAGCTGCGGTAGAGGTCTGGCCTTACCCTTGCTGCCCAAGCTGTCCACACTTCCAGGAGCTCGTGTGGCTGGGCCATCCAAGCCTCATCTGGAGTGAGAATAACAGGCAGGGACCATCCACTCCTCTAATTCCACTTCGCCTGGTCACACCATGGCCACTACTGAGCCCTCTGCAAGCAGCGAGGCCCTGGTGACTGGTCACTGTGCCACCAATGCTCCCCCAGAGAATCCAGTTCCTCACTCTCCCTGCTAGGAACTGAAAGGTGGGAAGAGCAAAAACAAGGGTGAAAAAAGATTAGGAAACCCCCCAGACTGTTTACACCTGAGCCCAGCAGTCTCCCATCTTCCCTGCTCCTTGCAGCGTGGCCCTTGTAAATAGTATATATTCTCCAAATTATCCTCTAATTATAAATGTAAGCTTATTTCCTTAGATCATTATCTAGAGACTGCCAGAAAGTGGGTGGGATGACAAGGGATTTCAGTTTGCTTCTGTTCCTTGCTTTTAATTCCTAGAGAAGGGAGGACATGCCGTGCACGGTTTCTTCCAGGCCCAGGAGACCTGCCTCAAGGACCCTTTACTGTAGACACCCAGACAAGCAGATCTGCTTCCTAGGGTCTCTCTCATTGCCCATCCCTCCCACCTTCCCATGTTTCCAAGTCCGCTTTCCTGCAAGAAGAAATCCTGATAAAAAGGTCTCTTGTTGGGTCAGGAGTTGAATTGGGGGTGGGGGAGTGGATGCATCTGAAGCAAAGAATGGGTGCCCAGATGTGCTCCCATGAGACGTTTCTCTGATAATGTCCCTAATCATGCCAGAGAGACTAGCCATTGCCAAGAACTTGGCCCAAGGCTTGAGAAGACTGAAAGGGCCCTGCCCTGCCTAGCTTCCTTAGCTCACACCTTGGCTTTGCTACGAGCCACCCTAGGCCCCAGCTGACCTCATGCATGTGAGCCAGCTCAAGAACACTACCATGACTGTCAATAAAATCCAGGGTGGAAGTGTGGTTTCTGTGGTGTGTCGGTGTCTGGTCCCTGAAGCGTAGGGAAGGGTTGGAGGAGACTGGGAGACGATGGAGATGGTGGTGACAGGGAAGAGGTAAGGCCCACAGCCAGCATGAAGTGCGAGGAGGAAAGCACTGCCTGCCCCACACAGGGCACTCCCTGCCCAGGCACACATCCTTCCTAGCACAGAACCTGGCAGATTTCCTGGACTGGTCCTGCATGGCCAGCCTCTTCAGCACCTCTGAACCTGATGGTTAATTGGCCCTTTAGTGCTCCCTGTAAGGAAAGGCCTACAGAGGGGCAGGGTCCTCCCCTCCCGGAGCAGTAGGGAAGAATGGGCAGAGATATAGGTGCCTTAGGACCACTTCTACCCCAATCCAGGACGTGGGAGCCAGTCTGCCCTGCTTTTTTCTTCCTGCCCTCCTAGACAAGTCCCTCCCCAGAAGCTCCTCTGGTCACCATCTTTTGCTAAAAATGTAGGAGTCCTATCCGCCTGCCTGTCTCACCTGAAAGCAGCCAGGGCCCAAGGGACTGATGAGTCTCTCCGACGGGGGTGGAGGGGTAAGTCCTCCTCCTGTGTCATCACCCAGGAAGCATCACCATAGCAACCCCAATAGCAAACAATGCTGCCGGGAAAAGTCTTCCTTACAAAGCGGCTCCTCCTGGCAATTGGCCCCACAAGAGGAATGGCCAGTAGCTCACAAAGACAACCCAGAGGGCAGAAAGATCCACCCCATGTCCAAAAACCTTTCTTGCAGGTAGGAGGTGGGGCCCCATCTCCACAGCCTCCACACCCTGCTTGGCTGAGGGCTGTGCCCTGGGGTGGGCCATACTTTCTTTTGGTCAGTTGATCTGGCCCAGAGCTCTCCTACCATCTTCTTCTCTTAGCCATATGGTATTGTGAACACAGAGCTCAGCCCAGAGAAAAGGAGATGCCTGGTTATCACATCTCCCAGCCCCACCTCCTGGGGTGGTCATGGAGAAATGACAGCGGAGTGGGCCCAAGAGACAGGTGAGTTTTGGGAATCAATAAAGTCCTAGGGTGGAAAGGAGGGAGAGGCATTTTGAGTAGTGCAGGTCGATGGCTCAAGTCCCAGCTCTGCCACTCACCAACCTGGCAACCTTGGGTGAGTTACTTACCCACATTGTGTCTTGCTTCTTGCCTCCTTGAAATGGGACAGTTAACGACACTTGCTCTAGGATCATGAGGGTTAATTGAGTTGTGGGTGTGTTTAGCACAGTGTCAGGGCACACCTGCTACTGTGTTCATTTCACGGGAGGTGGGACACAGGAAAGGGAAGGAACCAGCCTTCTAGATGTTTTCCATACATGCCTGTGTCTGGATGAGAAGTGAGGGATGCACCTACAACAGACAAGTAGCAGGACGAGTCTGGGAGAGAAGAGCCTCTGGGCTGCATTCTCTGGAGAAGGATTTCCCTTCTCCGTGTTGCTTGGTAAGGGGCATTTCCCCCTCACAGTTTCCTCAGGCCTGGTGTATCCTGTTAGGAGCACAAGTCCTGGGCAGGGGCTGGCAGGGTGGGAGCGGGCAGGCAGAGTGGAGAGGACGGGTAAGGTAAAGAGTGAAGGGCTGAGGAGAGAGGGTGGGAGGGAGAGCAGAAGATAAGAAACCCAGGGGACTCCTACAGAGCAGACAGAACTTCTGAGGCAGGGCAGAAATAAAGACCGTTTTTGGCCAGACCACCAGGCTCCTGATGAGAATCCGGCCTCTTGTCTCTGCGGCCGCTCCTGGGAGAGAGAAGCAGAGTAGTCCCCCAGACTCCCTTTTGTCTCTCCCTAGATGGCCCATGCCAGCGAGCCCCTCCTGCCCCCCCAAACGTGGGCTCAACGTGAGTTCCTCATCCCCAACAAGTCCTGGGAGTGTCCCGGCTTCACCCAGCAGGCCCAACACCGGCTGGCGCTGAGGCCGCCGCCCTGCACGGAAATCAAGTCTGAGGTGCGTCGCCGACTCATCTACCCCTGGAAGGACTCCCCACAGCACACGTGGGGCTTTCACACGTGGCTCGATGTGGGCCGTTTGCCTGCCACCTTTCCCACCAGGCCCGACAGGCCCTACGATAGCAACGTGTGGCGCTGGCTGACGGACTCCATGGCCCACGGCTGCCCCCCAGCAGAACCCCCCATCCCCCCACCCACCTGGATGGGCCAGAACAGCTTCCTGACCTTCATCCACTGTACTCCTATCTTCGTGGATGAGAACAGGAAGAACCAGGTGATTGTCAGGACGGTACAGGAATTGAGAGAGCTGGAGAGACTCAAGCTGAGGAGTGAAGTCAGGGCACCCCCACTGGACACCAAGGGCAACATCCTGCCCCCAAAGAAGTTCAAGAAGTAAGAGGAGCCCCTTCCTGGGCCGGGTGGGGAGGGTGGGCGGCGGTGAGAGTGGCCTCACCTAACCTACTCGTGTTCAGGTGACCCTCTCTCTCTCTGGTCCCTGTCTCTGATGTCTACCTCAGTACTCTAGCCCTCCCGCCTTTGATCATCCATTCTGAATGTAGCTGGAAGGTGTGGAGGCAAGGGAAGGACAGCTAGGGGAGGTTGCTTAGCCATTTCACTAGAATGCACTGAGTACACCTAGGTGCTTAACCCCTGTGAGGCCCTGGGGGTACAGACAAATATCATCCAGGGAACTTAGGAAAGGCAGATACCGACCCACAGGCTTGGAAAGGCAGATTACCACGCAAGCCCATGCATGCCACTTGTCCAAAGTGTGACAGAAACAGTGAGCCTTGTAAGAATATCAGTTACTAGTGGAAAGAGCTGAGAGCTGGCGTCAGAGTCTTGGACTGAAGTCCAGACTTGGCAACGTGTTTAGTTTTTCCAGCCCCAATTCCATCACTGATAAAATGGGGGCCGTAAACACCACATCTGCCTCGATGGGAGAAGATAAAATGGGTTAACGGAGCTAAGAAAGCACTACACAAAAAACAAGATGTTATTACAGAAATGCAGAGGAGGGAGGGGTTGCTGTGGGCTGGAGCGTCCCGGCAGGAAGGCTTTGTGCAGGTACCAGGAGAAGGCTGGACGGGCAGGAAGCCCTCAGAAAGGTACAAAGAAGGGCATGGAGGGTTGACTGGTCCGAGTGGAGACAGGAGTGTGGAAGGGGTTAATGGAGTGCCCGGCAGCCCCCCCCGCCCCGCTGCCCACCGTGGGAACTGGGAACTCAGCACCATTATCTCCTGTACAGAGTCCCCAAGGGGATAAGGCAGGAAAGGGGGCGGGGAATAAGGATAGAGTATCTCAAATTCCAATGCCAAGGGCATTAACAGAAGCAGTGAGGGGTTGGAGGGGAGGCTGTGGAGATTTTTAATCCTTTCAAAAAATGTCAACCATTTTGGCTTCTGTCCGCAGCCCTTGCGGGACGGACTGTTGATTGCTAGTATGTGCTAACTAACACTAGGACATACAAAGGTGCTGAGACTTAGATCACTCCCCGCAAAACTAACAATAAAAATAAATTTCAGTGAAATGACAGTGCCAGGTGTTGTAATAAGTTGAGCTATACTATTTATAACCTCCCACGACCCCGAATCGAAGCTATTACTAACAACCCCATTTTACAGATGGGCATCTGAAGCAGAAGTCACTTATCTCACCCAAATTCATACAGCTAGTAAAGTGGGGGAGCTGGGATTCAATCCTAGACAGCTCAGAGCCAGATCTGCATTCCCAACCACTTGCACTCTGGCCCGACTGGGGAATGGGACATGTTCACCGCTACTTCTGATGTGAGATAACGTTTCATAAAGACGGCGTAAGAGAAACACAGTTATCCACAAAGAGAGCTGAGTGCAATGCCAGGCATTCAGTGAGTGTGTGTGAGGACTTAGAAGCCACCCAGATCTAGGTAGCAATCTACTCAGCTCAATCCCAAACTTGCCACACCACCTTGACTTTCTCTGTGCCTCACTTTCCCCAGTATGTACTGGAGATGTACCTGGTACCTTGCAGGGTTGTTGGAAGATGCAAAGGCATGGTGTCTGGCATAGAGAGGGGGCTCAGTAAGTCGTGTCATTAGTCCATCATCCCCGTGAGAGGAGGATCCTTGTTTCCCTCTGTTTGCTGCTGGAGGCCCAGTCCCTGGAGCCAGGAAGGAAGGAGACCCAGGCAAGGTTTTGCTGTTCACGGAGGACATGGTCCTTGAGCTGAAACTTGAAGAATGTGTACAAGTTCACCAGGTGGAAACAAGACAGAATGGTGAGAGCAAGGGCCCATCCCGTCCTGTTGTTCCTTTTGAGCGGTTCTGTAAGGGGTTAAAATACATTTTAAAATGTCACTGGAGGGACGCCTGGGTGGCTCAGTTGGTTAAGCTGCTGCGTTCAGTTCAGGTCATGATCCCAGGTCATGATCCCAGGGTCCTGGAATCGAGTCCCACATCGGGCTCCTTGCTCAGGGGGGAGCTTACTTCTCTTTCTGCTTCTGCCTGCCATTTTGCCTGCTTATGCTCTCTCTCTCTGACAAATAAATAACATCTTTTAAAAAAATAAAATAAAATGTCACTAGATGTGCCTGGCTGGCTGGGTCAGTTAAATGGCCAATTCTGGGTTTCAGCTCTGTTGCGATCTCAGGGTCCTGGGCCAAGCCCCATGTCCAGCCGCCTGTCAGGCTCTGTGCTCAGCATGACATCTGGTTGTAGATTCTCTCTTCCTCTCTCTCTGCCCCTCTCCCTGTTCATGCTTTTTCTCTCTTACTCTCTCTCAAATAAATCTTAAAAAAAAAAAAGTCTCTAGATCAGCAAGAGGGCACATTTTGAGCGTGAGAGACCCAGAAAAGACTTCAGACAGGTCTAAGCTTTAAGACGCCCACAACATTGCTGAGAAATAGAACACTGATACATAAACCCAGTTGTTCTCAATTCTGATAGCACATTACAATCACCTGGGCCTCTTAAAGAAAACGTTGCGGTTGGAACCCCACCCATGAGATCCTAACTTACTTGGCCTGGGTGGAGGGGCAGCCTGAGCACAGGGATTTTAAAAAGCTCCCTGGGAGTAAGTCTAATGTGCAGCCAGGCCTGAGTATGTCTGCTATAAACCAAAGACAGCAAGCATCAGCTGGATGAGCTGCAAAGTATGTTGAAGCACAAGAAATTTGCCACCATTCAACCGCTGTTGTTTATTTTATTTTATTTTATTATTTTTTAAAGGTTTTATTTATTAATTTGACAGAGAGAAATCACAAGTAGTTGGAGAGGCAGGCAGAGAGAGAGAGATAGGGAAGCAGGCTCCCTACTGAGCAGAGAGCTTGATGCGGGACTCGATCCCAGGACCCTGAGATCATGACCTGAGCCGAAGGCAGCGGCTTAACCCACTGAGCCACCCAGGCGCCCCTATTTTATTTTACTTTTTAAAGATTTTATTTATTTGAGGAAGAGAGACAGAGAGAGCCCTAGCGGGAGCAGGGTGGGGAAAGAAGCAGACTCCCCGCTGAGCAGGGAGCCTGGTGCGGGACTCGATTCTAGGACCCTGAGATCATGACCTGAGCCTAAGGCAGACCCTTAGACTCAGTGGGGAATCTGCTTCTCCGTCGCTGCCTGCCGCTCTCTCTGCTTTATGCTCACCCTCTCCTCTCTGAAAAATAAATTTAAAAGAAGAGGAATAGGAGATTGACCATCTAAGCAACATAATTTCACCATCCTGACGCCAAACACTCACACGGTGTGCATGCTCTCTGGCATAGACCAATATCCAATAAGAAAGAGAGACAGGGGTGCCTGGGTGGCTCAGTGGGTTAAAGCCTCTGCCTTTGGCTCAGGTCATGATCCCAGGGTTCTGGGATCGAGCCCCACATTGGGCTCTCTGCTCAGCAGGGAGCCTGCTTCCTCCTCTCTCTGCCTGCCTCTCTGCCTACTTGTGATCTCTGCCTGTCAAATAAATAAATAAATAAAATCTTTAAAAAAAGAGAGAGAGAGAGAGAGAGAGAGAGAGAGAGACAGAGGGGATTCCCTCCCACCAGCTCACTCCCTAGCTTATGTTAGAGTAATAGAAAAATGTTAGCTAAACATGGCTTTATACCTCAGTCTCAAGATGTGCATGACAAATATACTTGCAGAACATAAACGCGTTATTTTCTTATGGCACTGACGTGAATGACGACAGTTGGTCAGCCTTTACCACTATCAGAATATACAGGTTCCCCCTACTTGGGGCACCTGGGTGGTTCAGTCAGTTAATGTCTGGCTCTCGGTTTTCATTCAGGTCATGATCTCGGGCTTGTGAGATCTGGCCCCACACTGGGTTTCACACCGAGCGCGGAGTCTGCTTGGGATCCTCTCCCTCTCCCTGTGACCCTCCCCTCGCTTGCACTCATTCTCACTCTCTCTCTAAAAAAAACAATAAAATAAAACAGCAGGATCCCAGTGATGATCCTTTCTTATTTTGAACAATATTAGTTTGGGACCTTGCTTGGTTGGCATTTCATCATTATCGTAATTTGAAATAATTCTGATTTTTTAAAAAGCCTACGGAATTTTTTTTTAAAGATTTTATTTATTTATCAGAGAGATAGAGGGAGAGAGCGAGCACAGGCAGACAGAATGGCAGGCAGAGGCAGAAGAAGAAGCAGGCTCCCTGCTGAGCAAGGATCCCAGGACACTGGGATCATGACCTGAGCCGAAGGCAGCTGCTCAACCAACTGAGCCACCCAGGCGTCCCCTATGGAATTTTTTTAAAGTCATCTCTACACCCAACATGAGGCTTGAATTTGCCACCCTGAGATCAAGAGTGGGGTGCTCTACTGACAGCCAGCCAGGTGCCCCAAGTCTATAGAACTTTTAAGCACTGTTTGGTGTTTAATACGATGGCTTTTCAAAAAATTTTCTTTTGAGAAGATCACGAAGAATTATAAATCGGGAGGGCTTACCTTTGTAGCATTGTGAACATAAGCGTTTATTAAGCTATGAGAAGAGCATCGTGTTTCCCTTCTTACTCCTCCCACCAGTGCCTGCCCCTCTTCTTTGACCTCTCTGTCCTCTGCACACCTCTTTCCCCCGACAGGTACCAGCACATCTCAGCTGGTGGAAGGTTTGAACCCCGACGCCTCCAGCTCCTGCCCAACCCACTTCCCAGTGATCTTGCCAGGGGCTGGCCCTGCCCGAACCCTCTGCCTCATTACCAGGAAAAAGCGCTAAAACTGGCCTTGCTGCCCAGTGCGCCCCTGAGCCAGGACCTTGTGAGGAGGTATCAAACGCTGATAGAGAACCGGATTGCCTTGCCCCTCTGTCATCTCTCCAAGGCACCACCTGATAAAACCAGGAAAGAAGCAAGGAAGACGAAGAGAAAACCCGGACAGATCTAAAGAGCCTCCAGCTGGGCGAGGACCGTGTGGGGCAACAGTGTCCTCTACCAGTGTACCTTCAGCAAGAAGCCTTTGGGGTGGTGGAGGACTGGTTCAGAGCCTCACCACCATCCCTCCAACTGCAAGCCACCTCTGTCCCCCAGGCTCGTGGAAACTCTACTGAAACCCTAAATTAATCTCTGTCTTCCTTGGAGGACTCTCTCATAGCAAAAGGGAGGATTGAGTCAGGTAGAGCAGGGACAGCAGAGGGAGATCAAGTTTTTAGGGACAGAATGAGGAGTGGGGAGGAAGAATTGTGTGTGTGTGTGTGTGTGTGTGTGTGTGTGTGTGCACACGTGCGTGCGTGTGCACTTGTTGGGGTGGGAAACGAGGCATAGTAAGCAACGTGGCTAAGAACTTACCTTGACTCCCATAACCCATTTGCAACATAACTGGGATTGTTCAGGGGTACAGGAAGCTTCTGAGGCAAAATAACCTCGATTCCCCACCTCCCTAGAACATAGGATGTCTGAACAAAGACCAGAAGCAACTCTGCCGGATTGTGGTTCCCACACAGGGTCTGGGAGTGGAGGTCAGGCCAAGGCTGGTGCTAGAAGGTGGAAAAGTCAGGGCTGAGGACGGCTGGCCAGCGCTCTGCGGAGGGATAGGAGGAGGGCAAAGTAGAGATTGAAAGTAAAATGGTGGTCACCTCAGAGCATGATGTAAGAGCCTTGGGCCTGCGTGGCAGGTGACCCCAGCTGGCCCAGCTTTGGTGGTGGGAGGTCAGAGATAAGGAGCCTGAAGTGCAGGAAGGCAAATCCTGTTGGTCAGAAAAGGGCTGCCCCCCAAGCTGGGGTGAAGATTTGGTGTGGGTGGCCCAGGAGAAGGGGCAGCAGGGAGGTGGCTGGAAGGGGAGAATGCGTGTGATGCAGGCCTCCGTGTGTCCCTGTCCGAGTTGGTGATCTTCTTCATTGTGATCACCCCGAGATCACCCCAAGTTGGTAATCTTCTTCACTGTGGCTTCTCCTGGGCTTCTGGCCACTGCCCTCTTGCCCACTTTTCTCCAGCCCCCTAGGTACCTGGGAGCTCAAACCCCACCAGGGGTTCTAGCCCTGGTTTGGCTGCTAACCAGCTATACAACCTTTGGGAAGGGCATCGGCTCTCTCTGCCTTTCAGCTTCCTCATCGGCGTGGTAGGAGCCACTAGGGTAGAAATGGGTGGAATAAAGAAAATAATGTAAGTGAAGTACCCGGGAAGTGTCTGGCTCAGCGTAGGCGCTCCGTAAATGAAGCCATCAGCCAGTAGTTATTCATAGACTACAGACAGTGGGGGTGGGGGGTGGGAGGGATATTATTCAGTCACAAAGAGGCAGGAAGGACTGACACGTGCTACGATATGGATGAACCTTGAAAATATAGCGTTGAGGGGTGCCTGGGTGGCTCCGTTGGCTAAGCATCTGCCTTCAGCTCAGGTCATGATCCCAGGATCCTTGGATCAAGCCCCACATTGGGCTCCCTGCTCAGCGGGGGGCCTGTGTCTCCCTCTGCCTGTGTCCCTCCCCACCCCTCCCCACCCTGCTCGCACCTGCTCTCTCTCACTCTCTCAAATAAATATTTTTTTCTTTAAATGACGCTGATTTTATTTCTATGAAACATCTAGAAAAGGCGAATCCATAGAGACAGTAGGTGGATTGGTGGTTGCCAGGTGCTGGGGGAGAGGCGAGCGGGGACTGACTGCTCAGTGAGTACAGGGTTTTCTTTTAGGGTGGGGGAAATATTTTCAAACTAGACAGAAGTGATTACATGACATCGTGAATGAACAAAATGCCACTGAACTGTATGCTTTAAAAATGGCAATTGTTTTGGGATGCCTGGGTGGCTCAGTTGGTTAGATGACTGCCTTCGGCTCAGGTCATGATCCTGGAGTCCCGGGATCGAGTCCCACATCGGGCTCCCAGCTCCACCGGGAGTCTGCTTCTCTCTCTGACCTTCTCCTCGCTCATGATCTCTCTCACTGTCTCTCTCTCAAATAAATAAATAAAAAATCTTAAAAAAAAAAAAAGCAATTGTTTTGTTATGCTCATTTGTTATGCTGTTATTTATTCTCAAAAACAATTACAGGGGCACCTGGGTGGCTCATTCGGTTAAGTATCTGCCTTCGGCTCAGGTGATGATCCCAGGGTTCTCCATGGGAGCCTGATTCTCCCTCTCTCTCTGCCTGCTGCTTCGCCTGCTTGTTTTCTCTCTCTCTCTGCTAAATAAATAAATATATGTTAAAAAATAATTACAGTAAATAACGTGTGATAGTTTTCAAATTTCCTTCTGGTTCCAAATCTATGGTTCTCTCTCTCTCTCTTTTTTAAGAGATTTTATTTATTTATTGGACAGAGCGAGCAAGTGAGGGAACACAAGCAGGGGGAGTGGGAGAGGGAGAACAGTCTTCCTGCTGAGCAGGGAGCCCCACAAGGGTCTCAATCCCAGGATCCTGGATCATGACCTGAGCCGAAGGCAGTCACCCAGTAGGGCTCAATAGCTGAGTCCTGACTACTCTTCAGTAGTCCTTCTCCTTAACACTTCTCTCCAGGATATGTGTAGGGACTAGGTGGGGACCAGAGCCCAGGGGGAAGGAGACTCACTTGAGTACTCCCGGGGAGTGACAGCTCTGGGAATGTGCCCATCCTTCCCACTGGGGGTTAAGAACCCTGGTGGAAATCAGGGGGTCCCTTTACCTAGGGTCCTAACAGGTCAGAACTGGGCGGGCCATGAGGACACAAGATGAACTGTGGCAGGGTTTATTTTTCAAAAATTGTATTTATTTGTCAGAGCACAAGCAGGGGGAGCTGCAGGGTTTAGATGGCAAACCAGGACCCATGGAGAAGGGGCTCGCTCCGGGCTACACAGCCAGGCATCCCCGCCCTCCTGGTAGTAGATATGTGGCACTGGACTCGGGGCTTGGGCTCAAGGGCTCGTGTTCCCGTCCTGCTTCTCTTCCATTATTCTATCTCCACAACTGACCTGCTGATGCCTGGGTTTTCTCACCTCCACTGTGAGAGGCCCGGGGGAAAGCTGGATGGTTAATATGAAGAGTTGGGAAATGGAAAAAAGGAGGCCACTGGGATTTTTCAGAGAATGTCTCCTCCCCTGCTGGCCTGGAAGCTACTGGAAGGCAGGAAGATAAGGGGAACTTACACAGACTCCTGCCTTGGCAGATCCAGACCCCTCCAGAAGCTGGTAGCCTCCCATCGGAAGGATTTCCACCCAGCCCACCACCTTTCTGCTCTGCTCTCTGGAGAGCAATCTCCTTCTTGCGGACTACAGCATCATCAGAGGTCTTCTGGTCCACAGGCCCGTCTGAGATGCAGAAGCAAGACCCCCAAAATTCCTGAGCTGCACTGGGGCGTGGAGACCTGAGGGACAGCGATGGTATCCAGACCCCCTCCTGGGCTTGGGGACTCTTCCACGGTGATCCCCAGCTCAGCCTGCTCGCACCCAAGAACACCACCTTCCCCACCCAGCCCCCATATACACTAGTGAGTATGGAGTTCTCGAAAGCCCTTGTTGGGGTGGAATGGAGGATTCCTCTCCCCTGGGCCTGCCTTAAAGATCTACTCTCTCACCACAACTTGCTGCTCCCTGAGGTGACAAATCAGACTTCCCTTCTTCCCCAGGCTCACTTCCTACCTTCCTTAGGACCCTCTGTCCTTTTCATTTTGACTTGTCGCTGACTCACTTGCTCCAAACCCTTCATCTTTTTGTTTCTCTTCCTTTTGCAAGCCCTCTCCTCCGTATACTGTTCACTGAACCACACACATTTACTTATTTACAACACAAACAGTTGCTTCTTCCAATTTATTATGATAATTCGTGGTTTCGGTGGCCATTCATAGAGTCCCCCCTCTCATGGTAATCTCAAGCGACAGTCTCCGAAGGTCTCAGGACAGAACCTCACACAGGCCTCCACGCTCTTGTATCTTGCCCTCATTCCAGGCCAAAGGTCAAGGTTTCGCCAGGTGGTTCCCCTTCGTCCACCACCATTCTGCCTGGATGTTCACTGAATGTGGACCCAAGCTATCATACATGGCTCCTGGTGAATAATCCATGACTTCTCTGGAGGTCATGGCCAGGGGAGCTGAGAGCCGGCCCAAAGCCTCGGGGAGGAGAGAGAGGAAAATGATGGAAAACGGAAGCAGGAAGGAAAGCAGGTAAACACAGGAGGGAGGAGGAGAAGTGCTGAGGCCAGAGGAAAGGCAAAGCAGAATTCTCTGAAGCATTGAGCATGGGTGGAGGCACAGGGCAGCCTTGTCAGATCCTTTGAGGGCATTTGTGGTATCCAGATTTTGACACGGAGCCCAGCAGGTGAGAGGAATTGGCAAATTGGAAAGGGGAATGAGTAGACCGGGGTCTGGAGTGAGCGCTCAGGGTGTTGGTCGGAGTCTGCCGTCAAGTTCAGGTGGGGAACTCAATGGGTTGTTCTAGGGTCTCATCACCTAGGTAGATGGGTTAATATTGGCATGTCTCCTCCTGCATCCACGGGAGTCCTGCTGACCCATTCGTTCAACTAATTTTGGGTAAGAAGAGAGAGAAAAGACAGGGAAAAAAAAAAAAGACCCACCTTCAGAAAGCCTAGGAGCTGGTGGGAAGGTGGACAAGTAAGTAAAAATAGTGTGAGAAATAATATCAGAGATAACCAGTCCAGCTGTAACATGGGAGCAAAGGGGAGAGGCATCTAGGAGTGTGCATATGTGCAAGCACACTTGTGTGTATTTGCACATACAGTTCCCAAATAACAACAAATATTTACTCAGCTCTCATTACGTGCTAGGCAATGTTTTGAGAACATTCCAAGAATCACCCCATTTAAATCTCACAACACTAGGAGATAGGTCCCACCAGAATCTCCACTTTAGAGAGGAGTAAACTGAGGCACAGGGAGCTCTTAACCAGTTTGCTATTCTGCCTCTCATTTAAATTTCACAGAAATTCTACAAATTACATGTCTTCCCATTTTCCCAGGAGAGGCAGTAGATTCTAAAACTTAAAACACGTCACTCAGAGTCACCCGCTAATGACCGAGTTGGAATACTTGACCAAGCTTTGTCTGAGTTCAAAACACCATGTTCCATCTTGTTTCAGAATTTTCTGTGCCTTGGTCTTACCATCCGTAAAATAGGAAAAGATCATCCAAGTGTCAAATAAAAAACGTTGCCATAGTCTGGTAATTTTTGGAGTAGAGGTAGGGTGATAAATTTCAAAATTGGCACAGACTTCCTGGGACCCTTGCCGGACAGGAGAATTCTAGAAAACAACTTCATTCCTGTGCTCAGCATATCTGACAGGGCCAGAGGAGAAGGCCCGAAATAGAACTGGCTGCCCTTCACCTTCCATGGGCTCAAGGGAGCTGTTTGTCTAGCTCTGAATAACCCATTCTATGAAGAATATTCTGGGAATTTCCTTATGTGGCAGTGCAATGTCTGGGTGATTCCACCGTGCCAAAGGAGCTCTCCTCCCCATCCCTGCCATCAGAGATGAGAATCGGCATTACTCAGCCCTGAAGAAAAAAGGTTAAAAAGAAGACTTGTATTTAGAGGCATGAAAGCTTATCGCAAGGATGGTGGGAATGGTGGGAACCAGTTCATGGCCATCTCCACTGAGGCTTGGACAGGGCTTCTGAATAACAGCTACAGGGCTTTAGAGTAGATATAAAGAAGAACTTCCTGAAATAGGCGAGAGCTGCTGACATTGATTATATCAGGTTCAAGGAAACAAGTTGTGAATCTATTTAGACCAGTGTCATCCAGTAGAAATGTAATAGGCCCGTATATGACTTTAAACTTGCTAGTTTTCCTATTAAAAAGGTAAAAAGTTGGGGTGCCTGGGTGGCTCAGTTGGTTGAACTTCTGACTCTTTGGTTCTGACAGGTTGTGATCTCAGGGTCATGCGATTGAGACCTGCTCGTGGCCCAAGATTGGCTCAGGGTCTTCTTGAAACTCTCTCTCTCCCTCTGCTTCTCCTCACCACCCTGAACTCTCACTCTCTTTCTCTCTCTCAAATAAAGAAATAAAAAAATTTAGAAATTTTTAAAAAATAAAACGTAAAAAAGTAAAAAACTGTGAAGTTCGTTTTTTAAAAAAAGATTTTATTGGTTTATTTGTCAGAGAGAGAGAGCACAAGCAGGGGGAGTGGCAGGCAGAGAGAGAGAGAAGCAGACTCCCCACTGAGCAAGAGCCTGATGCAGGGCTCGATCCCAGGATCCTGAGATCACTACCTGAGCTGAAGGCAGAGGCTTAACCCACTGAGCCACCCAGGTGGCCCCCAAATACCCATCTTTATGACATATTTTATTTAATAGAATAGATCCAAAATATTATCAACTTAAAATAATGTAAACTTTGTACAAAAAATGGAAGTATTTCACATCGTTTCTTGTATTGTTTTCAAACCCTGGTATACAGTTTACATGTACGACAGGGGTCTCTTTAGCCACATCCCAAATGGCCAATAGCCATCTATAGCTGGTGACTGCTTTCCTGACCAGCACAAAGCTAGACTCGCTAATGACTGTTGGATACCTAACGGCAAGTATAACGTATGGTCTGGTTTCATCTAAAGGCAGAAAGTTCTCTACAAGATCCAGGGCCAGAGAGCATGAAGATCAAGAAAACCTTATGTTTTCTCTGCCTTCCTCATCACTAGAAATACAAAAACCATAGTCCTCTGGCTGTTCTAGAACTCACAGCAAGTGTTCTGTGTACTCTTCCAGTAGAGGGAATCCCGGCCCTCTCAGGTCTGTCGGATTCAGCGTTTGGTGGCTTATTAACCCAGGTGGGAGGACACTGTGCCAAGGAGAGCCAGGAAGAGGGTTCCATCCTGGAGTAGATGAGGTAACTCCACTCTCTCTATAGCAGGAGACAGTGCTGTTAACCCCAGCGCGTCTTCCTGGTCCAAGTGACTGGTCACCTGAGGAGCTGGTCACCGGCCAGACAGAGAGGATGGAGAGGTGCAGCTCTACCCCGTCTGGGTATGTGTGCGGACAAGCACTGGCATCATCTACCCACCACCTGACCCCCACGGCTCTCTCTCTTCTCATCCTGCTTTATTTTTCTTCAGCACTTACCACTACCTGACATTATAAATGTAGTTGTTCACGGTCTGCTTTCCTCCTTAGAATGTGAACTTCATGAGAACGGGTCTTTCATCCCGTTCACCATTGCACGCCCAGAGCCTATCCCAGAGTCTGACACATAGTAAGTGCTCAATAAATCCTTTTTTGACTGAATGAAAGGAAAACTTGCTATAACTTAGAAGAGAACCAATGCAGTGAGACAGCCGAATCTCGTGCTTCCTTTTTTTTCTCATGAAATTTCTGAATTTGGATCCATTCACTTCAACATCTATGTGAACCACAAGATGAAAATAATGAGAGATATTTTCCAAGTGTCTTGGAAGGGAAAATCTCCATTTCTATTCCTGACAGTGGAAGACTGATTTAATCTTCCTCAGTAGTGCTCCTGGAAGTTTTCTTCCTGTGTCTCATCGTTAGAGTTCAATGTATTTACTCCTTGTTAATGAATTAGTTTGTTGAGTTCTGTAAAATTCAGGTTTAAAAATGACCAGGGATGGATGTCTGGCTGACTAATCAGAAGAGTACATGATTCTTGGTCCTGGGGTTGGGCCCCACATTGGGTATAGAGAGTCCTAAAAATAAATAAACTTAAAAAAAAAAATGACCAGGGGAGGGAAGTGAGGTAAGTTATTGGCAAAGACACAGACCACCCAGCTGAGGATACAAACTGGCCTCAGAACATTCCCTGGCATTTCTCCATCTTTTTTGTTTTGTTTTGTTTTGTTTAGAGTTAGACAAGCCTAGATTTTCTTCTTTTAAGTCAAAATATATTTAACATATGATATTAGTTCCAGATGTATTATATAGTGACTTGACAATTATATACATTAGGCAGTGCTTGTCACGATAAGTGTAGTCACCATCAGTCACCCTACAAAGTTATTACAATATTAATGATTATATTCCCTAGGCTGTAGTTTTCACCTTCATGACTTATTTATTTATATTTTTAAAAGATTTTATTTATTTGACAGACAGAGATCACAAGTAGGCTGAGAGGCAGGCAGAGAGAGAGAGGTGGAAACAGGCTCCCCGCTGAGCAGAGAGCCCGATTCGGGGCTGGGTCCCAGGACCCTGGGATCATGACCCGAGCCGAAGACAGAGACTTTAACCCGCTGAGCCACCGAGATGCCCCATGACTTACTTATTTTATAGCTAGAAGCTTGTGCCTCTTAATCCCCTCTACCTCCTCTCCTGCAACCATCAGTTTTTTCTCTGTACTTATGGATCTGTTTCTGCCTTTTGTTTATTCCTTTTTTTTAGATTCCACCTATAAGTGAAATCATGTGGCATTTGTCTTTCTCCATCCGAATTATTTCAACTTAGCATGATACCTTCCAGGTCCATCCATGTTGTTGCACATGGCAAGAGTTCACCCTTTGTATGGCTGAGTAGTATTCCACTGTGTGTGTGTGTGTGCATGCGCACGTGTGTACACTACATCTTCTTTATTCATTTATGGATGGACACTTGGGTCCCTTCCATTATTTGGCTATTGTAACTGGAGCTGAAATATACAGAAGGGCATATATATCTTTTCAAATTAGTGTTTTCATTTTCTGTAGGTAAATACCTAAAAGTAGAATTACTGGATCATCGGATAGCTCTAGCTTTAGTTTTCTGAGGAATCTCCATGCTGTTTCCAGAGTGGCTGCACCAGTTTGCATTCCCACCAACTGTGCAAGCGGGTTCCCCTTTCTCTGCATCCTTGCCAGCACCTCACCAGCACTCTGTTCTCACTGGTCTGAGGTAGTATCTCATTGTGATTTTGATTTGTGTTTCCCTGATGATGAGTGATGTTGAGCATCTTTTCATGTGTCTGTTGGCCATGTATGCCTTGTATGTCTTCTTTGGGAAAATGCCTATTCAGGTTCTCTGCTCAAATCAGATTATTGGGGGGGGGGGTTTGGTATTGAGTTGTATGAGTTCTTTAAATATTCTGAATATTAGCCCCGTACCAGATACATCACTTAAAAATATCTTCTCCCATTCAGTAGATTGCCTTTTTGTTTTCTGATGGTTTCCTTTGCTGTGTGGAAGCTCTTTATTTTGCTGTAGTCACAATTGTTTATTTTTGCTTTTGTTTCCCTTGCCTTTGGAGTCAGATCCACAAAAGTGTTGCTAGGGTCAATGTCCATGAGTTTACTGCCTATATTTTCTTCTAGAATTTTTATGATTTCAGGTCTTACATTTATGTTTTTAATCCATTTTGAGTTTATGTTTGTGTCTGATAAAAGAAAGTGGTCCAATTTCATTCTTTTGCATGTTGCTGTCCATTTGTTTAAGAGATTGACTTTTCCCCATTGTTCTTGTTTCCTTTGTCGTAGATTAACTGACTATATTGCATGGGTTTATTCCTGGACTCTTTCTTCTGTTCCATTGATTTACGTGCCTGTTTTTGTGCCAGCACCATACTGTTTTGGTTACTACAGCTTTGTATATAACTTGAAATCTAGAATTGTGATGCCTCCAGGTTTGCCTTTCTTTTAAGCTTGCTTTGGTTACCCAGCTTCTTCTGTGGTTCCACACCAATTTTGTTCTAGTTCTGTGAAAAACACTACCAGTGTTTTGATACGGATTGCACTGAATGAGTAGACTGCATGGGGCACATCATCTTATCAAGGTGAGCTCTTTAACTCCCAAGAAAGAAGAACTCACAGTTTTGCATTGCCAGAACATTCCCATTCTCCCTACAATTTGGGGAAAGAACAAATTTGCAAGGGAAGAAACCAAGGATCACAAAAAGGCAAAAGACCTTTTCCTTAGTCCCACTCCAAGATGGTGAGATAGATAGTGAATAGAGAGCGTTAGTTTGGGTCACAGAACCCAGAGACCAACTTGACTATTTTGCAGCTCCATTCCAGAGAATGGCATTCCCTGAGCACCAGTGCTTCCCAGTGCCAGGCAACAAAGGCCTTGTCAGAGCAGCTGGAGATGAGGTGATGCAGTCCCCAACCTCACCTCATTCAAACTGCAAACTTCCAAGTCTCTATTCTACACCAAAGTATGTTCATGCTTCCCTGGGGTTCTGTCTGCAGATGGAAGTGGACCAAAGAGTTTGGAGGCATCTCATCCACGTTGTGCCTGGCCCGAGGCAACTTTGCTAAGTGCTCGGGAATCATCTCATTCTTGTTCCTTAATAGCATTATTCTTCGAAAAAATGAATTAATCACAACCTCTTGAAGCTGTTTAAGTATTTTCAAACCTAAGGAACAAACTGCCAAAAACAAAGTTGATACTGGAAGGAGATGCCTTTCAGTATTGGGCCCATCCTGTGCTGTAGCATGGAGGCCACTCCCTGATCTATCAGTGTATACAGTTGCATGATGGACCTTGAGCAAGACTTGGGAGACAGAACACAAGGGTCTGATTCCTGGCTCTGCCATGCAGTAACTGACCGTTAGGTGAGATTTCTAAGTCTCGGTACATTAGCTTCCCAGGACTTCCATAATAAGTACCACTAACCAGATGGCTTGAACCAAGGAATGTATTGTCTCACAGTTCTGGAGGCTGGAAGTCCAAGATCAAGGTGTCAGCAAGGTTGGTTCTTTCTGAAGATGCTGAAAAAGGATCTGGCCAGGCGCTCCTTCTCCCAGCTTCTGGTGGATACTGGCAATCTTTGTCATCCTTTGGCTTATACAGCATGCATTCTCAGCCTTCATGTTTATGTGGCGTTCTTCCTGTGTGCACCTCTGTGCCCAAATTTTTCCTTTCAGTAAGGACACAGTCATATTGGATTAGGGCCAACCCTAGTGACCTCATGTTAACTTGATTCTCTCTTTAAAGACCCTAACTCCTAGTAAGGGTACATTCTGAAGTGCTGCGAGTTAGGACTTTCATGTACAAATTTGTGGGGGTCACAATTTGACCCATAACACTTAGCTACTTCTCTTATCTAGAAACAGGGATCACAATGCAATTCTTCCTCATATAATTGTCATGGCTGGGAGAATGCCTCACACAGGGTAGGTCTGCAGGAGGCCGTTGGAAATCTCATCTGTCTGAATGTGTGTGTACGTCTTGGTGATATCTGGGTTAGACTGAGCCCCTAGGGAGTAGGGCTCAATTGGAGTTCCCATCCTGTACGTGTCCAACACATGTGAGCAGATGTTTGACCCAGTGCATTTTGATGATGGTGAAGATAAAAGACTGGCTAGAAAAATCTGATGACAGATGAGCCAGGGCTGAAAAAGGTTTAATTCCAAGGGCTGGGGAGGAAGTGGAGGGCAAGGAACCCCTGAACACTGATCACTGGAGTGCACACTGATATAAATACTCTGGAGGGTAAGTTGGCACTATGCTAATGGGGGAGAAGCTGTGTATCTGATGCCCCAGCCATTCCACACCCAGGTATGTACTCTAGAGAAATGTTCACACCTGTGCCCAGGAGGTATGTGTAAAAGTGTTCATAGTATTGTGAACATGAATAAATGCGATAAAGAAAAAATATATTCATAGTACCATTGTTTGTAAGTGAAAAATGACCTAAGGGGCACCTGGCTGGTTCAGTCAGTAGAGCACGTGACTCTTGATCTCAGGGTCATGAGCTCAAGCCTCACGCTAGGCATGGAGCCTACTTAAAACAAAAACAAAATCTAACAAAAAATAACCTAAATTTCCTAAACGTGATGTATTCACAGAGGAATAATATACAGCAGTTAAAGAGAATTAATAAGGCAATACATATCTCATGGATGAATCCCTCTAATAAATTTAAATAAATATTTAAATATAAATAAATAAGTAAATATAAATCTGAATAAATATTGAGCAAAAAAAAAAAAGAAGAAATTGCAGAAGGATATATGCAATGGATCAGGCAAAGCTCAATGATGTGTTTGTTAGGATACATATATACGCATGTGCATAAAGAGAAGAAGGACAAGGCTGGGAATCGTGAAACACCAGACTGAGGAAGAGAGTTCATCTGGGGAGGACAGGTGCCGGGAGTGCTTCAACTAGAGTCCTAATAGTTCGGTTATTTTTTTCACCGAGGTGGCCACTAAAAGGTATCGGTTATCCCTGACAACTTCCTGAGTGTTTGAATTACAATGCTTCTTAAAGAACCAGGACTCAATCAGCCTTGCCTAAAGAGGAGGGGAGAAGCTGGGGCGCTTGTGGGGAGATTCAGAGCAGCTCTTGCCAGCCCTGCCCCCCAGAATCCGGACCCCAGAGTACCCAGACCCCTAGTACATCGGACACCTGCTACACTGAGAGGTTGAGACCCAGAAAGGGGAAGCCTCTCCTGTTGACAGGGAGGAGAGGAGGGAAGGACATTCTGAGGCTGCCCCTCTTTGTTCTGAACCTAGTTATTGGCCCACACACCCCCCCTCCAAACAGCAAAGAAGCCCAGGGGAGAAAGCAGTGGGGCAGCCCCAGGAGAGGGGAGGGCACATGCACGTGGGCACATGTGCCTCCATCCCACGCACGCACCAAGCATGCAGGCTGACCCCCCCCCCCCCCACACACACACACCCACATGCACTGGTTTTCAGACAAGCTGGCACGGACACCCTGACAGTTTACAACACTCTTACACCCCCTCGCGCTTGCAGGAATGCACGCGCGCACACATACAACACACACACACACACACACACACACACACACACTCCATCGGGACCCCAGAGTTGGCCGTGCTGTGGAGCCTGCCACCTGCAGGCCCTGTCAACCCCCGCCCCCCCATCTCTGGGAGCGCTGGGTTTTTCCAGCTGGAGCCTCACTCCCTCTACTGCAATCTCTGGCGCCGCCGCTCCTGCCCATTATTTATTGATTTCCTCTGCCCCCGGGGAGACCCTCCTCTCAGGAGAGCTGCCGCCCCGGGAGCTGGGGCAGGCGGGAAGCAAGGCTGGGCCACAGGAGGCAGAGGGGATGGAGGGAAGGACGGTTCGGCAGCCCCCACCCTGCTCATCAAGCTCGCCGAGCCCCGCAGGGGCCATAAGCACCAGGCAGGAGGCCAGGAGAGAGGAGGGAGACTCCAGGAGGAGAGGACAGGAGGCAGCGCCGGGGGACCGAGCCCCCCTGAGCCAGCAGCGCCGGCTCAGACAGGCCACCCAGTTCCTGCACAAGGACTCTGCCGACCTGCTCCCCCTGGACAGCCTCAAGAGGCTCGGCACTTCCAAGGACTTGGTGAGGCAGCCCTCTCCCGCACCCTTCCTCTTCACCTCCCTCTGTCCTGGGGAAGGGGGTGGAGGGCCGGAAAGGACAGTCCCTAAGCCTTCAGATCCCCTCTCCCTTGCTGAGAATGGGGCAGAGCTCGTCCCAGCTAGAGGGGCTCCACTCTGACCGTTCTCAGACTCTTCACTGGGGATGTTCCCAGGGCTTGGGGGCTCCGGGAGACCCTGCTGGCATTGCTCAGCTTCTCCCAAATAGTCCAAGATTTATCCTGGGGTGATGAGGAGCTGTGCTATTTAGGAAAAGAGGCTTGCAAGGACACAGGAACCTTCTGGAGCACGCATTTGCTGCTGGAAGGGCCTGGAGGCCTGGCTGGTTCAGGGCTGTGGTTTCTGTCCTATCCCAAAACAACAGATTCTCTCCTACCAGCTCTGGCCATTCACTGGGCTTTTTTTCCCTGCACAATGGAAGCAGTAAGGGCCTCTGTCCTTTCCTAAGCCCCAGGGTTTTGTATGGCTCTTGGCTGGGCCACTGGCCTCCTGAGTACCCTCTCACTCCCTTGTAGGGAAACAGGCCCCTCCAGGCTCTTTTCCTTCCATCTCCATGCAGCAGCTATGGCCTTCAGAGGGGAGGGGGCGTGTGGAGGGTGTGTGTGTAACAATGAGGAGGTGAGTGGGCCAGGGGACAGCTGCCTACACTCATGTCCCTCTGGGACAGTGGTGAAGACCGTGGGCTTTGGAGCCAGGCAACTGCTTGGGTTCAGATCCTGGCTCTGCCACTTCCTACCTTGGATAGGTTGCTTAATGGCTCTGAGCTTGCTTCTTCATCTGCTAAACGAGAACCAAATTAGTAGTATCTCCCTCATTGGGTTGCTGTGGGAGTCGCATATAACGAGCTTCGAAGAGTGCCTGGAGAATAGAAATTGCTATCAAAGGTCTAATTTGTATTGTTCCTCCAGCTCCTACTCCATTTAGCTTAAGAGAGAAAATAAGCTCCAAGAAAGGAAGGCTTCCAAGCCCTTGTAACCTCACCCAGTTCCTCGTCAGAGGATCTGAAAGGAGGCCTGTCCTACAACCTGAGAGCACAAAGTCAACCCCAGGGGTCTCAGCCCAGCGTTAGCCAGGAGGCTAACATAGCCCCTCACTCCCTTTCCTGACCTAGCCCTACCAGATTCCTCCTAGACGAACGGTCCCCCTCCAGGAACCCAGCCGAGAGGCACCGATTCCCATCTGATTCCCAGCAGCTCCCAGAGAGGAAAGGTGACCAGACCAAGATCTCAGTTCAGGGAACTTCAGAGCTGCTCCCTCCTGGCGGACATGGCGAGCACAGCTGAGAAATAGGGAGAAAGAGGGCAAAGGGGGAGCTGGTCCTTTGGCTCCCGGTGGCAAGGACCTCAAAGTCTCTATGGTTTGGAGACCATCCTACAAATTTCTGGCCCTGGAGAAGAGGCTTTATTAACACTACCATCCCAGAATGGCTGGGTCCTGAGATCTGCCTCAGGACCTCCCGGATTGATCTCAAGCAGTTTCGTTGTGTGGCTTTGGGAGTGAAGACATGGCAGCCTGGGAGGACCCCACTGTCTCCCTCCCTAGGATAACTCTGGAGCAAACTGCACAGCACTGGGGAGCCTGAAGCCTGTACTCCTAGTGGGAAAGGCGGGAGGAGAGCTGGGAACGGCAAGGCTGCTCTTTCTGGCCAGTCCCAGGGTTCACTGCCCTTTTCCCAGAGATGGGTCTCCTGGCGGCAGCCTTGTTGGCAGGAGCAGCTGGCCTCAAGGGCCTCATTAAACCAAGGGCAGAGAAACAGTCCCAGGTTCCCAAGAAGTGAGGATAGGTGGAGAAGCACGTGTGCAGCCTGGACAGAAATAGTCATTCTTCAACAAACATTTACTGAGTGCCTACTATATGTAAAGCTAAGCCTTGGGATACAAAGACCTGACCTCACAGGCTCTCCAGGCTAATGGGGGAATTAAAATCCACAAATTCCATCTGTGAGAAACATTACAAAGGGAGCTAAGGGAAGGGGTGCTGGGCTGAGCCCAGTGTGCAGAATGAAGAGTTCAAAGAAGGGGCGCCTGGGTGGCTCAGTGGGTTAAAACCTCTGCCTTCCGCTCAGGTCATAATCCCAGGGTCCTGGGATGAAGCCCCGCGCATCAGGCTCTCTGCTCGGCAGGGAGCCTGCTTCCTCCTCTTTCTCTGCCTGCTTCTCTACCTACTTGTACTCTCTGTCTGTCAAATAAATAAATAAAATCTTAAAAAAAAAAAAAAAAGAGTACAAAGAAGTCAGAGAGGGCTTCCTGGAGGAGGCAAACCGCACATTAATTACAGGATATGTATGGAATTTCAGACTTAAATACAAACCTCTCTCCCAAATAAAGAGTAGTTCTGAAAAAGTATCCAGTTATCCAGGCTGGCTAGAAAAAGAGGACAAAGAGGAGTCTCGGGGTGTGGGGGTGCTGAGCAGGAGCCAAGGTGTGGAGGCAAACAGCAGCGTGCTGTGAGCAGTACAAACAGGGGCATGGGGGCAGCAGATGTGCCGAGTGGGGGATGAGGCTAAAGACCAAGCAGTGGCCAGGTCCCCTGGGCTGTGCATCACCTTAGAAAGTTTGGGCTTGGGGCGCCTGAGCCTGGGTGGCTCAGTGGGTTAAGCCTCTGCCTTCAGCTCAGGTCATGATCTCAGGGTCCTGGGATCGAGCCCTACCTCGGGCTCTCTGCTCAGTGGGGAGCCTGCTTCCCCCTCTCTCTCTGCCTGCCTCTCTGCCTACTTGTAATCTCTGTCAAATAAATAAAATCTTTAAAAAAGAAGAAAAAAGAAAGTTTGGGCTTTATCAAGTAAGCGACAATACGCGGCTGTGCTTTGATTGATTTTAAACAGGAGTAACAGAGTTAGTTTTGTTTCACTTTGGAGCTCCTCAGACTTCGACTTATATGCACAAATCATCAGGGCATCTTGTTAAAAGGAAGCTTCTGATTCAGTTAAGTGTCGCTTCCAAGTGACATTAAGGCTACCGATCTGAGGATCACACTCTGAATCGTGAGGGTTTTAGATTCATCACTGGCCTTGAGCAGGTGTATGTGGGAGGAAACAGTACTGGAGGCAGTTTCTTGGGAATTTAGGGAGGGCGGTCTGGTGACCCAGACAGCTGGGGTGAGGCTTGAACAAAACCAGTAAGACAAAGCAGGGGTGGACTGGATAAATACAGAAGACAAAGCTGACGGAACTTAGGAAGTGAAGTGACCAGACAGAGTAAAGGTGGTTTCAGGTGGGGAAGAGTTCAAGCATCCTAGTTTTGAGGATGTGACTTCTTTTGTTTTCTGTTGTTGTTACTGATTTTTTTTTTTTTTTTTTCATCACATCACCAACCCTGGGATCTGCAGTACACGGAAGGGTGAGGTCAAAGGGGTAACAGAAAAAAAGTAAAAAATAATGTTCTAGACCGGCGATAAAAGCTCCCCAATCATACTAGTTTCTGAGACGTCCTGTCACCTATAGGTCAGTCTAATCTAAAAGGGACTGTTCTCCTGTTCCCATTTCTTCATTGCTGAGCCATCCTCTGGGGTCCCCCGAAACTGGCATGATGTGATCTTGGGGTTGAGTCTGCTATAACGCTCTGACTGCTGGTTCCTTACTCTAGTGAGATGCAGGACTGGGGTGGGGTTGGGAGGGGGGACATTGTGGGATGACTCCCAGGCGGGAGAACTGAGTGGCCTGGATACTCGGGTTTAGACCCGTCTGCCTTCTTTATTTTGGGACGGAGCCAGCAGCCGCATAGCGTGATCCAGAGACGCCTGGTGGAAGGAAACCAGAGTCGGCTTCAGGGGGAGTCTCCCCTGGTGCAGGCCCAGATTCACGGCCAGGAGAGCAGGAGGAAGACCAGCAAGACAGAGACTCTGGCTCTTCTGGTCAACTGCAAGGTGAGAAGGCCCCCCCAACCCACCACGGCACAGGCTTTCACGAACAGTCCTGCCTGTGACTGGCGCACTTCTGCCAGCCCCTTTTCTCCCCTGGGCGGTGGGAGAAGGAGGGAGGGAGAAAAGGCACCTCTCCCCGCGGCTTGGACCAAAAAATGGAATCCTGTACATTCTTTACTCTCTGCCTCTTCTCTCCGTGCTGTTCCACCTGTCATGGTCATTCCTCCTTCCTTTTATCAAATATAATCTTCGAATGTGAATGTGTAAATGCTCTTCAATGTCTTGTATGTCCATGGACCACCGTGCATGTAGGCAGCCTGCAACCCCACCCCCAACCTACACACTCAGAAAAAGCTCGTGCATTCCAAGGTGACAGCCTCATATGGTCCCTCCTTCTTGAAACCCTCTCTGACTTCCCCAGGAGGAAACAGCCTCTCCTCCCTCTTGTCTAGGGCACTTCACACCCAGTCCTTTCGTAGACCTTAACACTCGCTAGTGTGCACTAGTTACTGACACTTCCCTCACGCGCAAGCTCAGCCTTTACCCCTGTGCCTCCCAGCCACAAATCTCACACACAGCAGGTGCTCAACAGACGTCTGGGATGAGAAAATTACGTGCATTTGGGGTATCCAATCGTCACCCTATATGTCTGTGTATATCCAGAAGAAAGCGAACCAGTCTTCGTTTCCGTGGTAAGCTTGGCGCTTACCCACATCTGAAGTTCCCCGCAGGGCGGCCTGGTCTCACCCCCTCCTCTATGCCTCATCCAGACCTCTCTAAGCCAGGCCCTCAGCTTCCCAAGAATTCCTCTCCATGAGCAGATCTCCATTTCTGGCCAAGTTATTCCCAAGAGTATGGACTCCCCACGGGCAGCTCTACTTCCTTTTTGGATTCCTTCCTCTAAGAGCTGGTGTGGCCTCAACTGGACAAGTGCCATAAAAATCACTTGGAAAGATTCAATTCTTTCCTTTCACTCGTTTCGGAGAGGGAATCATCCAAGGCTGGGAAAGGTGAAGGATCCAAGCCCAATCCATTTTCCCGGGGGGCTCATGGAGTCTCCCATGACCCTCTTTCTCAGTGCCGAGACCAGGAGCTTCGGGTGGCCGTGGACACAGGCACCCACCACAACCAGATCTCTGCTGGATGCCTCAGCCGCCTGGGGTAAGGGCCCAGCCCAAAAGAATGGATGGCGGAAAAAATTCAAAAAATATTCTGAAATGACATAGTAGTAGTTGTATGACTCTATGATACACTAAAAACCACTGCATTTATAAAAGGGTGACTTTTAGGGTATATCTAGTATATATCAAGAAAGCTGTAGTTAAAAAATGAGGGGGGCTCTGATAGCAAAGACAAGGATTTCGACACCACATGGGGCCAGGTTATTGGATGAGAACCCAAGTGTGGTGGGGAGGGGTATCAGCTGACTAAGGGGCTGGAGCTGGGGCTGGGGCTGGGGGCTGTGGGGGCCATAACCTTTGCTTCCTAATCACAGGTTAGGGAAGAAGGTCCTCAAAGCCCCGGGTGGGGGCCTGGCACCTGGGCCCCCCACCCAGGTAGAGCAGCTAGAGCTACAGCTGGGCCAGGAGACAGTGGCCTGCTCGGCCCAGGTGGTGGGTGAGTCCTGCCTTCATTCCCAGCCCTCTTCGTCCTCTTCCACCTTCCTCTCCCGGCTGGGGCAAAGGCTGGCACCCTACGGGGTGTCCCCAGTCCCTGGGTCTGGATCTTCAGACCTGCGGGAGGGGGAGGGCAGACAGCAGGGAGCATTGGCAGGAGGGCACCGGGACCGCTGGGGGCCCCTCCAGCCTCTTCTGTTTTCAAACGATTCCGGCAGACGTGGAGAGTCCCGAGTTCTGTCTTGGACTACAGACTCTACTTTCTCTCAAGGTAAGGAGGATGCTAGCGCTTGACCCCCACTTGGGGGCCTCACCCAGAGGGCTGGGAAAAGGGGGTTAAAAGGCACAGGTGTGGTCAGCTTCTGATAAGGAAGACCTGGAGATGTCTTGATTTCACCTTTGCTTCCTTAGAGGTTTCTCATTTGCCCACAAGCAAAAAATAAGAACCAGATCCCACTGCCCACCCAACCCCCACCCCCAGCCCAGGACTCCAGGCGAATGGAAGCCAGGGGGAAGAGCAAGGAGTAGGGGGAGCCTGTGGGAAGTGGGAGGGCCCCCCGAGAGGGGCTCCCTGCTGAGAGACGCTTGTGTCCCCTCCCTGTCCCCACAGTGCTGCATAGACCTGGATCGTGGAGTACTACGTCTGAGAGCCCCCTTCCCAGAGCTGCCCTTCCTGCCTCTGTACCAAGAGCCTGGCCAGTGACTGCTGAACCAGTCTGTCCCCAAGGGGAAGGACCTTGCCTTGGGGAATTGCTGGATGGAGGAATGGGGCATCACTACAGCCAAGTAGCTGGGGATGACTGAGTCTGTCCCTCCTGTCGCCACCCTGTCCCCTGCCGCGCCGTTTCCCTCGGTCGACCACATTCCTCTCTGCTTCTCAGCCACTGCCCAATCCTCCAGGAGTCTTCCAGAGAGAGGGCCCGTGACCTCAGGGGCCTGGCTTCTCTCTCCCTGTTCTCCTCCAAGTTAGGACTGCAGAAAAGGACGTTAAGCATGGCGTGGTGGGAACTGGCCCGAGTCAAAGGCCGCAGCCTGCACCACCCTTCCCGTTCCCCGCCGTCCACGCTTCCCACCCCTCAGTGGCCTTCACTCCTGCATCCTGCCCACCTCGGCTTCAGGGGCTCGTTACCTCTCCCAGCTAGACTGCCGCACCTCACCCGGGGTCCTGTCCCTGCTGACGCCCACCTTTCTGATTCCGCACATGACTGCTCACAGGGCAAGCGAGTACTCCGGTACACTGGAAGGTGAGGACGGCCAGGCTGGGGGCTTCCTTAGTTACCTTTTCTGGGGCTGCCAACGTCTGAAGTGAGTAATCGCCCCGTGCGAGACCTCGGATGGACCTCCACTACTTCCCCCCGCAGCTCTCCTCCTCCCCTCGCTTTTTTACACCTCGGGACCCTGAACTCTGGGGGGTGGGGCGGAGGGGCCCTGTCAGGAACTGCCCCACAAGGTGGAAAGGAGGGCAGGTGCTCAGTCCTCAGCCTCCACCTAACCAGGATTCCTTCTTGTTTCTGGAACTGTTCACCTCGTTAGACCTCCCTTCCCCTCATCTCTGCCTCCTGGGCTTGAGCTTGTCCGATTTTGGAACCAGTGGCTTTCTATCCACCACCTGGCTGTGACCCAAAGGGAAAGGACAAGGAGGCTTTTTGTTTTCAGTGTGAAGAGGGGAACTCAGACCTTAAGAAGCCGGACCCTTGAGTGCCTTTCGGGCTCGTTTCAGTCTCTCGGGTCATGGATTCAGGGTAGAGGAAGAGAGTGGTCTAACTAACCTCAGCTGGGAAACCAGAGGAGTCCTTGGAGTGGAAACGCAATCTGGAGCCCGGGGTAGATCAGAGAAGCAGGCTACCGGCTACCACCCAGCTGCCTTCTGACCTCCGGTCGCGCCTCTCCCAGCTACGTCCCCTGCCCTCAGAAGCAGCAGAGGGGGCACATGTGTAATAAGGATCCCCTCAGGCCTCCTGCCCCGCCCCATCACCTCTGCTTTCCTGGCGCTGCCTTTTCTCTTCTGCCTCTTGCTGCTTCTATAATTGCAGACCCCGGACCCAGGGGCTGGCCTTCAGCTCAGCTGCTTGTCCATTTGAATAAACACCTGTTTCTCTATGCCAGTCTCCTCCTCTGGACTTCCTCCATGTTGATCAGCGTCTGCACTGGTAACTCTGCCCTGATTTCCTTACAGAAAGGCGATGTGAATGTGGGCCTTTCCCCAGCTCGATCCATCTAGCTGGGGTCGAGATAATTGAGAGCAAGGTCTTTCAAACTCCTTGAGGCACAACTCATGGCCAGAAATGCATTTTACATTGTACTCAGAGCACACACACAATTGTAACAAAACAATACTTCTCCTATTGCGAGCAATATACTCTGACATTTCTCACACTACTTTATTATATCCTATTTCGTTCAGCCAAAAAATGCTGACCACAACGCACCACAGGATGGCAACCTGTAATGTGAAAAAACACCGGCTTGGGAGTGTGCAGAATCGAGAGCAGAAGGGGTAAAATTGGCCCAAGATACAATTCTGGTTGTGGTCTGGCTCCTAAACTTGCACCAGATTTCGAATGTCTGTTGTCTCATAGACAAAGTATTTGGGGGGAAAAAGGGACCAAGGCCTACGAAACCACACAATACTTAAAGAACATGGCAAAATGAGGAAGTGCTAACCTGGCTTCTTTGATAAACAGAAGAAAATCATCTCAGGGTTGTGGGAACAGTGAAGACCAGAGTGTAAAATGTCTGGAAAGACCGTCTTCAAAAGCAAAACACTGGGCCATTCCTGTAATCACCATGGATACCAATGACTTAGAGCTGTGCCAGGGGAGATGGAGCCTGGAACGGGGGAGAGCCCTTAACTCATTGCTCCACTGGCCCGAAAGCCTGCTTTCGTTATAAGCGTTGGAGCCATGTAAAAGACCTGTGCTCCTGGCTCACAAACATGCTTGTTTGCCACACAAGGAGAATGGGGAGCTCCAGGAGGGAGGGGGAGGTCCCTCATATGTGGAATGAGGTTGGGGTCCTACAATCCTGCCGATGTGACGGGTAAGGTACACGAAGAAATGAACAGAAGGCCAACTCGTCTCTTCTTTCACTGAGAAGACCAAGAAGGCTACAGTTCACAGCCCCCCTAGGATGGCTGCCATCCTTCCATGTCCCTCTGTGATGTTTGCTTCCTATTCTGCCAGCACCATGGATACCTGGGGGGTGGGGCGGGGGGGTTCAGGAGGCTCCTTTTTCAGCTAAGAGGGCAAGTCCGGTTAGGTGGGATCGTGGAGGCTTGCAGGAGCACACTGGGGTGGCTGGTCCGGATGGTAGAGCGTCTGGTGAAGCAGGGCACGGACGGCTGGGACATCGTCAGGATCTGAGGACAGGAAAGGGGTGGGTCAGAGGTTGGGGATCTCCTGGGCACCTGGCACAGGGCTGCCCCAGCTGTGAGCCCTCCTGGGACTCACCCACGCCCAGCTCCTGCAGGAGGTTCTGGAACTCTGGCTCAACCTCCAGCAGTTTCAGCAGATTGGTCGATTCCATCCGCTCAAGCTGCACCTCCCAGTAGACGTAGATCTTCTGGTTGAACGTGACATACACGAGGCAGGGGCTGTTGCGGCCCTCCTTGCAGGCATAGAGGCCTGAGGGGTGTGGGGGGTGAGACGGAGGTCAGGGGGTTCCAGTCCCAGTGGGGAAGGGCAGAGCCTATGACGCAGACCTTGGAGTCAGCCATTCCCACTCTCCCATAGACGGCAGGCCAAAAACCAAAGGCCCTCTTTCTATTCTCTCTGTAGTGGGAACTCAGAAAAATAGGTAAAATAGGGGGCACCTGAGTGGCTCAATAGTTAAGCGGCTGCCTTCGGTTCAGGTCATGATCCCAGAGTCCTGGGATCAAGCCCCGCATCAGTTTCCTGCTCAGTAAGAAGCCTGCTTCTCCCACTCCCCCTGCTTGTGTGCTCTCTCTCTTGCTGTGTCCCTCTCTGTCAAACAAAATCTTAACAACAACAACAACAAAAAAACACGTAAAATATGTGGCCTATTTCAGACATGGAAAAGTACCAGGCAGAATAGCACCCTAAAAGTGATAGCTGTTGATGTCCTCATCTGAGTGATGGCCCTGGAGGAATGAAGGGGAGTCTTGGTAGTCCAAGGGGTAGATGAGCAAAAAACAATCAGAAACTCAGGCTTCTCTTAGATGGCCACGGTTCCTTCTTCAAAGGCATTTTAACCTTTCAGGACATTGGAGAATGAACCCCAGAGCACTGTGTAATTCTTAGCACCTCAGCAACCAAAGGTATCCCCATGTTCCCTGCAAGAGCCAGCGCTGCTTTTCAAGTCCCCGATTTGGAACCAATGCTCTAGAATGTTCCTCACCAAGTTCTGACACGCTCAGATGGGAAAGAACTTTGCAGTGTGTTCACACATCCCAGACGGAGAGATGATAAGAACTCAGCCCATTCTTTTTAAAATTAGTCTCTCTCTCTCTTTTTTTAAGGTTTTATTTATTTGACAGAGAGAGAGAGATAAGAACTCAGCCCATTCTTTTTTAAATTAGCTCTTCTTTTTTTTTAAGGTTTTATTTATTTGATGAGAGAGAGACAGAGAGAGACAAAGAAAGAGAGAATGAGTCAGGGAGTGGCAGGCAGAGTGAAAATAGACTTCCTGCTGAACAAGGAGCCCAACATGGGACTCAATCTCAAGACCCTGGGATCATGACCTGAGCATAAGGCAGACGCTTAACTGAGCCACCCAGATGCTCCAAACTCAGCACATTTGTGAAGATAATCAGAGGTAGGTCTATCACTCTCCTTTATTCCTTATTTAAAACTGTAAAGGGTGCTTGAATGGCTCAGTGGGTTCAGCGTCTGCCTTTGACTCAGGTCATGATCTCAGGGTCCTAGTATTGAGTCCTGCATTGGGCTCCTCGCTCAGCAGGGAGCCTGCTTCTCCCTCTGCCCCCACTCTGCTTGCGCTTAAAAAAAAACCCCAAAACAAAAAACCTGTACAGATGGCAACCTAGTACCCACCGTCACCCTCTAACACAAGTGCCAAAGAACTCATCTGTTTATGAAGACTCAAGTTAGGGGAGGCGGAGACAGTGGACACAAGGGTGGACAAGTGTGGTGAGAGAGGGGCCATGGGCCAGGGTCCCACCTGCACAGAAGGCTCGGATGTTCTCGTCCACCTGGAAGCGGACAACGGTGCGGTTGTGATCAATGATATATGTCTGTCCATCCCAGGCACAGGCCACCACCTCCTCATGCCCATTGCCCTGCAAAAGGCCAGAGACCAGGCTGCAGGGGTGACCAGCAGCTGCTGTGCCAAGAGCCCTCGTGATGGGGCCTGGGTGAAAAATGAAGGAGCAGTGCACCTGGCCCTGTGTGCTCAACAGCCAGCTGGGAAGAAAATGAGCCTAAGTTTCTTACTGACCTTGCTCCTCGCGTCTGTGGCCACACAGCCCACGGGGGCAACAATATTCCCAGTCTCCTACGGAGGAAGCTTCAGTCGATGGAAGTGAAGCCACTCACGCGAGGTCACGCAGCAGGGAAGGGAGACGGCATAGAATCAGGGCTCAAACCCGACCTGGTCTCCCGGCTTTAAAGCCTTGGGCCTCTTCGCCTAACCATCACACGTGCACAAGTCTGGCCCCGCATGCAGGCTGCAGGGGCCGCAGCCTTAGTCAAGAGGGGCTCAGACACAGACGAGAAAAAAATGATAGAAGGAGTGGGGGGGCGAAGAACTCACTTCTGGACCCTAGTAACTTATTTCTCGTTAGACCCGTTATTGCTGCCAAACCACTGGTGCAGGCACTGTGCTGCTGGGAAGGGAACGGGGCTGAGCTCCGAGGGATACGGGCAGACAGACGCACTTGAGACGCATTAGAGTCCGTCTGAAGAGACGGAGAGGGAATTGAGAAGGGAGGATGTCTCGCTTAAATCTCATCTCTCCGTGTCAGGGAGGTAAGGCTGCTCCTCTCACCGTGACATCCAGTTTCTCCAGGGCGAAGAGCTGGTGATCCACCTGCACTGACCACAGCAGCTTGTCTGCTTCCTCCATCAGCTTCAGGGTCCCTGCGGGTGGAGGAGGGGAGGACAGGCAGGCCAGGGTGGGCATGAAGGACCCCTGAGCAGACCCCACATGCACGCAGCCCCCAACCCCAGCAGGAACTCACCATCCAGAGTGCAGAGGGCAAATAGGCCAGAGCCAGCCCTCTCAGCGGTGTGGCCTGTGGGTGCGACAGAAGGACGGGAAGAAGAAAAGGTGAAGGGCAAGCCAAGGTCAGAGGGTACAGAGGGAGGGGCGGTCCAAGGCAGGCAGAAAGGGAGGGCCCTGCAGCCCCCTTCTCCCAGGACTGATGCTGGCCCCTCCCCTCGGCTCCCTCTCACGCCCCCAGCCCACCTTCACCTCGTTTGATGTTGCCAACGAGGTGGGTGGAGACGTTCTTGTTGTGGATGCGGCCAGAAGTCTGGTGCAACATGACATCTCGGGCAGCCAGGGTGTCCCTGTGTGGGGTGGAGGGGGATACTAAATGGGGATCAGGAGAGCCTAGTTCTCCAGTACTTTTCTAGCCCCGATCTCCCAGGATGTGAATCAGCCTGGACACCGACCACTGAGCCTTGTCTGGCCCGTGTGGCAAGTAGAAGAAAAGAGAGAGACAGAACTGCCAAGTTAGAATCTTGGAATCTCCTCCAGGTGCTACAAGGTGAAAGCCTAGGATTCCCTGGGTCCCCAAATAATCTTCTGTAGTGGGGAAGAGGTGCCATGCTGGGACCCAGCTGAAGCAGCTCTGTCAACTACAGACCCATCTGCTGCCATGGAAATCCGGGAGCCCCTCTGGATTCCATGCACCCCACGCCGTCCACAGGTCTGCTCCCTTACCTACTGCCCTCCAGGGCTCCCTCTGAGGTTGGGGGGGGCCCGGTGTCCTTGTTCCAGGTACACAGCAGAATGGCGTAAGCACAGCCCGGCTGAGATACCATCAGTTCTGGCACACCCAGGGGCCCGGGAGTCACCGAGAGACTGTCCACCTACACCAGGGAACAGGGGCTGACAGAGGGCTGGGGCAGAAGTGGGACCCTGCAGAGAACAGGGGAGAGCGTGGGGTAGGGGCCCTGGAAACAGTGCCCCGGGCTTCAAGGGCAGGAGCAGGAGGAAGAATGCAAGTTCACAGGGCTCCTACTCGGTTCCATTCTCTCCATACAACCCACCTGCTCTCCACGGGAATATGTCCTATGGCCGTGCCGTAGAGCACATCACACCACCTGCACCCTCGTTACCCAGTGCTCCCCTCTCTCTGCCAATGGTTAGTCACTTGCCCCTCACACCCTGATCTGAAACTCTCTTCTTTGGATTTCTCTCAACAAGGACATGTTCTCTTTCTCCCACCCTAAACCCAGGCCCATGACTGTGCTCCCTTTCCTGGAGGGGGCCTCCTCCCTGCCCCCTGAGGCCCCTGAGCCCCACACTCAGCCTCTCACCTGACCCTCCAGCGTCCATTTCTTGAGGGACACCAGCTGTCCCATGGGATGCTCAGTGCCCTCGCCCAGATCTTCCCAGCGGAAAGCCCGGACCACGCGGTCTGTGTAACCTACCACCAGCTCGCAACGCCCATCTCCATCTGCAGATCCAGAAAGACAGATGCGTTTGGAGCCGAATGTGTAGTCACGAGCTTGCATCCTTCACATGTGTCCTCCCTGCTCCTCTGCTACCACCACCGCTACTGGCACATTCACCCACCACAACCTCACACCTGATGTGAACCCGCAAGCACTGTGTCTGCACCTGCTCCCCTGCCTGCCTTTTGCATGGAACACTAACCCCCACCCCCGCCGGACCCAACGGCTCCGTGGGTCCTATCACGGCTTCCCTCCTGTTGCTTCTGTCAGATACACAACCCGAGTGTCCCAAATCACGCCACGTACCTCCCACAGCCTTCCGGGCAGCTTCCAGCCAGGACATCAAGCCCTGTATCTGTAGGGCAGGCTCCCTTGCCACCTTCAGTGTCTGGCCAAATGTCACCTTCCCAGCAATGGCTTCCCCACCAGCTCCCTTTAGAATTGGTACCTCTACTTCTCTGCCCTGACACTTGCTAGCCCCCTTACATGGTTTCTTTTCTCCATGGCACATCCGACCTTCTCATATAGGACTCCATTTTCTTACAGTGTTCTACACTGTTTCTCTTGTGCCCTTTCCCAGTAAGGGTCCAAGAAGGCAGTGACTTCTGTCTGTTTTTTTCACTGCTGCAGTCCCACTGCCTAGAACAACACCTAGTTTATAATGGGAGCTCAGTAACTCAACATAAAATGCATAATAACTGCACACATGAACGCTAACTACCTCCCCGAATCCCTTGAGATCAGCTCTACTACCCATTGACTCCTATTCCCCCGGCTGCTTGCAGACGGCCATGCCCACCGATGTCGCTGATCAGCATGACCTTGGTGTTGGCAGGGATATGCTGTTTGAACACTGGATGTTGCTCCTCTGCCGTCAGGCTCTCGTGGTGCCCAGAAGCATCCAGGGCCTTGGCAGGTGTCAGGTCACACAGGTGAAACCATCCTTCTGCACTCACCGCCACTACCAGGTTCTGGAAGAAACAGAGGCATGGGAGGGATGAGCTGGGGAGGGAAGTTGGGGCATGAGCCTCGTCACTAAAGCACAGAAGTGAGAGGGCTGAAGCCTTTAACTCTCGACTGGTTTCCACCAGGAGATGGGGGTCAATCTAGGTAAAGCCTTGGAGTTCTACCGAAGTCCCAACATCCCCTAGGGTTCTTACCTTTCCTTTATTACACACATCTCCGACCCCAACGCAAGTCAGCTGCAAAGAAAAGGGGAGACACACTGAGGGAGGCCAGTACTCCTTAAACTCCAGGAAACAAGGAGAGGTTTGTTACCAGTTTTCGCTGAAAACTTGTGCCCTGTGACCTACACTAATAGTTCACGCTAATGGAGTTCTTACGCGATGAGTTTGGTTCTACCCCAGACACCAACAGGAAGACCTAAAGTGGTAAAGATGGTCTGGGCTGAACAGAAGTTTCACATCAGGATAGCCAGTTTATTTCTAGACTTCTTCAAAGTCTTACCCCCCATTTTCTACTATATAAGCTCAGATGACCTTGGCAGCTTTGGAGTACTAAGGAAGCAACTCCACAACAGAAAATAAAAACCAGCCCAGAAGCTGGGAGCGCGTCGCCTGGTGGCTCCCCTCCCTGAATTGAATGAACCCCGAAAGAACAGCTGGGCTGAGGAGATGGTGAACTGGGGACACACTGGTGGACTCCTGTGGGGCTCAGCCTTGACAGGAAGGATCCCTCTGCCCCTCAAACCCCAGGGAGTTGAACACTGACCATGCCCTGGCAGGAGCAGGTGAGCCACGGCCGGCTGTCATCATTCTTATACACGAACAGCTTCCCGCTGGTGTCCCCCACCACTAGTTCATTTAACTTCGAACAGGGAGAGAAGACAGGATTAGTTAGGATGGGATCTTAGGGAACCACCTCAAACTTTTCTCTACGGGGCCCCTCCTAGGGAGGTCACAAGATCTCAATTTACATATTCACTAACTTTTTAGTTAAAAAAAAAAAAAGTCCTCTGCAACCAACAACAGCAGTTTCCTTAGAGTTTCTTTAATTCCCTGTAGGGGTGGGTGCGTGTCAAGGGAAGTTAGTAGAATGCGGCAATATAGAAATCTATGACCCTGGGGCACCTGGGTGGCTCAGTGGGTTAAACCTCTGTCTTTGGCTCAGGTCATGATCTCAGGGTCCTGGGATGGAGCCCTGCATTGGGCTCTCAGCTCAGCAGAGAGCCTGCTTCTCTCTCTTTCTCTCTACCTACTTGTGATCTCTGTGTCAAATAAATAAATAAAATCTTAAAAAAGAGAGAGAGAGAGAAAGAAATCTATGACCCTTCCCATCCAGAAGTCTGACAACATAACAGCCCCAGGGGCTGCGTGCCTGACTATCAATGGTACATGTTTCGAAAACAACCCAAGATATTGAACTCTTGGAAAACTGAACATCAGACCACGTATTTAATCGCACGCCAAAAGAGAAAACAAGGTCAGCTCTGGGGGTCCTCCTCCTTCTTGCAAGACTTTCTGATCACAGTGTGTATGAGCGCACGTGGAGCAGGTGGAGGTGCTGCACGTGGAGCGGGTGGAGGTGCTGGAGGGGACAGCATGAGGGGTTTGCAGGCCTCAGCCTCCACGCTCTGGGCCTCTGGCGCCCTCAAGTGGTGGCCGAGCTCTTAGGAGGGGGCGCCCTGTACCAAGCCTCTTCTCTATTTGTATCTGGGTACTCCATTTTCCCAGAGGTTGCCAGAAGGCTGGCTACCTTTCCAGGGGCTATCAATGAGAGCAAGGTAGCACCAAAACCCTGATTTACCCTTGTGGGGGGCAGGACCAGCTAACGCCTCTTTCCTATTCTCAAAACAGAGTGAACATTAGATTCTCAAGAGCTTTCATTCTAAAGGCAACACAGACATAACAGATCAACAATAAGGAAGAGTTGAAAATGAACTGGTGTTTATTAATAATAATTTACTTGATTTGAATCTTTGATTTTTTAATTTTTTTTAAATTTTATTTATTTTATTTGACAGAGATCACAAGTAGGCAGAGAGGCAGGCTGAGAGAGAGAGAGGAGGAAGCAGGCTCCCCGCTGAGCAGAGAGCCCGATGCGGGGCTTGATCCCAGGACCCCGGGATCATGACCTGAGCCGAAGGCAGAGGCTTTAAACCACTGAGCCACCCAGGCGCCCCTCTTTGATTTTTTATTTATTTATTTATTTATTTATTTATTTATTTTTTTAAGATTTATTTATTTATTTGACAGAGAGAGATCGAAAGTAGGCAGAGAGGCAGGCAGAGAGAGAGGAGGAAGCAGGCTCCCCGCTGAGCAGAGAGCCCGATGTGGGACTCGATCCCAGGC
>NC_081562.1:104260670-104290532 GCF_022355385.1 Mustela nigripes
TGTGGGACTCGATCCCAGGACTCTGAGATCATGACCTGAGCCGAAGGCAGCAGCTTAACCACTGAGCCACTCAGGCGCCCTGATTTTTTTTTTAAATAGTTACGGGAGTTTCTGGTGGGAACATTTGATCACAGAAGCATAAAGTAAGTGTTTTTTACATTAAACTCTCTCCACCACATGTTTCCATTACGTCTGCCCCAGAGGACTTGCGCACACACACAGGACAGCAGCTGCGTGGCAGAGGCTCAGTGTGGCTACCTGGATTTGAATACCGCTGCCTATGCTTAAAGTTTCTCATCTATAAAACAAGGATCATAAGGCTATCTACCGCATAAGGTTGTTGCGAGAATTGAGCTAACAGCACAAGGCCTTTATAACAGTGACTAGCATAGTGTGAGCACTAACACCAGGTGGTTTTCAGCCTCTAGTTAAATCCCTCCAAGGCCAGGGATCCTACAATCCATTCTTTTTAATTCATTCATGCAGCAAATGCTGTAGTCCGTAAGAGGGCCTCAATAAAGGTTTACTTAATGGACTAAAAAAAAAAAAAAAAAAGGTTTTGGAGGAGGTGCCTGGGTGGATCAGTTGGTTAAGCATCTGCCTTTGGCTTGAGGCATGATCCCGGGGCCGGGGGTGGGGGGGATGGTAGATCCTGGGATTGCGTCTGTACTGCTCAGTGGGAAGTCTGTTTCTCCCCCTGCCATCTGCCCCCTGCCCCCAGCTCAAGCTCACTCTCTCTCTCAAATAAATAAATAAAATCTTTAAAAATAAATAAATAAATTTTTAGAAGTTTTATTTTTAAGAAACAAAGAAAAATCAGGATGAAAGAGAATGCTCAGCCAGTCGTTGAGTTCGCAGGTAAAGCTAGACAATGACATAGGGGTACAAAGATAAATGCTGTAGACTCCCTGCCGCACCTCACCGTTTCACAAGGGCACAGACACAGAAATAAAATAAAAACGCGGTGCAGTAGGTAGAGTGAGCAAATAGATGTGACCCAGCCAGGCAATGACAGGCAATGACAATGAGGTAATGGCTGGTCTCCTGGAAGGGGACATTTCTAAAGTGGCCCATCTGCTTTCCTGGAGTTATAATGCTTCCCAGCAGTTCCTCTTCTCTGTGGCTGATCCTGGCTCTGGCTTCTGGAGATCACTTACTGACACTAAAGCCAGATGAAGAGGGCCATCGCCAGAAATACTCAAGGAGAGAGGCGGCAAGGTCTTTGATCTGCTGCAGCCTTCCAGTAGCCAGGCTTTTGTGGGCAGTCCAAGAGGGTGTGCATTCTATTTCTGCCTTCCCCTCCCTGCAACTTACCAGGAAATAAATTAGTTTTCAAAGAACTTTAGCCTATTGATTTATCAGGATGAAATAAGTCGTTTTCCTGCCCCAGATCTCCGAATGGTAGCCTGGGGAACCAGTAACAGAATTTCTATCCACACTCACGCAGGCTGAATGTACCACATACAGTCACTAGGCAACTATCTCAACTACTGCCCTTCTTTCAGTTATATTTATCAATAACCAGCAAAGCCCTTCAAACTGCTTCCAGAGACATAATCACATTTGCTTTCCATAACTGCCTTCATTTATTCAACAAACATTTGATGAGTGCCTACTATGTGCCAGGCACTATTCTAAGTGTTGGGAATATAGCAGTGAAAAAACAAAAATTTCCCATCCTAGGGTGGCTGGGGGATGGACATTGGGGAGGGGAGGTGCTATGGTGAGTGCTGTGAAATATGTAAACCTGATGATTCCCAGACTTGTACCCCTGGGGCAAACAATACATTATATGTTAAAAAAAAAAAATTTCCTACTCTTATGAAGCTAACAACTCAGATTAAAACAAAACAAAACAAAACAAAACAAAACGGTAGTACAATATATCTAATATTGCATAACTAAGTGTATTAGTGCAATCCACTTAGAAAAGTTCAATTTCCAAAAAAAGCTGATGTTGTGAAGCTATGAAAAAGGGCATGTATTTTTCCCTTTTAAACAAAAAGGAAAATCAGATAACACAGAAAATAATGCACATCTAAAGTCACTCTGTTAATTTATTATTTGAAAATCTCTCTCTTGATTTTCTCATAAAATTGTAATGCCTGGCATATGAAGAAATGTGAAAACCCAGAAAACAATATAAATTTATGAGAATAACTCCTTCCTCCAGGGAAGATAGCCAAAAGAGGCCTCATAAAATATCTTCTCTATCAAAACACAAAGGGGGGGGGGCATGTTTTAGGCCTCGTTTTTTTCCAAAGAGAGAACAGAACAGTTAGGGGGGTGAGAATAAGTAAGGAGGCAGAATAGGGAGATGGATCAGAGGGTAGGACAGGATGGCAATACGGTGCTTTGCATTAAAAATATGAAATAATGGGGGCGCCTGGGTGGCTCAGTGGGTTGAGTCTCTGCTTTCGGCTTGGGTCCTCGTCTCGGGGTCCTGGGAGCGAGCCCCGAGCTGGGCTCTCTGCTCAGGGAAGGGCCTGCTTCCCCCCTCTCTGCCTACTCGTGATATTTCTCTATCAAATAAATACATAAAATTTTTTAAAAACATATGAAAAAATGAATGAAAACATAGTCTGTTAAAAAAGAGCGTCTCACACCAGCAACAGCTCCTTTGATACTCCACGCCAAAACTCTACATATTTTAATCACTGCCCCTCCTTACATTTTGTCATTCTTGTGACCATCACCCCACCTAAGGGCTGGGACTGTCTAGTTCATTTTGGAATTCCCAGAATATAGCACAGCCCTTGGCACACGATGGGCAGCTGAATAAGTATTTGCGGAAAAACAAGCAAATATTAACAACGCTAATAGATGCGTTTCTGTATTAACTCACTTAAACAACGAGGAAAACAACGATTGGGGAGAGATGAAACAGTAGATGTAAACTGCTTTTGTAATTCAACCAAGGTGCAGCGCCTTCAAGTTGCCAGGCCCTTGTGTTCTACGGAGCAGGCTAGAGAAACCCTGCCAGGCTGGGGCCCGCAGAGACAGAAAAGTACAGCACAACTGTGCAACCCAGCCTAAGGGGCACGTGTCAGAGCAGCAAAGGCACGCTGCAAGCTGATTTTTGAGGCTTCGGAAGGTAAAATGACTTGAGAGGTGATGTCACGACAGAGCAATGAACCAGGACCTCTGGCCACCAGCTTACCAGGCTCCCACTGTGAAGAAGTTACTAACTTAGGCAAAGCATCAGTTATGTATGCCCCTAAAAGAACACCAGACCAGGGAACCCGAGCAATTCGATCCCGACGTTCAGCAGGAAACCTCCCCGGAAGCTCTCCCCTAGCCCCCAACGCTCTCCCCTAGCCCCCGACTTCCACCGCCCCAGCCCCACCGCGCAGGCGCGACGCGCACGCCCACGCCGCGGGCGGCTCCTCTACTTCCCAGGCCCGCCCCACCCGGAACGGAGCTGCAGAGCCCGGCCGCGTCTCGCAGTGCGCATGCACTGACCGTGTCATTATCGACGTCTCCGAGGCAGATCGCGTGCGGGAAGAGGCTCCCACTAAATTCCAGAGCGACGCGCTGCACGTAGCTAACCGACCTCATCGCGCTTCCAAGGGCCGAGGGACCGGGGAACCCCGCTAAATGTTCCCCGAACCCCTTCCGAGCGGAAGGCCGGCCAACGCGGAAAGTTACGTCACCGCCCGAGCCTCCAATAGCGGCCTTCGTCGCTTAATCTTAAAGAGGAGGTGGGTCTTCTGAGCCCTCTGGGCGTGGGGGCGGGCTTACCCAGCTACGGATGTGAGTGACAGGGGCCTGGGCCACTCCTGTCCTCCAGAGCTCCACAGGGCAGGGGTAGGCCTACCCCGACGGGGGCAGATCTGTTCCCCAGGCAACGGGCTCTCCGGGGCTTGACCCGATAACCTTGACCTCTTCTTTTATTGCCCTAGTGATGAAGATTCCCAGCCATCAGACTAAACCAGAGAATCATAGTAATCGTAATTACGGACAACTGTATGCTTTCCAACAGTTTTTGTTGTTGTTGTTTTGTTTTGTTTTTGTTTTTGTTTTAATGATATAGTTAGCGGTTAGGAAACCTGGAAACAATATAGTGAATTGAACCGGTATTTGGAAGAACAAATTAGAATGAATAGAAAATACCACTTGGTATTTTCGAGTAGTAATTATTCTTTCTGTGAAATCTTTGTTTCAATTGTGTATATTTGTATATGTATATTTTATATACTGACTTATGTGAAAAAGGATTTTTAAATGGTGTGTGTAGGCTTTTGTGGTCAGTAGTTTGAAAACCACTGGCAGCGAAGCACATTTCGTATATACTGTTTCATGTAATCAGCACAACCCTGGGTGCTTGTATTATTATTAAGGGTTTTGGATGAGAAAAACAGGTTCAGCAAGATTAAGTAACGAAATAGAAAGTTGTAGAGCTGGGGCACAAACCAAGATCGTTTGATCCAAAACCCCAGCTCCTTTCTATCATTTATGCCACAGTTCCTAGGAAAGTCCTCAGGCTGGAGGTCAGGGTTGCTGAAATTTTGGATCTGCTCTGCCCTCTACCCTCCTACTCCAGACAAAGCCGTTGCCTCCTTGCCTCAGTGGCCTTACTCTGTAGTATAAATGGGACATCACCATCATTCGTGGTTGGCCTCTTAGGAAAACTTTTCGTGCTGAATCAAGTCCAGTCTTTCTTTGGGGTGCCTCATCAATCAGAGCATCAGAAGTCTACGAGTTGTAAAATTTTTTAGGTGTTCAATACATTTTAAAGTTTAGGTCTGCAGGTCGAGGCCAGTTTATGCACGGTTTTTCAGGAGTCCATGTTGTGAAAATAAGGATATCCACCTCTCCCCCCGGGGGAGGCTGGACTAGGGGAGGGTCCTGCTTTCTCTGTCTGAACATAGTGGGAGAAGGCACTGGAGGCCGGGACCGTTTTGCTTGGGGGTTGGGTGGCGGGGGGCACATTTTATCCCAGAGGTCCCAGTGGACCTGACAGCCAGGTAAGATGAGAACAAGGAACATCAAACAGAACGGTAAACAGGAAGCTGTCCAGACAAATATTGGGATCTGCACATTCGCTCAAGTTTCTGGTTTTGGTGGCATACTGTGGGCCAGGCCAGGCCCATTCAAAGGCTCTGTGTCATACGGGTATACTGGTGCTTTCTATCTCCGATCTCATGGAGGGGTTGCATGCAACCTTATCCTGCTCTACCACATCTTTGTCCTCTATTCTAGCTCACACTTTGAGCTTCAGCATAGATTTTAAGGGATGGAGACACAAATAAGGGATGGAGACAAAAAAGCCAACTTAAAAATGTTTACCTCGGGGCGCCTGGGTGGCTCAGTGGGTTAAGCCGCTGCCTTCGGCTCAGGTCATGATCTCAGAGTCCTGGGATCGAGTCCCGCATCGGGCTCTCTGCTCAGCAGAGAGCCTGCTTCCCTCTCTCTCTCTGCCTGCCTCTCCATCTACTTGTGATTTCTCTCTGTCAAATAAATAAATAAAATCTTTAAAAAAAAAAAATGTTTACCTCTAGAGACACCTGTGCAGCTTAGTCATTAGGCATCTACCTTTGGCTCAGGTCGTGGTCCCAGGGTCCTGGGATCGAACCCCTGCATCAGGCTCCCTGCTCAGCAAGGAAGCCTACATCTCCCTTTCCCATTCCCCCTGCTTGTATTCCCTCTCTCGCTTTGTCTCTCTCTGCCAAAAAAATAAATATTTTTTTAAAAATGTTTACCTTTAAATGTAAAGTCAAATTGTTACTGAATTCTGTTTCTTTTCAATGTTATTTCTATTGTTTCCTCTTTTTCCAGTATTTTGAATGAAATTATAAAATAAATAAATAAGTGAATTCATAAATAACCCAGGACAAAATAGACGAGGACGACCCATCTTCTGCTACTAAGTGTCCTCACCTGATCCAGTTCTCTGAATTCATACCCTGGCCCAGAATTTCAGTGCCTTAGTTTGATCTTCTTCAGTAGTTGCATTTCTTGTACTTGACTCTTCTGGGCCAGGGGTTGCCTGTTAATGTTTGTCCTGTAGGTCCTGTCATGATGACATAATGTCATATGACAATTTGGATACCATACCTTTTGGGTTTTGTCAAGAGAACCCAATAAATTTTGAAAGGGAGCTCCAAAAAATACAACAGGAATCCAATCTTTCTATTCTTCCCACCTTGCATCAATTAACTTTAACTGCATTATGTGTTATGTTACATTCTTCGTAAGTGGAACACACTAGGCATCCCAGAGCTGTGTGGACAGATGCCAGGCTCCACAAGAACACTCTTGTTTTTGGCCCTTCCTAATGGAATGGTTGGTGGGTCTCCACTGACACCATCTCTAGAGCTTGTCTTTTTTAAGCCAAGCACTCTTTGAACATGGGTGTTGGCTTAGTCTCCAAAACAGCCTCATCAGGCCATCTTCTTCGTTAGATGACATGGGTAAAGTTGTGTGAGTCGCAGATTTTTTTTTTTAAAGATTTTATTTATTTCACAGAGAGAGAGAGAGAGATCACAAGTAGGCAGGCAGAGAGAGGGGAAGCAGGCTCACCGCTGAGCAGAGAGCCTCATGCAGTGCTCGATCCCAGGACCCTGAGATCATGACCTCAGCCAAAGGCAGAGGCTCAACCCACTGAGCCACCCGGGTGCCCCTGGGTGGCATATTCTTTACAAACCAGCCAAACAACAGCTTCATTTGAAACCTGCTTTGGGAAGGGAGGGAGGTGTTAAGTGGGAAGCATTTCCAGGGAGATTCTTTGTCCATTTCTTTCTCCAAGAGTAGATAGAGGGGTCCAAGTTCTGTCTGCCTAGGATGGCTAAGCAAGAAACAAGAGCTTTAAGACTTTCTACACCTGGGGCCCAGAGCCACTCACCATCTTCGGCGCAGGGCCTAGCTTCCTAATGGGTTGTTTGAGACTTCCTCATTCCCCTTCCCTCTCTAAGCTACAGTGTACCTTAGCATACTAAAGGTCCCACAAAGTCCCCAAGTACAGAAACCTGTTTCTCAGACTTCCTTGACCCAGAAATTAGGCAGAATGACACTGTGGGCAGCCCTGCTCTGAGTGAAATGCTGTTATTCAGAGCACTCCTTTTGAGGCCCACTGGCTTCCTCACACGTCTGGCTATGTCACAAAGCACTGCCCACTCTGGGAAGCTTTGATCCTAGAGCCTGTCCGGGTTGTTCGTCTGGCTTTCTTTTGTTTTAAAAGACTTAAGTAATCTCTACACCCAACTTGGGGCTGAACTCAACAACCCGGAGATCAAGAGTCACATGCTGTACTGACTGAGGCAGCCAGGCGCCCCGGGATGGCTGGCTGTTTACTGGCTCGTTAACTGAAGGGGAAGGCTAGTCCTTCACTGTTTCATGAGGAAACAAAGGATGATGAAAATGGCTCAGAACTAGATAGAGGTGGTGGTCGTACAACGACATAATGGGACTAAATCCCACTGCGTTGTCCATAGTAAAATAGTTAATTTTATGTGAATTCCACCTCAATAAAAAAAATACAAATAATTTTATGTGTGAAGCACTAATGACAGTTGGAACCTACAGCCTTGCAGGGTGGGGCACAGGATAGGACCAGCACCCTCATCTAGCCAGAGAAGTCTGCAAGTTCATTAAGGAGTTTTTTTCTTGATTGTCCCTCCTCAGAACCACTTTGTGACTCTTTCATTCTTACTTTGCCTCCCAAATTGGGATCCTTAGTATTGTTCATTACATGCTAAACGAGGGTTTATTATGATCCTGAGATTTTGATTGAGGTCAGTGGTAGTGCGTTCAAGTTATCTGAGGTTGGCAAGCAGCTGGGGAACTACAGCCAGAAAACAGCAATAATGATTTCCAGAAAGAGGATAAGTTCTTTTACGTAGAATCTCTTGACTTTAGCTTTATTCAGCACTGCCGTTAACCCCTTTTCATTTCAACTTCAGTATGTCCTAAGGTTCTGAGATGCCCTAGATTTGGAAAGGGAAGAAGCACAGCAGACAGAAGAGGGATTCCACTCTTAAATGTAGGGAGATGCACACTCCCCGCCACCCACCCCAACTTGATACTGTGGCTGGTATAGAGGGGGGTCAAGCTTTTCACTGCTGGTGGAAGGCAGGCAGGGCCAGGCCCCACAGGGTCTTGTGGACCTCTGTATGGGTTCTGGGATGGGAAGTCATCAATGGGTTTTAAGCTGTTGGACAGGAGACCTGGCTGGAGGCATCTGGTGATGTTGGGGAGGGGCTGCTAGAACGGAGATGGGAAAGACTTGGGAGATCGAATTTATAGAACTTGTCATGAGGATCAGCACTAGGACAAGATGAACCCAATCTGAAAATGTCCAAATCTGCAGTAACAGCTAGCAGTGTATTGGTTGCTACCCGTTTCCCTTATCCAAGCACATTCTCTCAACCCAGGAGGATTTTGAGTGTTGGTGAGGAAATGTTCAACTGACGAGGCTATGAACTTGAGCATGGTCCAGAGCAGAGTGGAAGTACGTGACAGGTCTTGTTTTAACCCTGAAGACTTCTGGCCCCTTAAATAAAACATCTTGACGGTATGGCTTTAATGTTACACCAACCAAGGCTTATCCAGCTCCAGGATTCTATGGAAGTGTGTGTTTTAAATTCCTGGAATCCCACAGAAGCTGGAAGGAACCTTAGAAGTGTATTTTGTCCGCTCCCCTGTTCTTGCAGCTAAGGAAATATGCTCAGCTTGCCCAAGGTCACATGAGCCTCCCAGCAAGTTTATATTTGTTCCAGCTTGCTCATATTCCAGGCAGACCCCTCTTTAACTTGAGCCTCGTTCTCCTCATCTGCAAAGTAGGGGTGTTAACTCCTTCATAGGACGGTTCCAGGTACTAAGGTTAATTCACACAAGGCTCTTGGTTGAATCCCAGGCTCACATCCTAGGTAGGCGGCTGTCGTTGGCTGCAGGGGCAAGACGGATCTTTGAAGTATGAGCAAGACCCAGATGTGCAGGACTGTGTGAGCTCAAGAGCCTGAGTGGGCAATGGACTGAACCAAATCTTAGTTCTGGTTCACACACCAGCCATGCTGTAGGACGAGGTGCAACTCTGACACAAATTCATCTTCCTCAGCAAAAGCATGGAGAAATGTCTTCTGGAACTGTACAGAGATGTGGGCTGACAGACTACCTCTTCCACCAGGCAGAAAGGACAGCTCTCATAGGAGGGAAGATGGCTGAGACCCCAGAGCGAGCCTCTAGCCTATGGCTATGACCATCCAGAGAAAACACTAGCTAGACTTATGCCTCCTTGGCTTCTCCCAGGGCCCTGAAGTGCCTATAGGAGCCAAAGGTCAACACACAGAAGTATAAGCTCTTCCCTATGAAGGCCTTGAGGCAAGCTGGAAAGCAGGCCCGAGTGAGTGCCAAAGCTCCCTGGCCTGGAGGTGGTTCTTCTGTAACTGTGTGAAAGGTGTCTAATTGGAGGATTGCTCATGGGGATTTTTACCTTAAGAATCCAAGAAAGCTCATGCTTTTGGCTAGATTACATGCCTCTACTCGATCAGTTAGGTGGTCGACCAATCTGTCCCAAAGACAAGTGGTCCCAGTATTTTACATGTTTGTGTTTGCTGCTTCCTTGGTGTTAGGAAAGAAAAGGAAAGCTATGAAAAGCCGCCTGGCTGCAGAGGGGCACTGGGAACCTGTGGGAGGCTGAAGGCATCGCCCTGCTGCTGGCCACGCTCACAGGCTTCATCAGCCACCACGCTCCAGCCAGGGCTGGGGAGGAGGGGAGGCCACTCCCTCAGTTTTGTCCCCCATGTGTAAGCCACCATGCCCACCCTCAAGGCCAGACAGAAAGGGCTGCCCGATACCCAGGTTTGAGTTCCACTTTATTGCTCAAGCACAGAACTTGAGGTAAGCCTGGACCTTCAGCAACGTGCAGAGAAGAGGCTGAGGGGTTTGGGGACACGACCTGGCTGAGAAGGGAAACTGATCCAAAGGGAAATACTGGTGGGGGGGGACAAGGGGTGGTCATCAGGACACCAGAAGACAGCTCAGCTATACCATCGAGGGTGGGGATGGGAACAGAGAGCAGTAACGGGCATAGCAGTGGTTTTTCCCATGCCCCTAGCACCCACATGGAGGCCTCGTGTTTGGGAACGGACCGGCAGGAGGGAAGGATGAGGAAATGGCTGCCTGGGAGTCTCCCTCTCCACCCTGGTTTCACATCAGAGCCCACGTAGCATCCCTACCACTCACTCCCTTCTACCATTTGAAAAATAGACACAGCGAACAGAAGCAGCAAAATAAATTAACGTTCTGATGAGTGTGCGTGTGGATGGACATTTGTTCACATGTAATGGAGGATGGGGAAAGGGACGAGAGGGTGACACCACCTAAAACGATCCCCCAGCCTACTCCTTTCCCCCTTCCCCCAAAGCCACCATCTAACCAGGTAGAAAAATAAAGGTCTAATTCACTCAAAATTCTTCAGTTTTTACAAAACTAACAGGGTGGAGGAGGGGAGGGAGCAAGGGAGGCAGGCAGCCGCGGGAAGAGGGCCGGGCAGAGGCTATGCTTCTGTCTCCACCGGAGGCTGGCTCCCCGCCACTTCGTTCTTCTGCTCCTCCTTCATCTCTGCGTCAGCAGGATGGTCTCCTGCGGCTTCTGCTGCCTTGGCCTGGGAGAAGGGAGAGGAAGGGGCTCAGTTCCAGTTCTCATCTGGTCCAGGCCTCTGAGGAGAAAGGGGACTTTCGCTCCACGTCCCCACTCCCACTTGCCAGCACGGAGCCAAGGTGGTGACGAGCCGCGTGCATGTACCACGCGGATACCACGTCAACTCCGGACCACGCACACTCATCCCCTGAAGAAAAGATACGCACTGGAACGCCGACACAGCCAACTCCCTCTCCAGGTGTGTCCTAAAGACACACACACACACAAGTAGACACTTAAACTATCCCTTAGTGCGATTCTACTTAGAACCGCACTCGTCCAACATGGTAGCGAGGACCACGTGTGACTCCTGAGCACTTAACAATTAGGCCAAACGGATGTTTTCTAAGTACAAAGTAATACGGTAGAATTCTGGAGACCAACTTAGGTCTGAAAGATGAGGAACAATCTGAAAACATTACATGTTGCAGTATTTAGACACCTTGGGTCAACTAAGTATTAAAATTAACCTTACTTGTTCACTTGGTTGTTTTAGCACGGATATTCAGAAAACTGAAAATCACTGTACAGTTTGCGTTCTGTTTCTGTTCAACAGTGCTGGTCTTGAACACTGGAGACTAAAGGGACTGGGATACGGTAGGCCATGTGCTTTACTATGGGACTCCAGCAACACAGTGAAGAACATGAGAGCTGTCAATGTAAGACAGTCTTGCAGGAATGATATGAAAAGAGTATAATGTACAGAACTGGCAGGACATGTTGCCTTTTATTAGGGAAGAGGAAGAAGACTGTCTACTTGTGCATGTGCATCGTTTACTGGAATCATCTGAACACTGGACACAGCCAACCACTTCTGGGTGGTGGGAGAGAGGCTTCTTATTATATATTGTTTTGTGCGGTTTCAACAGTATGAGGTAATTATATTACCTATTTAAACATAGGCTTTTAAAACCTACTTTTTTTTTTTAAGACTTGGGTTTTGAACAGGCACACAGAACAGAGTTTGGGAGGCACACCCAGCACAACAAACTCCTCACCTGTAGGGCTCTCGAGGGGGGTTTTTAGCTGTGATCAAGGGAACCATGTCCCACCCCCAACACCATAGCGGTTTCTGCCAACGGGACATGTCACTGCTCCAGGGACAAGGGCAGCACCGGGTGTCCAGGCGTGGCATGCACAACCGGAGGCGAGGAGCCACAACAGCTGGGTCAGGCACCGGGACAAGGCAGCGCCTTTTCTCCAGTCTGTCCCTACTGTCCCCCTCTGGAGCCTTACCTTGCTCTCCTCCTCGGCCAGCCTCTCAAACATGTTGGCATAGAGCTTCTTCTCCCGCGCAAGCTGCTTGCGGATCCGCTGCTGGCAGATGGCCAGCTGGGCCTTGGCGGCTTTGTTGCTGGGGTAGAGCTGCAGGACCTTCTGGAAGTCAGCCCGTGCCAAGTCAAAGTCATTCACCGCCAGGTGGGCCTCTCCGCGGCGGAAAAGGCCCTTCTCATTGTTGCTGTCCAGTTCCAGGGCCTAAGGACACAGAGAGGAAGCAACAGGGAGACCTGAGCCCCTGCGGCCTCTCTGGCCGAGACAGGGTTCCAGAGGCAGTGCTGAGAGGTCAGGCAGAACACACACCGCCGGCTCCACCTCAGGAAGGGGTCTTGGGGCATGACATGGGAAAGACCAAGGTCTAGGAAGGAACCGTTCGTCCTGGGCTTTCGATGAAAGACAAGACCCAATACAACATTTCCATTCTCTCCAGAATAAAGCAGGTACTCAGGAGAGCCCGGCTAGGAACCAAAGGAATTGCTGTAGCTGTTCTTCCCTGCCTGTGGCTCCTCGACCTCCATGTCAGCTGCCTTCTACCACGAAAGCCAAGGTGCTGGCTTCTTGAAGCCCCTCCCTCTGGGGCCCTTCACCTCCAGGCTCCCACTGGTCCCACTTGCTACCCTATCCCTACCTGAGTCACCCAGGCCGTTTCAGACCCGCCGGCAGCTTACCCAGCTGAGCCTGTGAATGTTGCTCCCCAACCCTCTTGGGAAGGGCCTCACCTTGTTACAGCTCTCAATGGCCGCGGAGAAGGCCTGTAGTTTCAGGTGACACATGGCCAGGTTGAGGTGGGAGGCCAGCCGAAGGGCCTGGGCCTTCTGGGCGTCCTCATTAGAGAAACTGGACTCATATTCCAGCCAGGAGACAATCTTCTTGTACTGCAGTAAAGCTTGCTTATACTTGCCTTCCTAAAAGGGAGGGAGGCTCAGGCACTGGGCTGTCATCCTCGGTAGCTATCAGGGACACGTGGCCGTGAGGAAGGCCTGCCTCCCCTGCACACCACCACTGGTAGGACCAGCCAGCTCCCATATGCTGGGTGAAGACTGTAGGTGCTCCCTGTGCTGTCCTGGGGAGTGTCCTCAGGACCCCAATGCTGGCTCACCTTGAAGTACACGGTGCCCCGCTCTTTCACTATGGTGCTCTGCTCCAGCTTCTCCTCGGAGTTCATCTCCCAAGACTCCTTGGCCTGCCGTACCCCAAGGGAGAAACAAAGTCATCAGCTACCCCGAGCTATGTCCTGGGAACTGACTTCAGGACGGAGAGGACCTTGAGCAAACTCACCTTCTCGAAACTCTTGAGGTGTACTTCGTATTTCAGCTCAGCATTCGGCGGGATCTGGAACTTTTCCTTCCCCACGTTACCAAAAGCATAGCTGTTGGGGGGGGGGGACCCACAAAACTAGGTTACTGTGGCCACGTTTAACCTGCTCCACGCTGAAAAGGCTTCCTGTCCTTTTCCTGCAAGGCACCTCCCTATCCCCTGAGATTTGGTTCAAATATTTCCTGTTGGGCAAAATCTTCCCTGACCTCTTCACACAATTAGTTGGTCTCTTAGCATCTTCCATATCCTTCTAACTCATACTAACACTGGAATGATGACTAACGGAATTTCCAGCACACCCCCCCCCCCCCCGTCTGGCACATAACAGATGGGTTTCAATCAATGTCATGAATGACGGAGTATGTTTAGTAGGAGACAACAATTTTGACCCTGGTAGAGGAGGAGACCTGGAGTGGCCAGAACTGAAAAAATGAGGCTATGATTCCAGACGTGGCCAGTTGTGACCACGTCCCAAACACGGAGATCACGTGCGTGCCAGACTCACAGGGACTGCCACTGAGGCTGTGGGGGTGGGTGAGCGCACACAGAGGAACAGAGTCAAGTGCCTAGTTACACAACTACTCACTGTGGACATGTAGATCTCTGACCTTGCGTCACCCACCTGCTCTACAAAGTGTCCACTCCTTACCTGGGCTTGAGGTACACAACGGAATGTTCTCCTTTTTCCATGCGCTGAATGGCTTTCTCCAGCCCACAAGGCAGGTCCAGGCTCTCCCCCTCGCCAACCTCAAAGCGGAGCTCCCGCCGGTCAAACATCTGGTCCTTGTAGTACCCTTCCAGTGCAACTGGCATGAGAAGGAGGCAGTATGCCAGGGATGTGAGTAGGCAAGGGGCTGAGGAAGGAGGCCACTGCAGCCTCCCTCCATGACCTCACCACTGCATGCCCGAGGTGCCCTTGTTGTATTATCAGAACTAGAGGCATGTTAGGAAGGTACGGTCCCATCCCTCAGTTCTCAGATGAGCTACTCAGATCAGAAAAGGAAGTGACCTGCCCAAAGCCACCCAGGGACTAAGTACCAGAATTGGAATCGGAACAAACTGTGCTGTCTCACCCTCCACGATGGCACCCTCGTTGGGCCTGGCATAGCCTTCGCCCCGAGTCCGTATTCTCCGGATGATCCCCCCATCTTCTTCTTCTGTCAGGTCCTCTCCTCTAAACTCAAACAACTCCACCTGTGGGACGAGACGCAAGATGACACGATGCCTTTCAGCATTACCCTATCAGCCAAAGAGTCCCTGGTCACTGCCAGACCAGGCCTGAGCACAAGGGCAGCCAAACCAAGACTGGACAAAGTGGCACTTCTGGTAAGTTCCGGGAGAGCTCTAGTCTCAACTTTGGTAGCAGTGGGCAGGTCACAGAGTCTGCTGACCTCGGAAGATCAATCTTCTTACTAGCTGCTCCCCCAGGAAGGACATGCTCCAGCCAGGCCTAACCCAGCCGTCTCACAAGGCCAATCTGGTAGGCGGTGGAAATGACCCAGCAACTTTCAACATTCTCCAAGCATCCATTACAGGAGGGCTCAGACACTCTGATCCTGAATGGTGTCAAGTTCCCCCTCTCAGTGAAGGCTTTTCTCACCCCCTCAACCCATGGGGGGCATTCTTTTTCCTCCTTCGATCTCTGAAGCACTGACGTTCTATACTGTCATTTATAACCATACAGATTCTGACCTTCTGACTCCTCTCAGTCAAAATTATAACCCATCTCCGGGCAGTTCGTGAAATAGAACAGGCCTCAACCCTTACCCTGCTTCAAGTCTGGGGAAGGGTTTGTGGCCATCTCTCTTCCCCTGAAATCTCCGCCAGCAGCCGCTTTCTGGCAACAGCAGGCTCTGTGAACAGCAGAGCCAGCTGCCCTCTCCAGGTCCCTTCCTCCCCTAAGGCCAGGCCCTTAGCCTTGGCTACATTGTCTCTAAGCGGCAGGAAGTGCTGGAGGGCAGCCAGGCCCCGGGCTGAGATCAGCCTGGCTCTTTGCCTTGCTCTCTGTGCCTGGACACTCACCTCAAATACAAGCGTGGCATTGGGGGGGATTTTTGGAGGGCTGCCTGCCGAACCGTAGGCATACTCTGGTTTGCAGGTGATGTGGCACACCTCTCCCACCTTCATGGTTGCTACAGCAATATCCCAAGCCTTGATGACCTCCCCTGTAGGTACAGAAAGCAAACCGGTCCTGCTTGACAGGGATCAGACCCCCGGCTCAGAGAGCAGCTCCAGGGACCTTCATCAGACCACACTCACGGGGAAGCTATACACTCTTAGGAAACGAGACCAGGGAGGTAGAGGACCTGGTTGCAGTAAGCACTGTCAGGTCTCAGACCTCTTTATAAAAGACTCAACCCTGGAACACAGGAGTTCTAGGAACAAGATAATCCACCCCCGAAGAAAATTTGAGGTGTTCAGAGGTGATCAGGGAAGGTGAGATAGAGATCAATATGGTTCCAAAAAGGAAAAGAAAAAAAAAGAGCTATGGGAGGGTTAATTCACGGATTCTAAGAGACTGCTCCTCACGCTTCTGAGAATACGGTTTCTGCTTGTGACAGCTTACACCCTCCTCAGGACTAATGCTACCAATCCACTAACCGTGGACCTACCTTTGCCCAGGTCAAAGGAGAATTTGTCCTTGCGGTCCAGACTGGAGTCAAACTTGGTGCCATCTAACAGCCAGCCAGTGTAGTGGACAAAGACACGGTCCCCAATCATGGGCGTCTCTGTGCCGGTGCCCTCTCGCTTGATGACCTGGGAGGAAAGCAGAGAAGATGAGTGTACCCAGGTGTGGGGGCAGAAAGAGGCCCCGAAGCTGTTTGCACACCTCTGATGGAAACGGGGACTTTTCTGCTTCCTTGGAAGCAAAAGGACCAAGCCTCAAATGATTCCAATGTGAGGTTTGGCTAGATGCCAACAGACACCCCCACTGACTGCTCTCTTCCATCTTTCTTGAGGTGCAACAGGACTTGGTTTAAAAGCTAGAGACGAAAGACCCAAGCTCAAGTTTTTGCTGTATGTTCTCGCACAAGTCAAGCTCTCTAGACCTTATTTGTAAACCAGTAATAATAACCTCTATCAGGGTTGGAGAATTAAATTGGCAGAAAGCTGAAGATGATTATTATCAGCAGCAAAGGGGGAAGCAGTTATGTTAAGTTTCCTCATTCTTCCTAAATGCTGGTGGTCATTAGGTCTGGATCTGGTTTATGGATAAGAAAAGAATTAAGAATATGAGTAACAAAACAGAAATAGCAACAGCCCAGAAGAGGTTCAGAAAGTACCAGGTCACTGATGAGCATAGGGGAGCTCACTCAGGCCCTAAAACTCTGGCTTGGGGCATGAACATTTCTGACTGGTAGGCTACTGAAGTCTTTTGAGGGCTGGAGCATTTCTCAGGAATTTCAACAAGCTCTGCTTCTCTTCTGAACTTTATAAAAAGTGACAAGGAAACTCTGTGGGTCAACTGGTAGGTATGTGGTTACCTACAGGACAGAATGGACAGAGGACTTGAGGAGTAGAAAGGCAAAAGGGAAGGAGTGGAAGATTAAAGAAGAAAGGACCCTTCTGGGAATAATAACCTTGTAGAAATCTCCAGGGAGCCGGAGAGATTAGGAGAAGCAACATGCCCCCTGAAGAACAGCTTAAGACTCTAAGATCTGGGACAAAATTAGGACCGTTTCTGGACCAGATATGGGCTCCCCGAGGTCTCTAGCTCTGCACAGGCCTCACACACACACACACACACACACACACACGGAACGGAGTGGGAGCGAGGGTAAAAAGAACACTGGATGAGGAAGAGGCATGAAATCCAGCCTAGGATTTCGCCATCCTGCACTCTGCAGAACCTGCTCGGAAGCACCATCAGTCGTCCCGACCAGGTCAAGACGCCCTGCCCCTTCGCTTCGCTTCTACGAGGCTCCCAGCAAAATACCTCCTCCCGGCCCCACACCCCTTTGCCCCAACTCATGAGGGGGAGGGCGAGGTGGGAGGGGGAACTACAAGTCCCGGCATGCACCGCTCCCTGGTTTTCCCGGGGCGGGGGACGGGGGGCCAGCATGGCTGAGCGGGTGACCTAGCTGGGTCCAGCCGGCTTTTAGGAAGGGGGTCACCAAGGGGACGAAGGGCGCCAGAACCTCTCTCGCGGCCCGGCCCCGGGCGCCAAGTCGTACAAAGGCCTCTGGGCCAGGAAATCACTGTGGTGGCCCGCTTCAGGTCCTAGCTAATGTTTAACCGCCCGGAGAAGCCGAGTGCTCGCCGCACGGCCGGCGAGGGCCGCCAGGGACTTCCCGGCTGCGGCCCGCGGGGAAGGCGCTGGCGGCCCGGCCCGGGTCGCGGGGTCGGGGAGAGGTGACGTGAGGGAGGGGCGGCGTCGGGGCGGGAGTGGGCCCCTGCCGGCTCCAGCCCGGGTGCACGCCGCCCGGGCCCCCTAGCTGCAGCTCGCGTGCTGCGGCGCGGCCCCGCCCCTCCCTCCGCGCTGCACCGCGCACGCCGGAGTTGGCGCCGCAGTCCCGGGCCCGGGCGCCGCAGGGGCTAGGGGGCCGGGGCCTCCGCCGGATCGCGGGTGCCCCAGGGGGCCGGAGAATGCCCGCGGGGAGGCCCGCGCACCCAGGCCGCCCCCTGAGAAAGTGTGGCGGCCCTTCCACCCCCGAACGACGCAGCCGGGTCCAGGAGGACGATGCAACCGGCCGCCGGCCGCACGCCGGGCTCAACTACCCGCCCGGACGCTGCAGAGGCGGCCCGGGGCTCCCCAGCTCGGCGGGAGGTCGGCTGCGAGGGGCGCCTGCGCCGCCGCCCTTACCTTCAGCACGCCTTCGTCTTGCTTGGGGCTGATGTCCACCCCCTCGAGGGGCAGCGGCGCCGACTGCGCCCCGCTCTCGGTCGCCTTCATCTCCTCGGCGGTCATCGCCGCTCGGTGCGCCGTTTACTCCGGGAGCCAGGCACTGGGCGCGAGCCAAGCCCTCTCGGCCGGGCCTCTGCACGGCTGTGCGGGCGGGAGGGCACTGGGGCTGCCGCCCAGCTGTGAACCGGTCGAAGGCTTGAGCACCTCTGCCGCCCAGCGCGCTCGCAGCCCGCGGCCGATGGGGCGCGGGAGCTGGAGGAGGTGGGTAATGAGCGGCCGCGGGGAGCGATTGGTCCCACCCCGCCGCGGAGGGAGGGGCTGGGAGGAGCTGGAGCGGGAGCGAGGGACGGAGGGGGAGGGGGCGGAGAACTTTCTAGAGACGGCGGCCGCTAAGCCAGTTCGGGCTTTAGTGCTAAGGGTGCTTCTGTGAATGTGTGTGTGTGTGTTTTGGTTTGTTTTTTGGGGGGTTCCTTACCCCTTCTGGCTGCCTGGCCTCCCTCCCCCCACTCCTGGGACCCTCGGACTCTGGGGATTTCCCCCGCTCACCGCCCCCCGCCACCCCGGGGCCTTTCCCGGGCCCTCCCCCGCCCGTTGCCCGGTCTAACCGGATTCTTCCAGATCCTTCTCCATCCCCCTACATCACTCCAATACCGAGCCGGCCAGCCGCCCCAGATCCGCCCTACACATTGCAGGCTGCAGCGTGGTTTGCTTAGCCGGATGTGAGTGGCCGCGCGTCCGTCTCCCCGCACCCGAGACGCGCATTTTTATAAAAGCCGGTCGTAAGCGCAGACCGCATGGCCTCCCCGTCTGTACTTGGCGTATATATACTTAACGAATTGGGGAGCGAGAGGGAAGGGGAGTCAGGTGGGGAGAAAACGAGTGAAAAGCGGTAATGCACAGAATCGGGGGAAACAACCTTGATTTCCCCAGAGCCGGGAACACGTGCCACCTTTAGCTCTTTAAAATGCTAGAGGCAGCCGGTTTGCAAGAAATGACCCGCTGAGCTAAGGACTCTTTAAATGGGGCGCATATTAAAGGGACCTTCTCCGGCAGTAATAAATCGACCAGTTTAGATTAATATTAAAGAGTAAAATGGTTTCAAGTCACGAGAAAAGTCATTCCATTTTACCAAAGACCCCACGGGAAGTATTTGGTTCTCAAGTGTTTCTCGACTGCCTGTGGCGTGCAGGGGATCTGGGCAGCAAGTCAGCTCTGCAGCACCTGGATACCTAAACAAATAGCCTTTGACGAAGAAGAACCATCTAGAGAATTGATTTTGCTCAGCGCTTAACCGCGGTTTAACACAGTGCCTGGTGAGTGGTATCAAATACTTACTGGCTGCATTAATTTGTATTTCAGTAATTTTTTATTTTGAGTCCTCGCTACGTGCCTGGCACTGTGCTGCTGTTGTACACAAGCTGTCCCGTTTAGGTACAAAATTTACCCTATAATAAATGAAATTGCAATACCCTAATGTAATTGGATCATTCATTATAGTGCTTTCTGATGGAGCCTAATGGGAAGGGATGCTGAAGAAATAAAACCGTTTCCTCCAGCAATTTACAGCAAATGACATTAGTCGTAACTAACACATGTCTCATTAGATGACTGGGGATATCCCAGAGGGTATGGAGGGATAAACCCATTACTTTTCTATGCATCCCTTGGTAGAGTAAGAAGTAACAATGTGGAGGTTTTCCAAAACTCCAGGAGATGGCTGGTGGATAAGGTGCTGGCTGAATGGGTTGTCAGTTACCTTGCTGTTGATTTTTGTGCACTTGGCTAACCCAGCGTGTGCTGGTTGGTTGGTTGGTTGGTTGGTTTCTTGGGTTACTAATTTATTTTAAGGGGGAGAATCTCAAGGTGACCTGAGCCGAAACCCGAGAGTCAGAGCCTTAACCGACTGAGCTACCCAGGCGCCTATGTGTTAGTTTCTTTTGATGCTACCCTTAGCTCGGTCCCACGTGCCACTGCGAGTTGGGTCACCCTGGTACCTTTTGATCTGGAGCAGGTTCTGGAGGTAGTAACATTTGTCAATGAGAGGAGGTGTGATGGCGGGGAAAGAGGAACGGAACACAGGTATCTAGCACAGTACCCCCCTTCAAGCTGGTGGTTACTGAACGATGATCCTTATTCTAATGTGGTGGAGGTGGGGGCAGAGTGCCAGGAACACGGAAGTCTATTAGAGTGGGGAAGGATAGGGCGGGAGGGAAAGAAGGACAGGAGGAAAAGGGTTCCAGTGAAAATTTTTGACCAGGTTCAGTGGATGAATACAGGAGGGGCTGGGAGGGGGAAGGGAGGGGGAAGGGGCAGTAGGCATTGGATTCTTGAATTCCCAGACCAGAACCTTGTTTCTAGATTCCCCTCCCCCATTCTTTACATTATATTTTTCTGATTGTAAAACTTATACATACTCAATGCAGAAAGTTCCCAGATATTTTGTTCTTTCCCTCCCTTGACTGAACCCGTTCCTAGCTATTTAAATTAGTATTCCCATTAAAGATGTTTAACACTGTACTTATTTCCACTGGTATTAATTTCCACTCATTCAAAATCCTTCCATTTTTTTTTCTTTTTGCTACAAGAAGAGAATATAACTTTTTTTTTTTTAATCCCCTTATTCTGTAGATGACTCATGCTGTGGCCAGAAGTTTTATTATTGCTAAAATTCGCCTTCTTGAGCTCATCTACTTCATCCCCCTAATGCTGGGCCCATCCTTCAGACATGAAGACCCTCCTGTCTTTTAAAGTTGTTGTTTTGAACTTCTTTGACTACCCATGCTCTTAAACATTTAGAAAATAAATATATTTGAATCATTCAAAAGTATTTGGGGGAAGGTGGGGGGAGCTGGGTGATCCTGGTGGTGGGTGTTCTGGAGGGCACGCATTGCATGGAGCACTGGGTGTGGTGCATAAACAATGAATTCTGGAACACTGAAAGATTAAAAAAATAAATAAAAATTTTAAAAAAGTATTTGGAATGAGTATGTGTGTGTGCTTGTACATGTGGACATACACACAGTATGTAACATACCTACATGATAAACGTTGGGATATGCCGCCGAGCCCAAGGATCACAACATTACTGCTATGAATTGTGTCAAAAATGTAATAGCAAACCCTGTTGGGTTTTGCTTAAAGAATAGTAAAACACTAATTCATAAAGATATGTGCACCCTTATATTTATTACAGCATTATTTTCTTTTTCTTATTTTTAAAGATTTTATTTTAATTTTAATTTAATTTAATTTATTTATTTTAAAGATTTTCTTTTAATTTTTTTATTTTTTATAAACATATATTTTTATCCCCAGGGGTACAGGTCTGTGAATCGCCAGGTTTACACAAATTCACAGCACTCATCAAAGCACATACCCTCCCCAATGTCTATAACCCCACCCCCCTTCTATTTTAAAGATTTTATTTATTTGACAGAGAGAGCAGGAGAGCATAAGCCAGGGGAGTAGCAGAGGGAGAGGGAGCCTGGTGTGGGTCTCGATCTCAGGATCCTGGGATCATAACCTGAGCTGAAGGCAGACACCCAATCAACTGAGCCACCCAGGTGCCCCACAGCATTATTTTCAATAACTAAATTCTGGAAGTACCCCAACGGTCCATTGATAGATGAACGGATGAAGATGTGGTGTATTTATATAATAGAATATTACTCAGCCATTAAAAAACAAAATCTTGCCATTTTTAGCAACATGGATGGATCTAGAGAGTGTAATGCTAAGTGAGGTAAGTCCGTCAGAGAAAGGCAAAACAAAACAAAACAAAGAAAATAAGACTCTTAACTCTAGAGAACGAACTGATGCTTACCAGAGGGGAGATGGATGAGGAATGGGTGAACTAGGTGGAGAGGATTAAGAGGGCACTTAATAAGCACTTAATAAACAGTAATGCAGAGAATTATGGAATCATTATATTGTACACTTGAAACTAGTATAAAACTACTACAGAAACTAAACTGAATTTTTAAAAAATGTAATACCAAAAGTGTTAAGGACACTTACATAATTTCTTTCTACTTTTGGTGTCTTTTGACTGAGAAAATGCAAGCTATACTACTGACTAAAACAAGTACTGCATAGTTCCTGAAACATACATTTATTTACTTACTTATTTTAGCAGTTACTGGCCATTTTTATTATGTTTTTATTCTAGGTAGACTCCACACCTAATACAGAGCCCAATGCAGGATTTGAACTCACAACCCTGAGCTCAAGACCTGAGCTGAGATCAAGAGTTGAACGCTTAACCCTCTGAGCTACCCAGGTACCCCCAGTCCATTTTCATACACTTGAAAATAGTAGACTTTTGGGAGGTTTGCATGCAGGAGTGCATAGCGTAAAGGCTAAGCTCTTGAGCTCCGGCTTGGGTTCACATTTCTCAGTTTCAGCGTTGAACACTCTGTGGGCCCTTGGGCAAGTTTTCCTGAGCTCTAAAAATGGGAATTATGCTAGTACCTACCTTAGAGGGGTTTTGTTTGAGGATTATATGAATGATTAGGTGTGAAGTACTTAAAGCAGGGCATGGCACAAGTAGTAAGTAGGTAAGTGATAATTACTCTGGGTACCACGTTTTATTTATTCAGCCCGATGATTGCTGGAATATGGAATAAAAGCCCCGGAGGACCCTGTCTTTGGCCCTTCAGTGGAGAGCTGCTGGTCTAGACAAGGGTTTGGGGTGTCATTTCGAGGGGAGTGCATCTTTCCTGATGTTAAATCATATCTATACATTTTTTTGCTCTTTAACACTCAATGATGAATCTGACTGTCTATTATACCTCACAGTATCTTTGTGTGCTGACATTTTGTCATTCTAAAAACCTGGGAGCCCTGTGAAGGTAAGAATTTGGTCTTCATATTTCTGTGGGCTCCACCATTATCTGATCTCTCTGGGGACAGGAGGACAGAATATTTATTGGTTGTCCTGCTAAGTGAAAGAGTTGTTCTTTTTAAACATAAAGTCTCATTTCCTGGGACACCTGGGTGGCTCAGTGGCTTAAGCCTCTGCCTTCAGCTCAGGTCACGATCTCAAGGTCCCAGGATCAAGCTCTGCACCAGGCTCTCTGCTTAGCAGGGAGCCTTCTCCCCTCGCCCCACTGCCCGCCTGCCTCTCTGCCTACTTGTGATCTCTGTCAAATAAATAAAATCTTTAAAAAGAAAAGTCTAATTTCCCACCACAGATATATATATATTTTTTTTGTTTTGCTCCTAGGGTGACCAAAAGCAGCCAGTCTTTATCCTTCTCTGTCTAGGGATGCACTGAAATATGGCTTTGGCCTTGTTTTTCAGGGGATCATATAGCCAAATACTTACTTTGGCATTATTTCTAGTTTCTCAAACTTGAGTGCAATTAAAGATTAGGTGTTTGTGAAGGTTGTCATCCTGTCTAATTAACATAACTAGAATGAGGATTGTTGTTTGAGAAAAATAAAATCTTGCCCTCCATGGTCCTTGGTTGAAAGTAAATGTATATTTAAGATTGTGAATGTGCACCTAATGACCACAGGAGCAATGCAGCAGCTGTCATTACTGAGAAATTAAATAATTTTTTGTTCAGTACAGGGTCATACTTCTATAATGGGTCTGCTAATATTTTTAAATGTTTAAGTTGTAATAATAAAAAGTTTGTATGAGAGTTTGGATTTATTCTTCTATTCCAGAAGTTCATTCTATGTTGGTAATAGCTTTAGTTTAGTCAAATACTGACTTTAGTATTTATTTATTCAACAGTTATCCAAAATGTGTACTCACAGCGTCTCTGTCTTTAACCTTGCACTTGATGACCTTTACCCTCTCCACAGCTAGCCACCTGCTGGAGAACTATCTGATATTTCCTCGGGCTTACTACCTCAGGTGTTATTTTCTCATGGAGCTTTAGCCAGGGGTGGGAATACTCACACAGTGTCTAGGGTAGACCAGACAGAGAGAGCCTCATATACCTTTGGGGAGAAGGGTGTCCTTTTGTAAAGGGGTTCTTGGTTTGCTCCTTTGTTGATCAATTACTTGACATCCCAGCTAGCCTCTTTCCCATGGGAAGGAAAGATAAGGTTATGGAGAACATCCCTCAGCCCACTGATTCCCACTAATGTTCGCCACCACAGCTTCCTCAAAATGGCCAGTTGGTGTTAAAGAGATATCCTGAGAATGCATTGGGTTCCAAGTTCAGCAGTAGGGTTTACGGGGTGCCTAGAGTCTACCACAGAATTATCTTATGCTTGAGGTGCTTACACAGAGAAGTTAGACTAACACCAAGGGCTGACCAGTGTGGCACTGATTCAGAGTACAAAATGCCCAGATCTGGTAAGGGGTAGGGTATGCTGGGCAGTCCTCAGAATGAACTAGAACTTGAGAAAGATCTTGAAAGATGGATAGTAATATTTTTTATTTATTTATTTTTAAAGGATTTTATTTATTTTCCAGAGAAAGAGAGAGAGACAGCGCGCGCGCGCGAGCACGCACACGCATAAGCAGGGGGAGGGGCAGAGGGAGAAGCAGGCTCCACGCTGAACAGGGAGCCTGACGTGGGACTCCATCCCGGAACGCTGGGATTATAAACTTGAACCTAAGGCAGGTGTTTAACTGACTGAGCCACCCAGGCGTTCCGAAAGATGGATAATAATATGTATTTACTTATAAATATATACCTTAATGAATTCTTACATGTATATGTATGTTCTAGCTATCACATCAAGGTAGAACACTTCAGCACCCCACCAGCCTCCCTCACGTCCCCTGCTTGGGCAGTAATTATCTCCAGGAGTAACCACTCTTCTGACTTCCATCACAATAAATTATTTCCCTCTGTGTTTGAACATCATTCAAAACAAATCCTATAGCATGTACTTTTTTTGGATTGACTTCCTTCATCCCACATTATGTCTGAGAAATTAATCCATTTTATTGTATGTAGGAGGAGTTCATTAACTTTCATTGTTATATAATATTTGATTGTATAACTATATCACAATTTTCTTATCCATTCCATTGTTGATGATACAGGGGTTGTTTCCAGGTTTCAGCTATTATTACAAAGCTCCTATGACTATTCTTTTCTTTTTTTTTTAAGATTTTTAAAAAATTTATTTGAGAGAGACCATAAGCAGGGGGAGTGGCCGGTAGAGGGAGAGAGAGAAGGTGTCAGCAGGGAACCCGACTCTGGACTCCATCCCAGGACCCTGGGATCATGACCTAAGCCGGAGGCAGATGTCAAACTAACTGAGCCACCCAGGTGCCCCGTTCTATGAACATTCTTATACATGACTTTTAGAGAGACAAGTGCTCATTTCAGTTGGATATGTACCTAAGAAATGGAATTGCTGGGTCATGGGTTTTTCTTATACTTAGCTTTGGTAATGCTGCCAATTTTCTGAAATCGTGGTATCAAGTTACACTCCCACCAGGAGTGTCTGAGAATTCCACTTCCAGCACATTCCTGCCAAAACATGGTATGTCAGTCCTTTTAAATTTAGCTTATCTGGGGGGTGTAGTGCTATGTAATTTGTATTCCCTTAGTAATTAATGAAGTCAAATACTTTTCATATACTTCTTGGCCATCAGGATAACTCATTCAAATTTTATCTATTCTTATCTTTGGCTCATTTAAAGAGATTACATTGTCTATCTTTTTGCTATTAATTTTGGAGTTTCTTTTCTATATTCTAGGTAAGATTTGCTTTGACAGATATCACAATACTCTTTTGGTCTGTAGCATGCCTTTTCTCTCACATAATGGTATGTTTTGGTGAACATTTTAATTTTAATGGAGTTCAATTTACTAGTGTATTTTTTATGGTTAGTGATTTTCTTTAATAAACTTAACTTTTTAGAGTGGCTTTAGGTTCAAAGCAAAACTGAGCAGAAGGCACAGAGGTTTTGCATAGACCCGGCACCTTCACACCCATTATTGTAGCCTCTCTCCATTACCAACACCCCTCACCGAAGGACTACATCTGTTATAATCAATGAACCTGTATCAACAGATCACTATCAATCCAAGTTCATAGTTTACACTAGGGTTCACTCTTGGACTCGTACATTCCACAGGTTTGGACAAATTTGTAATGACATGTATTCACCATTACAGTAACCTACAGGTAGTTTTACTGCCCTAAAAATCCTCTGTGCTCTGCCTGTCCGTCCCTCTCTACCCTGGTAACCCCTGGCAAGCACTGATCTTTTTTCTGTCTCTGTAGTTTTACCTTTTCCAGAATGTCATATAGTTGGGATCATACAGTAGCCTTTTCAGACTGGCTTCTTTCACTCAGTAATATGCATTTAAGTTTCTTCCGTGTCTTTTCATGGCTGACAGCTCATTTCTTTTTAGTATTGAATAATTTTGCCTTCTATGGATGTACTACAGCTTGTTGATCTGTTCACTCTTGAAGGACTTCTTGGCTGCTTCCAAGTTTTGGCAATGATGTTGTTATTGGATAACAGTATGCAATTTATTGAATACGGAATAAAGCTGTTATAAACATCCATGTGCAGGTTTTTGTATGGACATCAGTTTTAAACTCCTTGGAGTATATTGCTGTATGATAAGAGTATGTTTAGTTTTGTAAGAAACTGCCAAACTAAATTTCGAAGTGGGTGTTTTGCATTCCCCCCAGTGACAAATAGGAATTCCCTTTCTAATGTCCCATATCCGAACCAGCATTTGGTTTTGTCAGAGTTCTGGGTTTTGGCCATCCTAGTAGGTATGTAGTGCTATCTTGCTGTTTTAATTTTCTTTTCCCTGTGACTTAGGATGCGGAGCATCTTTTCATATGCTAATTTGCCATCTGTGTATCTTAGGTGTCTGTCAGGTTTTTGGCTCATTTTAAAATAGATTTGTTTCCTTATTGTTGAGTCATTTTTTTTTTAAGATTTTATTTATTTATTTGAAAGAGAGTGAGAGAGCACAAGTTTGGGGAGAGGGCCCTGTTGAATAGGGAGCCTAATATGGGGCTCGATCCCAGGACCCTGAGATCAGGACCTGAGCCAAAGGCAGATGCTTAACCGACTGAGCCACCTAGATGCCCCTTATTGTTGAGTCTTAAGAATTCTTTGCATATTTTGGACAACAGTCCAGTATCAGATGTACATTTTGCAAATATTTTTCTCCCAGCCTGTGGTTTGTCTTTCCATTCTCTTGACACAGATTTTGCAGAGCGGAAGTTTCTAATTGTAATGACGTCCAGTTTATCCATTGTTTCCTTCATGGGTTGTGCCTTTGGTGTTGTACAAAAACTCATCACCATACCCAAGGTCTTCTAGGTTTTCTCCTGTGTTACCGTCTAGGAGTTTTGTAGTTCTGCTTTTTACATTAAGGTCTGTGAATCCGGTTCGAGTTAGTTTGGTGAAGGGGTGAAAGTCTGTGTCTGGCTTTCATGTTTTTGCATGTGGGTGCAGTTCTTTTTTTTTTTTTTTTTTTTAAGATTTCATTTATTTATTTGACAGAGAGCACAAGTAGGCAGAGAAGCAGGCAGAGAGAGAGAGGAGGAAGCAGGCTCCCTGCTAAGCAGAGAGCCTGATGCGGGGCTCGATCCCAGGACCCTGGGATCATGACCTGAGCGGAAGGCAGAGGCTTTAACCCACTGAGCTACCCAGGTGTCCCCGTGGGTCCAGTTCTTCCAGCACCATTTGCCGAAAAGCCTGTCTTTGCTGTATTGTATCACCTTTGCTCCTTCGTGAAAGATCAGCTGTACTTCCTTGGATCTGTTTCTGGGCTCCCTGCTGTTTTTCATTGATCTATTTGTTTATTCCTTTGTTAATATTGCATTGCCCTGATTACTGCTGCAGCTTCCGAGCTCCTTTGTCACCTGTCCCATAGGACCATATGTAGATGTCTGTGGACTCTATTTTGTTCCCTTGGTCTGTCAATCTATCCTGTGCCAGTACCTTCCTGTCTTCGTCACTCTGACTCTGAAATAAGTTTTGATATCTGGTAGCAAAAGTCCCTCCCCCCACCCCCAGTTTTATTCTTGTTTCAAGATTGCCTTGGGTTTTCCATTCTTTGATTTTTTTTCGTATGTATTTTATAATTACCTTGTCAATATCTTTAAAAAATGCTGAGATTTCCGTTGAGATTCACCTGAATTTATAAATCAGATTAGGGAGGGCGCCTGGTGGCTCAGTGGGTTAAAGCGACTGCCTTCGGCTCAGGTCATGATCTCAGGGTCCTGGGATGGAGCCCCACATTGGGCTCTCTGCTCAGCAGGGAGCCTGCTTGCCCCTCTCTCTCTGCCTACCGTGATCTCTGTCTGTCAAATAAATAAATAAAATCTTTTTAAAAAAATCAGATTAAGGAGAATTGACATCTTCAAATACTGAATTGTCCATCCATGAACATGATATATTCTGCCATTTGGGGGGATATTCTTTAATCTTTTCAGTAATGTATTGTGTTCCACATTTTCAGTGTAGAGGTCTTGTACTTCTTTTATTAGATTTATTCCTAGGCATTTTTTGGGTTTTGGTTCTGTTGCAAATGCAATTTTTAAAGGCTTACTTTCAGGGCGCCTGGGTGGCTCAGTGGTTTGAGCCTGCCTTTGGCTCAGGTCCTGATCTCAGGTCCTGATCTCAGGGTCCTGGGATCGAGCCCCGCATCGGGCTCTCTGCTCAGCAGGGAGGCTACTTCTCCTCTCTCTCTGCCTGCCTCTCTGCCTACTTGTGATCTCTGTCTGTCAAATAAATAAAATCTTAAAAAAAAAAAAAAGGCTTACTTTCTAATCGTTTGTGTATTTCTAATGCAATTTTTTTTTTGTTTGTATGTATTTTAATTGTTGTAAAATATAGATAACAAAATTTACAATTTTAACCATTTTTAGGTGTAAGGCATAAAGGGTGTTAAATACATTCACATTGTAAACCTACAATGATTTCTTCTGGTAACAACTCTATTGAGATAATATTCAAACACCATGTAATTCACCATTTTAAAGTGTGCAAATTCAGAGGCTTTTAGTGTATTCACAGTGTTGTGCAACCATCAGTACAACCAATTTTAGAATATTTTCATCCCCCCCAATAAAGACACCCTGTACCCTTTAGTTATCACTTCCCAACGCTCCCCAGCCCCCAGCCCCAGCCTCTGGCAGCCACTCATCTGCTTTCTGGCCATCTACTCCCTTCTCACAATGCAGGTGTGTGAGAGGTTTGAAAGAATGGCTGGAGCTTCCTCTCTCCTTGCAGGTAATGCTTGAAGAGTTCCTGTAGATAGATGTCTTATCTGCTCCTGGACTCTGTCAGTCTTTTATTTTATTTTATTTTTAAATTTACTTTTTAAAAAATTTAAAAATATTTTATTTATTTATTTGACAGAGGGAGACACAGCGAGAGAGGGAACACAAGCAGGGGGAGGGAGAGAGGGTGAAGCAGCTTCCCACCAAGCAGGGAGCCTGATGCGGGGCTTGATCCCAGAACCCTGGAATCATGATGGGGTCATGACTGGAGCCCAAGGCAGATGCTTAACGACAGAGCTACCCAGGTGCCCCTCTGTCAGTCTTTTAGACACTTGTATTCTTTTCGTTGCTTCTCTGCTCAGTTCTTAGCTTTTTATTTCTTTTCTGTTTCTTACTCATGAAACAAAGAAGTATGTCTCTAACATCTGTCACCCTCCCTTTCTGACCATCAAGGCAAACAAAGCCACTCTTTCTTGTTGGTGGGTTCTTCCAACCCCAACACCATGTCCTCCTCGATGGTGTGCCTTTCCCTGGTTCACTCAGCAGCTGCTTGAAAACACTTAAGTTTTCTCCATATCTATTCTCCTATTTTTCTTTCTCTCATGCAAC
>NC_081562.1:104291032-104335968 GCF_022355385.1 Mustela nigripes
CTAGCTCTGAGCACTTTCCCCCGCACCGTATCCTGATACGGTTCTCCTCCCTGAAGCTGTTTATGTCCCATGTCGTGCCCAAGGTCCCGTATCTCACCTGATCCCAGCTTCAAACCCTCACCCAAGCCCTTGGGGGCTAGCTTCATGGTCTTCCCCTTAGCCTCATGGCCTGGCTCTGTAGAGCCATAGGAAGGAGGCTTCGGGAATTCTGTTCCCTCCATCCTGTAGGCCTGCGGAGGGGCCCTAAGTGGACCACTGTGATCCGCTGGTCATCACTCACCCAGATAGTCAAGCATGCCACCCTCAGCGATCACATCCAGGTGTTGGAAGAGACATGCAAGTACCTGGTGAGTGTCTCTGAGAAGCCAGTCCCACTGTACTCATGTTAGGGGCTCAAAGGCAGGCTGAGAGGCTAAATTTGGGAGGGCTGACAGAAGATACATTCTTTCTGTTCTTTGATTCTCATTCTTTATCATCAGCAAACTCTTGGAATGCACATGGATTGGGCCAGTCCCTCGTTCTTCATATCCGATTCTCTTAGCAGTAGCCCAGTCTCTGCCTTCAGCGGTGAGGAAGGTCAAGGGAGGAGAGCAGAATGCAATGGAACAGAGGTTTTCTGGTTACAGCTGGTAGGAAAAAATGGTGGCAGGAGTCACTGAGGCTTTACATCGGTCATGGCATTAAGGGTCTGTGGCTCCTATGATGCTGAGGATAGGGCAGGATCAGGAATCCTGGTGGAAAAGTAAATATTTAAGGGCTAAGCAAGTAGGTTAGGAACCACCATTAATAATTTTAATACTATGGATTTTGATGCTTATTACCTTCCACAGGTAGAGCACTTTAGAGTTCCCAAAGCAGTTCTATATCCATTATCCCATTTCCATTATGTGAAAGAGGTTGGACAGGTTTTATTTCAGAAAACTGAAGCCAGTGTCAGGGCCAGGATTCAATCCTGGGTCTCCTGGTTCCACATCTGTTGTTTCTTCCCTTACCATGTAGGTATGAAGGAGCAAAATTCTCTCTGTGACCTTTCTGCTAAGTCTGCCTTGTTGCTGGGGTGTGGGTGTCTGAGGCTATAGGTTCAAGCACCTTCCACTGGGTAAAGACAGAACAGTGGGGACTGTGGACAGGGTGAGAGGATTAGGAGCATTCCCAGGGCTCCTCACCCCCAGCTCCTGGTCAGCACCACCCCCTCTTTGGCCTCACAGGTGAGCACAAGCAAAACCCAGCTGGTGAGGGACTTACTGTCCCAGAGCTTTGACTTCCTGAAGAGCCCTCAGTCCTTCCTAAGGGCAGCTGCCATCAACTTAATAGGTAAGATGCTTCCTCCTGGCAACCCTTCCCTCTTCAATAGGGGAGCCCTCCTTAACCTTCTTCAAGGACTGAGCCAAAAACATGGTACTGTGAACTGGGTCACCTCCTTCCTTAGCTCTGATGTAATTAGAGAGGTTGTCCTGGGGCCAGGCTCAAGAGTCCCTGTTAGGACAGAAGAGGAAGAGAAGGCTATGTGCCTTTGCCCCACTCTGGGTAAGTCCACCCCAGCTGTCTGCACTTTGCAGCGTTCAGAAGGGAACCGTATTCATTTGAAAGGGGGAAAACTATTGCTTCCATGGGAATCCTGTGCATTTTAAAACAAAAATTTTTAGATTTTAAAACAAAAATATTTTTCTTTTAAACTAGGGTAGTAGTACAGTATGTGTTGATGTGTTGATGTTAGATGTTGATGTAAAAGATTCAGGTTGGCAAAAAAGATGAAATTAAATAATGCCAGAAATTCTAAGCATTTGGATTTAATCACTGTTAACATTCTAGAATTTCTACACACATGTACACTCACACACATACAGCCATTTTAAAAACATGAAGTTTGGTATACTGTTGCTTTCCTTTGCTAGGTCACAAATACATGCCCTTACGTGCCCTCCAGCATTGCTTTTCACCACTGTGTAATATTAATTCCACTATGGGTGGATTTCGGGATTATTTAACCTGTGTTTATTTTTGAATATTGAGACTGTGCCATTTTTTTTTTTTTTAAAGTAGGCTACCTCGGGACACCTGGGTAGCTCAGTTGGTTAAGCAGCTGCCTTCGGCTCAGGTCATGATCCCAGCGTCCTGGGATCGAGTCCCACATCGGGCTCCTTGCTCGGCAGGGAGCCTGCTTCTCCCTCTGCCTCTGCCTGCCATTCTGTCTGCCTGTGCTCGCTCGCTCTCTGACAAATCAATAAAATCTTTAAAAAAAAAAATAAAGTAGGCTACCTCATCTTTTGTTTTTATAAACAGGGATAAAATCTCTACCTGCCATCATGATTATTTTAAGATAAATTTCTTAACTAGAATTGCTGGGACCAAAGGATATGTAAAATTTTAAGGATTTTGGTGCTTCAGCTGCCCTCTAAAAAGTTTGAGTCATGAGACCCCTGGTGGCAAAGTTGGTTGAGGATCCAACTCTTGGTTTGGGCTCAGATCTGATCTCTGGGTTGTGAGATTGAGCCCCATGTCGGGCTCCATGCTCAGTACAGAATCTGCTTGCTTGTCTTTCTCCGTCTCCCTCTGCCTCTCTCCCCTATGCTCTCTCTTTCAAAATAAATATAATAAATCTTTTTAAAAAAAGTGAATCATTTTCCATTGTTAACCAGTACTATATGCAAGTATCCATTTTGTGGATATTTGCCAACTCTCGGTGATAGTTTAAAAATCATTACCGATTTGATAGGCGAAAAGAGTTGTTGTTTGGATTAATATTTTTTTTTTTTTATCAGAAGTGAGGTGAGGGACGCCTGGGTGGCTCAGTTGGTAAAGCCTCTGCCTTCGGCTCAGGTCGTGATCCCAGAGTCCTGGGATCGAGTCCCGCATTGGGCTCCTTGCTCAGCAGGGAGCCTGCTTCTCCCTCTGCCTCTGCCTGCCATTCTGTCTGCCTGTGCTCGCTCTCTCTCCCTCTTCTCTCTGATAAATAAATAAAATCTTTAAAAAAAAATCCTTTAAAAAAAGAAGTGAGGTGAAATATTTTTTTCCTACATTTATTGGAAAAGCACATTTTATTTTTGCAAATTAATTGCCTCATGCCTTTTGTCCATTTTTCTGTTGGTGTGTGAACCCTATGGAGTTTGACGTCCTGGGTTCATGCCCTACTTGTCACCTGCCAACAACAGTTTTCTGGGTCACCGCTTCTCTGAGGGTTGTTCAACTAGAACACTGACATGTAGGTTACAAGGCATCTCATAGAAACGTTTTTTGCTAGAACTGGTTTACAAGCTTCTGTGTTTGGGACCAAGGGGTAAGGGTGGCCCAAAGATCCAGGAATCCTGGAATGACTTTGCATCTGTCCTATCTTTAGGATTAACAACTAAGAAGCTAAACATGACTCAAATAGATGATGATGATGTGGAGGTCATACAGAATGGCGAGTCTGAGCCTTATCCCTGAGATCTGGGTGACATGAGGCAAAAGGGCAGGACAGAAAGTGGGGGAAAGAATTCCTTAAGGACCTATTTTGTTACTTCAAATAAAGTATATTTTTACTACTATAAATGTTATATATAAAAGTAAAAAATCGGGCACCTTCCTTGCTCATTTGGAGGAACGTGTGACTCTTGATCTTGGGGTTTTGAGTTCAACCCCCATGTTGGGTGTAGAGATCACTTAAAAAAACAAAATCTTGAAGGGTGCCTTAGTGGCTCAGTGGGTTAAGCCTCTGCCTTTGGCTCAGGTCATGATCTCAGGGTCCTGAGATTGAGCCCCACAATGGGCTCTCTGCTCAGCGGGGAGCCTGCCTCCCTCCACCCCTCTCTCTGCCTGCATTTCTGCCTCCTTGTGTTCTCTGCCTGTCAAATAAATAAATAAATAATATTTTAAAAAATAAATAAAATAAAACCTTGAAAGACTAAATTTTAAACAGTAGAAAATGGGACTAAGAGGAAGAAAATGAGTTATCTATTATCATGCTAGTTAGAGAAAAACACAGCTTACAAAAATGTTCTAGTCACTCAACATTTATCATGTGTTGTCCGCTGCTACCTATAATGGTATTCATGTCCCCTGAAGAACTTGCAGTTTTGTGTTCTCTTTTATTGCAGTAAAATATTTTTAAATTTGTTTATATTTATAGAAAAAGTACATGAATATAGTCTGTGCAAAAAAAGTAGAAACATTATTGATAAAGTTTTTGTTTTTAGAGTAAAGTTCTATTCACCCCCAAGTCTGGTTCCTCTCCCCAATTCCCCCTGTCTGTTTGCTCTAGTCTTGTATTCTTTTGCTGTACACATAGAATATATGTTATGTAATATATAATTTGTGATATTTATCATATGGATAGATATATAGATATAGATACACGGTTTTTGCAACTTGCTTTTTTCCCCACTCCGTATGTCGGTACATACAGATCTGCTACAATCTTGGTAGATCATTATTTAAATCATCTCCAATTTTTTGCTATTCAAAAACTGCTACGTGAGGATTCTTATGTATGTCTCTTTGTATGTAAGGATATAAGTGTAAGTATTTCTTCAGGTGAGTTAGCCAGAAAGTAGACTTTTAAAAAACATTTAAAATTTAAATTCAATTTAATTAATGCATGGTGTATTATTAGTTTCAGGGGTAGAATTTAGTGATTCATCAGTTGCACCTGGTACTCATTCCATCAAGGGGCCTCCTTAATGCCCATCGCCTAGTTACCCCATTCCCCACCCCGCACCCCTCCAGCAACCCTCGGTTTGTTTCCCAGAGTTAAGAGTCTCTTCTGGTTTGTTTCCCTCTTTGTTTTTGTCTTATTTTATTTTTCCTTCCCTTCCCCTCTGTTCATCTGTTTTATTTCTTCAATCCCACACAGGAGTGAAATCATATGGTATCTGTCCAGAAAGTAGACTCCTCATCATGCACTTTGAGCTTAACAGGGTTTAAAGTGAAACATTTTAACTTTCTCTCCAGTATTAACATGAATTCTGATGCCCACCCCTCTCACTTTACAGGTTTTTGTTAGTGAATATTTCAATTCTCTTTTTTAAACCCACAATTTAGATACTGTGATTATTGTTGTTACTTTATACAAACAATGTAGATTTACCTGCGATGTCATATGCTCCCCATTCCTTGTTGTATCTCTGACCATCCTTCTTTTTTTTTTTTCATCCTGAAAGTCTCTTTAGTGTGGGTATCTTCCTATTATGCTCTCTTGGTTTTTGTTCCTTTGTAATGACTTTTTCTTAAGCCTATTCTTGCAAGGTAGCTTTATTAGTCACACAATTCTTTCTTTCTTTTTTTTTTTTAGATCTTATATGTATTTTTAGAGTAATCTGTACACCCAAGGTAGGACTCAAACCCACAACCCCGAGATCAAGAGTCACATGTTCCCCTGACTGAGCCAGCAGGGGCCCCTACTAGTGACATAATTCTAGACCACAATTTCTTTCCGAGCACTTCGAAGATACCATGCTACTGTCTTCTAGTTCTCTTTGTTGCTAAAAGGAAGCCTGCTATTATTCTAATTTTTGTTCCATTGCAGGTAATCTAGCCCTTTTTGCTGGCTGTTTTAAGATTTTTCATTTGTAGCATTCGTTAGAAGTCTAGAATATCGGGCGCCTGGGTGGGTCAGTTGGTTAAGCAGCTGTCTTTGGCTCAGGTCAGGGTTGGAGCCCCGATTGGGTTGGGGTCTCTGCTCGGCAGGAAGTCTGCTTCTCCCTCTTCTGCTCCCCCTGCTTGTGTTCCCTCTTGCTGTGTCTCTCTGTCAAATAAAGAAATAAAATCTTTAAAAAAATAAATAAAAATAAAAGTCTAGAAAATAGTATAATAACCCCCCTGCCCCCCAGATTCAACAAGGATCAACTAATGGTTACCTTATTTTCTCTATTTCTTTACCTGCACCCCTCCCTGCCAGATTATTCTGAACCAAACTTCAGACTTCATATTATTCATCTATAAAAATTTAGTATGCATTTATAAATGCTACTCCTTTTAATATTAAAACTCCTTTAATATTAAAACTGAGCCAGCACCTGGCTGGCTCAGTTAGTAGAGCATGAACTCTTGATCTCAGGATTGTGAGTTCCAGCCCCACAGTGGATGGCGAGACTACTTTCAAGAAATAAAATTTAAAAAAAAAATTAAATTATAACATTAAAAGTGTTTTAATAATAGACATGTTTTGGAGTACAAGGCAAATGATGCATGATTTTTAAGATAAAAGAGAGCCTAAGGATTTGTAGACTATATGGCACTTGAGGTAACTCATCTAGACCCCTGAGGTTGTCCATTCACTCTCGTCTGCCTCTGAAGTTAGGGGTCCCTCAGAGAAGCATTTCCTCCTCCTGAACTATAACCCTCCTCATTTCTGAGGCTGAGTCATTTGTCCAAGGTCACAGAAGTGAATTACTGGGCGAGCCAGAACTAGACTTGCCACTTCAGGGGTCTTTGCACTAACTCATGCTCACTCCGTTGTCCTTTAATTTGACCAAAGTCCTGAGAAAAAGGGAATGGGAATCGGGGGTGTGGCAGAAGAAGATCTGGTGTTCCCAGTGTATATCAGAAGAGAAATTTTGCTTCCCCTTCAGAATTCTTTGGTCCCTCAAAGAGCCGAACAGCCACACCTATGTTTGTTATTCTTGGTAATTCTGCCCTTGCTCTCGATTAACTGAGTTTCTTAATTATTGAAAACCTACCGTATACCAGGCACTCTCCTAAAGCACTGGGATACCCACCACCCCCACCCCTTCCAGCGGGGGAGGGAAAGGGCCCTAACCAAGTACATATATGTAAGCAGGCACTATGGAGAAAGTAAGGCAAGGCCAATGGTTGGGGGTCGGAGGGCAGGGCAGGGGTGCCCCTCTGAGAAGGGGCATGGGAGCAGAGACCTGGATGCAGTGAGGGCTTGAACCAGCTGATTATCTGAGACAAGAGCACTCAGCAGTTCAAGGAAGAACAAGAAGTCAATGTGATTGGCATGGAGTGAACCAAAGGAAGAGGAGGATAACGACTCAGAGGATCACAGTGGGGCCAGGATCCTACTGGGCTTTTCAGCTGTGGTGAAGATTGAGGATTTTGCTGTGGGTGGTAAGGGTACTTGGTGAAACAGAGCTCATCACTTCTCTAAAGGGTGGTGGCAGGAAGGGTTTGGGGTGTCTGAGATAGGTGCTGGATAGGTGACTCATTCCAGTGCCCAATAGAAATGATGTTTGAGGGCGCCTGGGTGGCTCAGTGGGTTAAGCCGCTGCCTTCGGCTCAGGTCATGATCTCAGAGTCCTGGGATCGAGTCCCGCATCGGGCTCTCTGCTCGGCGGGGAGCCTGCTTCCCTCTCTCTCTCTCTGCCTGCCTCTCCATCTACTTGTGATTTCTCTCTGTCAAATAAATAAATAAAATCTTTAAAAAAAAAAAAAAGAAATGATGTTTGAGTTATTTGTTGTTTACCATCTCCACACAGTTTGCTTCCTTTGATAGAGAGATATGATGGAGAGAATGTTGGCTTTTATCGCCCTGCCAGTGGGTGCCTGTGCTTTTGGGCAAAAGAGCGGGCGTGTATGTCAGAATGCCCAAGCTCCAGCTTCGCTGTTGGGGCCATTCTGGTCCTGCACGTGCTTGTCTTCAGGCACTTACCCTCTGGTTGGAGCCCACTTCATTTCCTGGCACCCGCTTCAAGCTAAAAAGCTGGATACGCTGCCTTTGAAGGAATGGTGGCGTCATACTTCAAAGGAAATGCCCAGCAGACACCTGGAGATGGACACATTCTTGTTTCCTTTATGCTTTGTTACAGTTTTTTATCTTGAAAAGAAAAAGAGGTGAATGACTTTAAAGGGTCCTTTCTTCCAAGTCAGTGTGTAATGACGAGCACGGGCTCCAGTGTCAGCCAGCCCGGTCTGAAATACTAGCTCTCTCCGCAATGAGCTGTGTGAACTTGGGCACGTCACTGCCTCTGCGCTTCAGTTTCTTTGTCTGTAAAATGGGCATAACAGTGCTGGCCTTAAACATTGTTTAAGTATCGAATACAAATGGGTGTGTCCCACCAACAAATGTTGAGTTGACCCAGCTTCGGGGCCAAGATGGGCAAGGTGCTGGCAGTGGCAGGTAGGGAGGGCACCTGGCGCTCTGGTCAGGGGAGAATGAATTTGTTAGCTGCTGCTGACTGTAGCTGTGCTCTCTCCAGTCCTCTAGTGACTAGGTAGTAGCCTCTGTCCCTTTGGGCTTCTAATCCTGGCTTCTGACCCTGACATTTTGTACCTGTTCTGCCTTCTCATTTTTTCCAACAAGTCTCTACAGGGTAAGGAACCCCTGTTCCCAGCAACCAGAGAATTTCAGCAAAAGTATTCTAGAATGAAAACCCTAGGCTTCTCAGTGTATCAGAGAATTCACCTTGCCTTCCTCATCCCACCCAGCCTCCAAGAAAGACTGCCTACCTTACCTAGACAGGAGGACTTTTTCCCAAGGAAGGTAATTCTAGTTACATTTATATCCCTATCCAGTGCCTAACAAGCCTTGTGGTCAAGAAATAGTTCTTCGTGGGATTTCCATATTCACTGCGTAGCCAAAGCCAGGTGCTTTCTCCTGTTATCAGTATAAATGAGATCAGCATGGAACTGTAGACTTTGATGGGCTTGAAGGCCCTTTTGAGCCAAGGTTCTTCCTTTTCTCTTCATCCTTTGGATGTCAAGCAATTTAACAGCCTCTGTTCCCACCAGAATCTCAGCCCCTGGCTGCCATTCCCTAATCCGATGGCTTGAACAACCCCTACACGCCCTGCTTCTCTATACTTCTCTACATAGCAGCCAGATTCTCTTTGAAATGTGTACACTGAATCATGTCATCCCTGGGCTTAAATCCCTTCAGTAGCTTTCCACTGCTCTTTGGGTCAAAGTTTGGTCCTTTATGCTTGGCCTCAAGGCCCTGATTGAGCCGGCTTCTGACTCTCTCTCCACCCTGAGCCTTTAACACCTCCCCTCTCATGAGAAGCTGTAGGCCCACTGGTTACTTTTTACACTGTGAGTAGGTGACCCCCTCTCTGACCTTTGGGAATGCTTCTGCCCAAGCTCTTCTCGTGGCTTCTTACCTCTTAGCTCACATGTCTCCTCAGAGAGCAATTCCCTGACCGGCCTAAGGAGGTCTTTCCTGGTTGTTCATTCTCATTACTCTGTTAAATGTCCTTCTTTGTACTTCATTTGTGTTTCCTTGTTTGTTTGTTTGTTTTCTTAAAGATTTTATTTATTTATTTGACAGAAAGAAAGAGATCACAAGTAGGCAGAGAGGCAGGTAGAGGGAGAGGAGGAAGAAGGCTCCCTGCCAAGCAGAGAACCGGATGCGGGGCTCAGTCCCAGGACCCTGAGATCGTGACCTGAACTGAAGGCAGAGGCTTAACCCACTGAGCCACCCAGGGTCCCTCCTTGTTTGTTTTGTCTTTCCTCCACTGCAATGTCAAGTTCTCGAGGGTGGGGAAACTTTCTTGGTCACCACTGCAACCCTAGCACCTAGCAAGTACTCCATAACCACGGTCGAATGAATTAATGGTTATGGTTTCTAACAGTGAAAAACTGCAAACAACCTCATTATTCACTAATAGAGGGTTCATCACAGAGATTATGATAGGATCACGTGACTGGATAGCACCTTCTATAGAGGAATATTTTATGGGACGAAAAAATGGAAATCTTATTTTTGTAAAAAGAAGTATCTATATTTGGTATTAAAAAAAAACTACCACAGGTGCATCTGGCTGGCTCAGTCAGTAGAGCATGAGACTCTTGATCTCGGGGCTGTGAGTTCAAGCCCCATGTTGGGCACAGAGATGACTTAAAAATATATATACTGCAAGGATTGGTATGAAAATATTAATAGTATTATCTCAGGGGGACAGCTAAGTGATTTTTCTCTCATTCCTTTTGGAATGATTTTTATGTAAACAGTTTTCTAGAGTAAAACAAGTATTACTTTAACGGTGACAAAAGTTATTCTAAATGAAGTTATATAAGAATATCCTGGTATGTGGGGTGGAAAATAATGGGGTTTGGATAGGTAGCCCTTGGAGATCAAGAGTCTGAGTTGACCTCCTTTCTGGTTTCAGCTGTTGGAAGTCTGAGGAATGATCCTGTGGAGTCTGTGCAGTCTTTGGTCAATACAACTCTGAAAAAAATTGATGAATATGTTAACCCCGGGTTTGTCGCTACTTCCAGGTTGAGCCAGCTGAGTAATAACATCTTCAAGGTCACAGGCATGAAAACCCCAAAAAGAAAGAAGCGGCTATTTAAGAGTGTCAAATGGGAAAGAGATGACAATCAGAAAATCTGGAAGTGGCTTCAAAGCCCTCTGAATCCACTGCGCAAGCGGTCCAATAGGAGGGTGAAAAATAGTCCAGTCATAATAGGCAATTCAGAGATCACACATCCCGACGTCTGGAAGTCCACCTGCAGAGGCCGGGGCCGCCTAAACTAAGTTGCTCCAACTGCTCTGGAACTAAAGCCTTTTCCATTTGTTTGTCCAGATGTCAGGACTTTGCCTCCCAGTAGCTCTCCGACCATAGTCCCACCAGATGGGCTACTTTAGGATTACACCCAAGGAGGCACTTTTGATCTTAGAAGACACAGTGTGTTTCTGGTCCTTTGTCTCCCTTGGGGATTTCTGGCCACCAGCATATTCATTTGTCAATAAAACTTATTTGCTCATCCTAAGACAAGATGATGTTCATCTTGGTTTTGGGGGGCTGAGGAGAAACTCAAGTGACAGGGACGGCTCTGGAACTATCTCCTTCAACCTTCAGGTAAAGTTTTGAATGATAAGAGGGAGGCAGAATTGGGTGCCAGAACAGTGTGGCCCCTAGTGTCCAATCTCTTTTTTTCTCCCCCCACCACACACACTGGATGAAATCCCCAGGCCTGACACATTATGTTCAGATTTCAGGTTGGAGAAGAAAAAGGCAGACTGTGGGTGTGAACACTGGAGTGGCAATAACTCCAGCCTGATCTCTCTCACTGAAGAAAGTGCATTTGGATTGTGATGGATAACATTCTTGGTGGGATAACTTTGAGTCCATTCTAATTTAAAAAAAAAGTTTAAATATTCATTTATTTATTTGAGAGAGAGAGAGGGGGAAGGAGCAGAGGGAGGGGGAGAAGGAGAGGGAGAGAGAATCCTGAAGTAGACTCTCTGCTGAGCAAGGACCCTGGTGCAGGGCTCAATCCCATGTCCCAGGGATGTGACCCAAGTGGAAATCAAGAGTCAGGCGCTCAACCGACTGAGCTACTCAGGTGCCCTGAGGGCAATAATTTTTTTTCCCCCCAAGAGCCCTGACATTTAGGCTATGGGAACTCCATTTTGAAAAGTTTGAAAGATATGGAAAGAGGGTGGCTCAATTGGTTAAGACTCTGACTCTTGATCTTAGCCCAGGTCTTGATCTCAGGGTCATGAGTTCAGGCCCCACCCTGGGTTCCACACTGGGCATGGAGCCTACTTAAAAACATAATAGGTTTGGGGTGGGGGGAAAGGTATGGAAAGACCAAAGAACTAGTTCCCACTTTGGTCAAACTGATTAATTTGACTTTGAAGTTAACTTTGAAGCTAACCATGATCAGGATGGTTTTGATTGCTTCTAAATTTTATGAACTTTTATATAAAATCCTTCTAAAACTGTTTTCCTCATATTTAAAAATGAGAATGTTTGAACTCACTTTATAGGCTTTATGGAATGAAATGAAATAGCCATGTACTTGGTACATGGCTTAATAAATGGCTCTCATTATTACCTGTGTATGACAGTTAATTTTGTGTCATGGTGGATGGGCCACAGTACCCACATAGTTGGTTAAACTTTATTCTGGATGTTTCTATAGGGATGCCTTTGGATGAGATTAACATTGCAATTATAAATAAAGTAGATCAGATTGCCCTCTATAATGTGGGTGGGCCTCATCCAATCAGTTGAAGACATGAATGGAATGAAAAAACTGACATCCTGAGAGCAAGAATAATTCTGCCAGCAGATGACCTTTGGACTTGAACTGCAACATGAGCTCTTCCCTGTGTCTCCAGTCTGATGGTCCAACCTGCAGATTTTGGACTTGCTGACCTCCATAATCGGCAATTCCTTAAATCAATCTTTTTCTCCCTTACCCTTTCTATACACACACACACACACACACACACACACACACACACACTATTGGTTCTGTTTCTCTGGAGAATCTTGACTAATACAGTAGGTATAAGGCTGCTTTCTCTGAGTCAACAGAGAAGTGTCATTTCTTTGGGATGACAAAGGGGGGAGTTGGTGGGCATTGGTAGGAAAGCTGAATTTTAAAGGAGAAACACTACTGTGACCCAGCTTCCAAACCAAAGCACTGAGACGTTCAGTGCTTTGTATATTGGCATTTGCTCCACTGGCCTTCAGCCTAGCTGTATGCTCCATCTTTGACTTTCTGACTTTCTCTTTAATTTCTTTCAAATGTGGACTTCTCAGGATACCCCCAACCTTGTCATGACCTCTAATTCTTATCACTGCTCCCTGGCTGTACATTCTGTACGAAGATAGCTGCCCTCTCCAGATCCAGGTTTTCGTAGGGCCCCTAGTCTTGTATTTGGGGAGGGCCTTGACCAAATCAGGCTACCCAGCTGAAGAAGTGGTCAACGGCAGGGGGAGAAGTTACATGCTCACTTGGTCCGATGTCAGCATCCTGTCTTCCTTTGCACAGTTCCCCTCCTCCTGCCTTCTAGCATGCATCCCTCCCTTGTTCCCCTTCTCCTCTCCAGCTCCTTGAAATGGACGCAGTACTTCTGCTCCTCCAACCTCTTCATTATTTAGGCTCTTCTTAAACCATACTAAGTGATTTTGTTCCAACTACTGTACCAACTCTCCTGCTTAAGTTACCAGGGGAATTTTTTTCTAGTTATTATTCTCCCTGACCTTGCCATATGCATTATTTTTTTTTATTTTTTAATATTTTTTAATATTTTATTTATTTGTCAGAGAGAGAGCGAGCGAGCACAGGCAGGCAGAGTCAGAGGGAGAAGCAGGCTCCCTGCGGAGCAAGGAGCCTGATGTGGGACTCGATCCCAGGACGCTGGGATCATGACCTGAGCCGAAGGCAGCTGCTCAACCAGCTGAACCACCCAGGCGTCCCCATATGCAGTATTTTTTATCATTTTCTCTTTTGCTCTCATGAGGACCCTAATTTGCCCTCTGCTGCTCTAATGAGTCAATTCCTCACTTCCTTTCCCTGGTTGGGGTCATTTCTTGAAGGTCATTCCTTGTTTTTATCCTCTTTTGTTTTTTTAATTGTGTTAAAATATACATGATGTAAGATTAACTCTATTAACCATTTTTAAGCGTACAGCTTAGTGTTAACTGCATTTACTTTGTTGTGCAACTGATGTCCAGAATCCCTTCCTCTCACAACACTGAAACACCCTGCCCATTAAACAACAGTTCCCAGTTTCCCATTCAACTCAACCCTTAGTAACTTCCATTCTACTTTCTGTCTCTATGAATTTGACTACTCTGGGTACCTCATGTAAGTAGAATCCTACAGTATTTGTCTTTTTGTGACTGGCTTATTTTTGACCAAATATTTGGTCAAACGTTTTCTGGATGTTTCTATGAAGATTTTTTAAAAATAGATTTTATTTATTTATTTAGTTGAGAGAGAGCGTGTGCAAGAGATGGGAGGAGTAGAGGGGGAAGAAGAGGGAGGGGAAAAGACTCTTAAGCAAACTCCACACAGAGTCTGACTTGGGGTTCGATCTCACAACCTTGAGATCATTAGCTGAGCTGAGACCAAGAGTCGGATATTTAACTGACTGAGCCACCTAGGTGCACCATGAAGGTGGTTTGCAATGACATTGGATTGGTGGATTGACATTGCAATGCGTGGACTCTGAGTAGAACAGATTATGCTCCCTAATGTGGGTCAGCGGCATTTAATCAGGTGAAGGTCCTTTAACAGAACAAGGGGAGATTCTTCAGAGCAAGAAGAGATTGTACCAGCCCACAGCCTTTGAACTTGAAATGCTCCCCTTCCCTGAGTCTCCAGCCTGCCTGCTGGCTTACCTCATCAGATTTTGGCCTTGCCAAACCTCCACTATGTGAGCCAATTCTTTAAGATAAACCTCTCTCTCTCTCTACATCCTATTGAACCTGTCTTTCTGGATAACCCCGTCATGTCCTCGTTCACCCATGTTGAAACATATGTCACAATATCCTTTCATTCAAAGGCTGGAAAATATTCTGTTTTATGTAAATATCCCATTTTGTTCATTCATTCATCTGTTGATGGACACTTGGGTCCCTTCCACCTTTCGGCTATTGTGAATAATGTGCCCACAAACGTGTGTACAAACACCTACTCAGGTCCCTGTGTTCACTGCTTTTGGGTGGATACCCAGAAGTGGAATTGCTGGATCATATGGTAATTCTGTATCTAATTGTCTCGGAAATCATCATACTGTTCCGTAGTAGCTACACCATTTTCTTTCCCACCAGCAGTGTATAAGGTTCCAATTTCTCCACATCCTTACTAACCCTCATTATTTTCTGTATGTCCTCGAAGTAGCCATCCCAGTGGGTATAAGGTGGTATCTCATTGCAGTTTTGGCTGCATTTCCCTAGTGATGAGTGATGTCAGTGACGCTGAGCAACTTTTCATGGGCTTGTTGGCTATTTGGGCCATGCGAATAGCTTTGTTCAGAGAAATGTCTATTCAGACACTTGGCCCATTCTTTAATTGGGCTGGTTTTGTTGTTGCTGCTGTTGAGTTGTAGGAGACCTTTACGTATTCTAAATATTAGCCTTTTATCAGATGTAGGATTTGCGGGTATTTTCTCCCATTCATTAAGAGGCTTTTTCACTGTTGATTGTGTCTTTTGATGCAGAGAAGTTTTAAAGTTTATTGTTGTCCAATTTATCCATTTTACCTTTGTTACATTTATGCGTTTGAATCCTATCCAAGAAATCATTGCCAAATCCAAATCCCCTATGTTTTCTTCTAAGAGTTTTATACTTTTAGTTTTTACATTTAAATCATTTTAGATTAATCTTTTTTTTTTTTTTTAAGTGGACTCCATCCCCACCATGGAGCCCAATGTGGGGCTTGAACTTGTGACCCTGAGATCAAGACCTGAGCTGAGATCAATAACTCAACTGACTGAGCCACCCAGGTGCCCCAGGTTAATTTTTTATTTGGTATAAGGTAAGGGTCTGACTTCATTTTTTGCATGTCTCCCTCTTTTTATTTATTTATTTATTAAGATTTTTTTTTAATGTATTTATTTGACAGAGAGAGATCACAAGTAGATGGAGAGGCAGAGAGAGAGAGAGAGAGAGAGAGAGGAGGAGGAAGCAGGCTCCCTGCTGAGCAGAGAGCCCGATGTGGGACTTGATCCCAGGACCCTGAGACCATGACCTGAGCCGAAGGCAGCGGCTTTAACCCACTGAGCCACCCAGGCGCCCGCATGTCTCCCTCTTTTTAAAAATTGTTCACATCTTCAGAAATTTTATCACTCATCATGGCTTTAATTCTTTTACCCAGAGGTGATCAAATTCATATACCCAGCCTCTGCCTTTTTCCGGAACTCTAGTCCTCCATTTTCAAATACCACTGAAGACCTCATAGAAACATTGCAGAGGGAGGCAGCCTGTAAATTCAGTCTGACAAATGAGATTGAACTATTTTGTTTTTAAAAATATTTCATATGAGTGCCTGGGTAGCTCAGTGGGTTAAAGCCTCTGTCTTCAGCTCAGGTCATGATCTCAGGGTCCTGGGATTGAGCCCCACATCGGGCTCCTTGCTCAGCGGGGAGCCTGCTTCCCCACCCCTCTCTGCCTGCTTCTCTGCCTACTTGTGATCTCTGTCAAATAAATAAAATCTTTAAAAAATAAATAAAAATATTTCATTTATTTATTTGTCAGAAAGAGAGCAAGTGAGCACACATGCAGGGAGAGCGGCAGGCAGAGGGAGAAGCAGGCTCCGCACTGAGCAAGGAGCCCGATGTGGGGCTCAATCCCAGGATCCTGGGATCATGGCCTAAGCTGAAAGCAGATGCTTAGCAACTGAGCCACCCCGGTATCCCTGAGACCAACCTATTATATGAGGAAATAGAATGTATCCTATGCCCACTAGAGTGTGGCTTAGTGAGGAAAAGTTATATACCTAGATATATACCAGACCTAGTACTCAAAGACACCAGGGCTTGGAGAAGTATTACTAGAGTGCATCCTGCACTGTGTACCAGGGAATGGCACATGGAGTCGGGGTGGGGGGATGGGACCAATCTGCTCTCTGGAGGTTCTCTCTCTCTCTTTTTTGTAAGTAGCCTCCACACCCGCTATGGAGCCCAGCATGGGGCTTGAACTCGCGACCCTGAGGTCAAGACCTGAGCTGAAATCAAGACTCAGTGACTTCATGGATTGAGCCACCACGGTGCCCCTGGAGGTTTTCTCTGATATGACAGGTGCATTTCATGGAGCTTCCTATTGCCTAGGTGGTGATGTTTCACTCGGATTCCTATGATTTCCTTGTTCTGATTCTATGCTTACCAAGCAATCTTCCAGTTCACATTGGCTTCCCAAATAGGAAGACATGAATTTTTTTTTTCCCTCACTGGAAGTGGCTCCTTTATAAATGAGTCCAATGACAGAGATGTAAATTTAGTGATTGTGCATTTGTATGATATGAACTTTCTGAGTTTACTAAGAGAATTCAGCTTCTGGACTGAGGCTTTGTTGGTATCCATTGAATGAATGAATAGGACCACCAGGCTTTACCCTGGAAAAAGTTGCGTTTGAGAGGCCCTGGTCCTGCTTGTAACATGGCATGTAACTCATGTGTATCCCATCAAGCTGCATAACTTCAGATATCTCAAAGGTAGAATATCCCTATCCCCCTTCAAAGTGCATTATTCCTCCTGACCTCATTTCTGCTCTTGCAATGGCCAAAGGCCTAAATCTCAAAATGTGATTCACAGCTAGAACCCAGCTTTACTTATTATTAAATTTTATTTATTTTTGTTAGATTTATGTTACAGCTCTATCTAAAGGGGATCTAAGAAAACTTATAATAAAAGCATTTTATATTTTATAAATAAAAACATAATAAAACCAAACCCAATTCATATTAGTGTTAATCTTTGTTGAGCTTTTATAACATGGGATGCCTGGAGCTAAGCTCTCAATGTTACCAAGATGATCTCATTTATCTCAGAAGACTCCTGGAAGGTTGGTCTTGCTATTATCTCCATTATATAACTGAGAAAACTGAGGCCCAGAGGCCTTAAACAGCTTGCCAGAGTCACCGAGATTGTTAACTGTGGATCTGAACCCAGATGGTCTGACTACTACAGCATGTACTTAAAATGATCAAGAAGTAATAAGGAAAAAAAAATAAGTATCTAAAAACACTGGCCAATGGAGGGACAGCTGGGTGGCTCAGTCAGTTGTCTCTGATTTTTTGTTTCAGCTCAGGTCATGATTTCAGGAGTCCTGAGATCAAGCCTCCATCAGGCTGGGTGCTCAGCAGGGAGTCTGCTTGAGATTCTGTCTCCCTTTGCGCCTCCCCCTACTTGGATGGGTGGACACGTGAGCTTGTGCGCGCGCTCTCTCTCTCTCAAATAAATCAATAAATCTTAAAAAAAATAAAAAACACTGGCCAATGAAAAACTAAAACAACGCACATTTAGTTTTGAGATTATTAGCAAAGTCAAAGAGGAACATATAATGGGCTTAAGGAGCTCTTGATGCAGAAAACATATGTCGGAGGCAGGCCCCTGGGCGGCCTCCGCCATTAAAAGATGGCGCCTGGCTAGTTGCCAGGTTAGGATTGCCTCGTGAGACTAAGCAGAACGCCCAAAGAGGAAGTAAACAGTATTGGTTGCTAGCGAAGTTGTTCGTTTAGATGCACAGCCTGATTCGCTCCCTCCTGTACCCTGCTCGCTGATTGGTCATGTAAGCGTATATAAGTGTGTAGACTTGCAGAAATAAGGAGAGAGAAGATGCATCCAAACCAGGGTTCTTGTCGTCCTTGCGGGCCGAGGGCGATAAATGGTGCCGGCACCCGGGAACTAAAAAAAGGAATCTTGCAAGGTAATCCGCAGGAAAGCGGGGAGTAAAGGTCCGCAGGTAAGCGGGGACATTAGCCACGTTCAAAAGTGGGAATTCCACGGTAAAGCGGGGAGTAAAAATAGAAAAACCTTGCAAGGGAGAAGTCCGCAGGTATGCGGGGTAAAACCACGACAAAGGTGGTGGGAAACTTGTACAAGACCACAACAAGAAGCCGGGCGGCCTTAGAGCCGGGATTAATTTGTACAAGTCCGCAATAAGAAGCGGGGCGGCCTTAGAGCCGGAATTTAGCAGCGAGTCTTTAACGTCTGCGTCTGTTATCTGTGTGTTCATAATGGGATCTGAAGTATCTAAAGTGCGTTGGAAGGGTCTTTAGAAGACCTGCTGAAAGCCAATGGAACTCCACTAAAAGCAAAAACTGCCCCGGCCTTTTTGAATACAGTGGAAAAGGCGGCTCCATGGTTCCTAGATGAAGGCTTGCTAAACATACCTCAATGGGACCATTTAGGGGAGGATTTGAAGAAACAGGATGCTTTAACTCTTCGCCTCAAATTTAACATAACAAAAGCACAGGCACGGGACATAGTAGTCTCCTGCAGAAATTGCGTGATTTTACCACTACCTGCCCCATCCTTGGGGGTTAATCCTAAGGGTTTGTTACCTAATCATATATGGCATATGGATGTCACATATGTTTCAGAATTTGGAAAGTTAAGATATGTTCATGTCTGTAGATACCTGCTCTGGAATAATTTTTGCCTCAGTGCATACGGGGGAAAAAATCCAGAGATGTTATCGCCCATTGCCTACAGGCTTTCGTGGCATGGGGAAAGCCATGCCAATTAAAGACAGATAATGGTCCAGCCTACACCTCACAACCCTTTAAAGCCTTCCTACAACAACCTGACATTCACTTGATACATGGAATACCCTATAACCCACAAGGATAAGGTGTTGTGGAGCGCGCGCATCTTACAATAAAAAATGCGCTTTATAAACAAAAAGGGGGAATAGGGGACACCTTCAGGTCCCCTAAAGATAAGCTCGACCCCATTCTCTTTATTTTGAATTTTTTAACGTTGGACAAAATGGGTAAATCAGCTGCAGACAGACAGGCAAGTGATGCTGCTCCTTCCCTTAAGCCTTTAGTACTTTGGATGGACATCCTCACAGGAAAGTGGAATGGACCAGATCCAGTGTTAGTATGGAGTAGGGGGTCTGTATGTGTTTTTCCAGAGGAAAAGGAGGCTCCAGTTTGGATCCCAGAGCGGCTGGTGCATGCAGCCTTGCCTCCGAACACCAGTCATGATGCTGAAGATGCTGATGATAACTCTGGGGATGCTATACTTCCTGTGGCAGACTCAAGCCAGAGAGCTGTGAGCAGTGGTTAAAGCATGGCTATGTCCTTTACCAGTGACTAACTCTTCTCTCATCTTCCCTCCTCTCCCTTTGATGCATGGCAGGTCTGTAACTTGCTAGGAGCATGTACTGATATCTCAGCAGTGTCCATGTTAAATGGTGGCAAATTCCTCAACTGTTCTTATAAACAAAATGACTCTAGTACCTTTGAGACAACAGTTAATGTGTCTTGTCCCAATAATATTACTTATCAGCCCACTCCCATATGCGTCTGGCCACCGTTCCATTTCCTCATAACAAATGCTAGCGAGCTGAATGATTGCACTAAGAATTGTTATCTTTCCCAGTGCTGGAATTGTTATCTTTCCCTTCAAGCTGGCTGTGATTATGCGTATCCCTACCCATGTTCCTATCCCAGTTTCCATTCCAGAGGACAAGTTACAGGTGGTGCTATCCAGAAAGAAGAAAGATTTTGGTATCACAGCCGCCATTGTGACAGCATTGGCTATATCTACAGCAGCTGCCACGGCAGCAGCAGTCTCGCTTGCTGCAACTATACCCACTGCTGAAGCTGTGAACACCCTTGCAGAAGGAACGGCGGCTGCCCTTCAAACACAGACTCAGATCAATGCACATCTGCAAGCAGGAATCCTGATAGTCAACCAGAGAGTGGATTTGGTTCAAGAACAAGTGGACATATGGGGGGCCCTATTGGGACTGGGATGTATAGCACCCTTCCCGGCAATTTGTGTAACTCCCATAGCCTATACTAATATGAGTGACTTACAGAATGTCTCCTGACAGCTCTCCCAATACTTACAGGGGAATTAGTCCGCAGAATTCCAAAACTATACTCAGCACCTGCTACTAGGAATAACAAGGATAAATAATACCAGAGTTGAGCTTGCAACCCTCCCAGAGATAATCAAAACATTGCAAGATGTGTTAACCTTTACGAAACAATGAGCTAGCGTAATTGGTCTGATGACAATCCTTGTAGTGAGCTTGATTCTGCTAGTAAGGAAACTGCAAATTTGGAGGCGACAGCAACCTAGGCAACAGCAAGCCATGGTGCAGGCCTTGTTAGCCATCGAGGCTGGAACATCCCCCCAAGTGTGGCTAAGTATGCTGGATCGGTAGTCAACGATGGGTAAGATTGGTGGGGGAAATATACCAACCTAAGACAGGACGCAGATCATTGATATCTGCTGTCTGATGACGGGTAAGGATATTCCCCGCCACTGACAACCTAAGACAGGCACGATCCCTGACATAAAAGAAAAAAGGGGGAGATGTCGGAGGCAGGCCCCTGGCCAGGGCGGCCTCCGCCATTAAAAGATGGCGCCTGGCTAGTTGCCAGGTTAGGATTGCCTCGTGAGACTAAGCAGAACGCCCAAAGAGGAAGTAAACAGTATTGGTTGCTAGCGAAGTTGTTCGTTTAGATGCACAGCCTGATTCGCTCCCTCCTGTACCCTGCTCGCTGATTGGTCATGTAAGCATATATAAGTGTGTAGACTTGCAGAAATAAGGAGAGAGAAGATGCATCCAAACCAGGGTTCTTGTCGTCCTTGCGGGCCGAGGGCGATAAACATAGGCAAAAGGAAATATAAATACAATTAAATTTCCTTCTAACTTGCTGCCCATTGACAAATATTTGAGACAGGCAGAAATTAACACTCCTGCACAACCCCCAACTCTTAATGTTAATGCCTTGCTAGAGAGGAAAACTACCTTAGCTTGACAATAGCTAGGCCTCCAGGATCCTAAATCTTCATTAATCTTCTTTAACATAATGAAAATCCTTTTAGAGACTTCCTTTGTCTCTACCCCTTCCCCCCACACCAATTTAAAAGTATACAATCCATCACTCCTCATAACCCCAGTGCAGCTTTTCTCTGCACCAGTCCTGGTCCCTGTGCTTTAAAAAACCCACCTTTTTTTGCACCAAAACCATCTCAAGAATTTTTCCGTGACCGTTTGCTCCTGGACCCCATCAAATCACAATAGCTCTCACTGTTGAGTTATAGAAAGTACATTTGTACATGATATTTTTTTTTCTCCCTGGCCTTGAGTTTAGGGAGGAGTTTGTTAAGGTCTTTGAGCTAATTCAATGAATGACATTATCTGAGGCTGTTTAATAAGAAATGCAGAAGTGGACCACATAGGTCTAACAGTTTTGATTTTACCCTCAGGACAAAGCCCAAGGTCTAATGTTAGGGGTGTGTATTTTATAGATGATCCATGGGGTGGGGATGAGGGGAGGATAGAGGGTGACCTGCAGGTTTATAGCCTCATAGTAACTGCCTCCATCCTCTCATTTCTATTGCTGCCACCCTTGGAAGTGCAGATCCCTATTGCATGGTCAGGTTTATTGCACAACCTGGCTTGTGTGCTTGCTTCTGGTCTCTTTCCCTTCCAAAACACCATTTGAGATAGGGAAACTGAAGGACTTGATTAAAAAATCTACTTTCTGCGTCTTCTCTGGCTTCTATCTTTGCTAGGACCAGCACGCAAGTAGGGTAAAGGCCTAAAGTATAAGGTAAAGTATACCCTCGCCTCATAGTGCAAATAATGTAGGTCCTCCTTTGGAAGAGACAGGGAGTTTATCACTTCTTTAGAGTAATTAACATCTAAGGAAGGAGCAGGTGCACTTGACCGAAATAAGTCATCCTATGTGTGTTCCAGACCATGAGCCCTAGATATCTTGACACCAAGATCCCCTGCCTCCAAGGAATAACAGCTGGGCCCTCATCTTTGTTTTAACTGGTTCCTGGATGCCTGAGAGAATGCTTACCCCAGACCCCAAACAGACAAGACCCTCTCTTTTCCTGAGTCTCCCAGACACTCTGTATCTGCACTCTTTTAATATCTCCAATAAACTTGGCTTTCACCTCCTCTTGGGCTCACATTTGATTACTATCCTATGCGCAGCCAGGGGCCCTCCTGGCTGGTCCAGCAGGATCCCCCTCTGAGTCCTGGGATCTAGTCTGTTGGCAACACTTCCACATTGCTTCCGGCTTAATATTTCCAAGACATTGCTTTTTCAATTTTGTCCCTCCATTCAAAAATATTTCAGTGACTTGCAAATTGCTTACAGTATGTTATAAAGGAGACGACAGGTCCAAAATGTTGTCACTTAGGCCAAATCAGTAAACCAAGAATCAATATCTAATCTAGTTGCAGTTTGAACCCCTAAGAATTTAACCTTTAACCAATCAGTCAACAATGAGCAGGAAATTTACTGATATATCCCTTCCACTCCCTTTGAGGTTGGGGTAGGGGTCAACCTTGCCTAAACAATTCATTCCTCCCTAACAAATTCCTTTCTTCCTTTTAAATGCCTTCTTTTTCTTCAAAAACCTTACTTTTGTTTAAATCAGTGGAGCTCCTCTTGGCTTCCTAGATGGGATGAGTGAATTGTTTAAAAAAGCCAATTAGATCTTCAAATTTACTTATTTGAATTTTGTTTTGTTTTTTACAAGTATGAAGTCTAAATGTATCACCTTGCTATTTAAAGTTTTCTGCAACCAGACCCTGACTTACCTTGATGAGTCTTATCCTCTCCAATTCCTTCAATGGTGCTTCTTAAATCAGAGGCTTCAATTCCCTAGGAGTGTGTGTGTGTGTCTAGAGACAGAGGGAGTTTTGAAGCAATAGGGCCAAAACCTAGTGAGCATTATCTCTTAAGAGTCAAGTTTACCAGATGACAGTTACTCTAAAAAAATTTTCTTTTTTCTAAAACATGCTATAGAGTACAATATTACATCAACTTTAAAGCTAAAAGCAGGGCATCAGAGACCTTTTTGGGATTTTGGTGGGCCACATCTCAATAACCCATTACTTTCTTAGTAACTTCGAACTACCCCCAGTCACTAGTAGTCAGAAGTACTCAAAAATAACTGACACCGGAATTGATGTGGGAAACGAAGAAGGAAAATTATTAAGTTTCCTTACTACCTATGGCCCATTGACAAGTCCTTGAAACAGAAGAATGACATTTCTCTAGGGACTCAACTGCCTCCATATTGACACTTTGCTAAGGGCAAAGACAATCCTAGCCATCCCCCACCACCAAATCCTGTAAGCCTTCTTTAATATATAAAAATTCCTTTGGAAACTTCCTTTATCTCTACCCCCCCCCCCCCAGATACATGTTGGCCATCATCCCCCAAGCATATGGCCCACCAATATGCAACTAAAGGGGTTCATGACTAAGGTTTTTTTTTTTTTTTTTAAGATTTTATTTATTTATTTGACAGATCACAAGTAGGCAGAGAGGCAGGCAGAGAAAGAGGGGGAAGCAGGCTCCCCGCCAAGCAGAGAGCCCAATGTGGGGCTCGATCCCAGGACCCTGGGATCATGACCTGAGTCGAAGGCAGATGCTTTAACCCACTGAGCCACCCAGGTGACCCCTAAGGTTTTGCTAGACAGTAATAAATGACTTTTTCCCAACAATAGCCAGCCCCCTCAAGGTCCTGGAAACCTCGCTTTCAATTATCCCTAGTCCCGTTCCAGCTTAAAAGAATATAATGGGCCACTCCTCAGGACTCCACTGAAGCTCTTTCTGCCCCCAGGTCCTGTCCCTATGCTTTAATAAAATCACCACCTTTTTGCACCAAAGATGTCTCAGTAATTCTTTCTTGGCGTGGGCTTCGAACCCAAATGTTCTTTCCGACATCAGAATCACCTTTTATAAACTCCCACTTTTATGCAGTTTTTAACTTTTATGATTTTATGCAGTTTTTAACACTCGTTCCTCTTCCTGAAAGCCTTGTCTTCAAATTTTAGCAAACTATCCCTAACATCCCTTGATCCTGCTGGGAAATCACACCAATTACCTATGTCATTCCGCAGAAGCACTTAGTATAAAATGTCTCCTTTATCATTTCTTAGGATCATTCTGTGATATTGTGGTAATAAATATGTATTTGGTATTTGTCCCCATTCCTAGCACAGAACTCCTAAGATCCTTGGAATTTACTGAGATAGATGGAGGTGTGTTATGTTAATGTAGTGATTTTTGGAAGGCCCCTAGGTAACCAAAGGATGGAGCTTGGTTGCCAGGGGAACCAACCAGGAGATTAAAAGGTTGGAACTTTAGTCCCACCCTCAGACCTCCTGGGAAGGGAGAAGGCCTGGAGATAAAAATATTCAATCACCAATGGCAATGATTTAATCAATCATGCCTGCATAATGAAACTTCAGTAAAACCCCAGAAGTAGTGGGTTCAGAGATCTTCTGTTAGTGAATGCATGCAGGTCCTGGGAGAGTGGTACTGATGAGGGAGCAGGAGGCTGGCTGAAGACAAAGCAAAAGCTGGCACCTCGCAGCCCCTCTCCACCCGCTCCCCTCGGTAACGTGTGTGACATTCCTCAGGCACCCCTGACTGCCAAATGCGAGAAACAAATATTTAACTTGCAGAGATCACAATCCTGCAAGACAAGAGTCTCCCTTGGTTTACAAATGTCCTAGATCTACAAACAAAGAAGTTACCTTATCAATAGCACAATTTCCAGAGGCAAATAACTCAGTTCCTCAAGCCCTAAATAAAGTTAAATTTCTTTAAACCCAAATCTCAATAACAAAGACGCTTGATAGCAGAAATGTGAATGGCTTGCCAAAAGACAACATTGATCAAGCCGCGAGGCCTCCGGTTTCCCCGCACCTTGTAGGGCCTCTTTAACATATGAAAGTTCCGTTGAAACCTCCCTTCCCCTCAGCTTCCCCCAACCGCAAAGTACATAACTTGCCATCTCTCACAACCCGGGGCAGCAGCTGTTCCTGTCCCCGAGCTTTAGTAAACCACCATTTTGCACCAAAGACATTTCAAGAATTCTTTCTTTGTCATCGGCTCCAGACTTCAGCCCACCAAACCTCACCCAGGTTCTAGAACTTCATCAGTACTACTAGATAAGGCATGGAAGATTCCCACATAACCTTGCCCTATGCGTCTGTTTCATCTGGGTTTTATAATAAACTGGTGACCTAGTACGCAAATGTTTCCCTGACACTCTACAGCAAATCAATCTGACTGGGGGTAGGATGGGGTCCTGGGAACCTCCCATCATCTATAGCCCAGTGGGTCAGAGGCATAGGTAACAACCCAGACCTGCAATTGGTGTCTGACGTGGGGGCAGGAGCAGTCTTGTAGGACTGAGCCCTTAACCCATAGGATCTAATGCTATCTCCAGATAGTATCACTGGACATACTTTCAGAAAGTTGATAGGGATCAGGTGTAGTTTTATTTCCCAGACTAAACAAAGGAGAATCCAATTCCAGAGATGTGAAGGTGACATGTTTGTTTTCCTACCTAGAAGCTCCTGATAGCCAGTCTGGTGCTTTTCTAGATTTCCTTTTCTTCCCTTCAGGGTAGTGCCTGGCACTCGGTGGGAACAATAACCTACACTCTCCTAGAGTGCTTTAATCGACACGATTTCAGGATATCCAAGACCATGCACAACCCTGTCGAGGTGACCAAGGCAGATGCCGTCCATTTTAGAGGTAAAATAACTTGAGGTTCATTTGTAAGGCCTGACAAGAGCCGGGACCAGAATACGGGTTTTCTAATTCTTGGTTACAGCACGTCGTCCTTCGGGTGTTCGATCAATACTGGCCAATTTGATCGAGTCAAGCAACTGTTGAGCTCAGTACATTTGGTGCCAGTCAGTGGAAGATCACTAAAACATCCTGCATCTGGCAGGAGGGCAAAGGGAGAAAGCCCAGAATCCTGACCCCAGTCTCTAGGGTGCTGTCATGACAACCGTTTCCGGCGCCAGTGGGGAAAAAAACAAAAATTCCCACTGAATGCGCTGTGCAGGTGCCTACGTACAAAAGGCGAGTCAGCCCACCCGCCCTTCCGAGTTCCGGACTGCGCAGGCGCACTAGCGTGGGGGCGTGGCGACGCAGCACGCTCCTCCCGGGCGCCCACGCTGACGGAGGTGCGCGGCGATTTGAAATTCCGGGACCTTCTGCTCCGGCTCGTCGTCCGCCAGGCTTCAGCGAAGCAGTCCCGCCGGCGAAGAAGGTGAGTGCGGTGCCGCGTGAGGATGAAGCGAAGTGAGAGGATAGACGGTAGACGCCAGTGGAAGCGCAGACACCGCGGGCGGTTGTGCAGAGGGGCTGGGCGAGCAGGGAGCGGGAAAATTCGGTTCTGGAGCCGAAGGGGTGGGACCAAGATGTGATTGGCAGGCTAGGAGCCAGTGCGAGGGGAAAGGGCGGACTAATGAGGGCGGGACCTGCAGTGGCTGTGGAGCTGCGCTTGGGCTTGAGAACGCTACCGCGCGTGGGGGGCTTCAGTTTAGCCCGGCTGTGCTAAGGCACTTGTCATCAATTGCCTTATTTAGTGATCACCACAACGCTATAAGTGAGTGTTGTTACCTGTTTCTCTTTTACAGATGAGCAGACTGAGGCTTAGGGATATTAACATGAGCTGGGATCCCGGACTTGGCCCCTGGAGCCCAGCTCCCATAATGTTGAAAGCTGTGCTTTACTGCCCGTCAGGGAATCGAGGTGAAGTAGGGGGTCAGTCTAGAGGACTGGGATGAATGGATTGACCAGAATGTTGGAGGAGGTGCCCTGAATGTGGAAATAAATATTAATATGTAGCAGGTTCTTAGATATAGTGAGAGCCTCGAGGGTGGAGCTGGGAGGGGGACAGAAGGCTCCAGCAAGGTGGCCCAGGTTGTGGCCCGGGTTTGGAGCGCTGCTCTTGTGCTCTGAGTTGGCAGCAGGTGTGGAGAAGCTTTTCTTCTTCTGGGCTGTGTTGTTTCCCAGGTGTGTGAACTTAAAGTGTTTTAGGAACATAACCAAACAATCGTCGCTGGCTTCAAGTTCTCTTGGGCTACCATAACAAAGTACCTTAGACTGGGGGCTTAACAGAGTTTGGTTTTCTCACGGTTGCAGAGTCTGGGAAGTCTAAGGTGCTGGCGTATTTGGTTCCTTGTGAGAGCCGTGTTCCTGACTTGCATGCAGACAGCCCACTTCCTCATCTCACATGGTGTGGAAAGAGTCCTCTTTCCCCTTCTTCTAAGGCCACCCGTCCTTATAAGGGTTAGGACCCCACTCTTTTTTTCTTTTTTTTAATTTTGTTTATTTATTTGACAGAGTGAGAGAGAGCACAAGCAGGCAGAGCAGCAGGCGGAGGGAGAGAGAGAAGCAGGCACCCCTCCAAGCAAGGAGCCCGACATGGGGCTCAATCCCAGGACCCTGGGATCATGACCTGAGCCGAAGGCAGTTGCCCAACCAACTGAGCCACCCAGGCACCCCAGGACCCCACTGTTAATGATTTTGTTTCACCTCAGTTTCCTACTAAAAGCCCTATCTTCAAATACAGTCTATACTGTGCTGCTAACTCAGAGCACAACAGCAGTCCTCCAGGACCTGGCCTACAACTTGCTCATTCTCCCTTGCTGGAGCCTTCCTCCCAGCTCCGTCCTTGGGACTCTCACATATTTATACAGTATATACATGAATACACGTGAATTTGGGGGGACCCAATTCATTCTGTAGCAATAGTTTATACACAAATAATGAGTGATAATTGAGAACTTAAGAAAATGAGCTTTCAGAACTAACATACCTGAGATACTTTCATGTATTTTATCTGCTTTAATAAGTATCTGGTGTATGCCTTAGCACTCTTGGGGAATTCTCGGGAGAACTTGTACCTGGGGTCGTGGTTGTCCACCACACAACCACCCTGAAGAGGTGAGAAAAACTCCCATCAAATGTCCTTAATAGCACTCAGTCAATTCAAGCCTTTATGCAAACGCTTCTTTAACTTGTGATTTAGCCTGTGCTGCTTCTGGAATAATGAGATCCATAATTACCACCCACAGGGAAGTGAAATAATAATTACTTTTCCTCTGTATTGTTTCATGTTGTCATTCTGATGTTTAGTAACCAAGTCTTTCTTTTTAGTCAGCTTGCCCTGGTGGAAGGAAGAGGGATGAACTGCGAATCCCAGGGGCTTGGAGGTCTGGCAGATGGGGGTTCAAGTCTTGGGTTCAAGCACTTGCTGAGTGACTGGGCAGGTCTCAACCTATCTGAGTCTCTGTGTTTTCATTTATAAAATAGAGTAATGAAAATATCACACAGGGTTGCTGTGAAGTTCTATGAAAGCAGTTTGAAACCATTAAAGAATGGGCCCTTGGACTAGATATTTTAGTTGTGGAACCTCCTCTGCCCACACCTCTGAAGAACAGAAACCTCTACTTAACAGCCACCATGTCAAGCTGGCTGTTCATTCCATCAGAATTTATTTGACTGCCTGCTAGGTGCCACAGTACCTATTCTGGTGCAGGGGGGCAGGGAAGAACCAGACTGACAGGGTTCCTCCTTTTATGCCACGTTTATTCTGGTAGGAAAGGATTATAAATAAAAGAAGTGCAGCTAGTGCTAAGAGCTATGAAGAAATTAAATAGAGGGTAATGAGAGAAAAGCGTGACTTCAAGCAGGGTGGTGTATGTGTGTTTGGGTAGGGAGTGGTATTTGACCTGGATTGGGTGGCCAAATAGAGGGGGAGGCTTCTCCGAGAAGGCATAGTCCTAAACGTCTATCATTTCCCAGACAGTGGTGGAAAGGGGTGGGAAGCAGCAAGTACGATTAGATCAAGCTGGGAACCTCACCAGTCTGTAGGCTGACCAGTGATCTAGTTTAAAAGGACAGGCAATGCTGATGAGATTTTTCCCTTGGGATTTTAGAACTAAAAAGAGTGAAAAGAATATCCCCTTCTGAAGCTCAAAGGTAGAGGGTGCTGAAGAGGCCCTGTGCCAGTCCAAGTCTAGGGTAGGCAGAAGCTATGAGTAAGCGGAGGAGGTCAGTGAGTGGCTCCATCTGGCGTGTGCCTGAGCTGCAGAAGGGCAGTCTGGGTATTTACTTGCTAGAGAGGTTCTTGGAGCTCTCTTAGGATCTGGATTCCTTGTAATTCTAGTCTGCAAGAAATCCCACTCTGCAGTGGCTTCTGTTGTAGGTTTTTGCAGGTTTTGCATAATTTCTCAATATGTGTATTTTTATTAGATCTCCCTTCTGCCTCTGCTGGTTATCTCTTTCCATATGAATGTGACTAAAAGAGACCCATATGGACTTTGGTGTGGATTCCTGGGTTTTCTCTTAACTCTGCCTTTGAGAATTACTTAGTGTCTGGAAGCACGAGTACCCAACAACTGTGTTCTTACAGTGTTGTACAAGTTAACCAGGGTAATAATAGTAAAAAGGCCTGTGCAGTGTTTAATGCATATTAGGTGATCAAAATTTGTTAGATACCTTCCTCTTTTCTTCCTGTTTTTTTTTTTCTTCTTTTTTTAACTATATGCCTCCCTCTCAGTATTAAGTGGTCTTAGTTTGTAAGAGTCACCCTTGTAGTTCTTTGACCTCTGTCCTGTTAGGTGCTCCTAAACTATAACCAGAAGAGTGTCATGGCTATTACCTTTCATAAATGTACTGTGACACTCACTGGTCTTATTGAAGCCAGTCATGTAGCCAATTGTAGGTGGATTTCAGACCAATTAGTACTTGTACTGAGAAGAGATAGGCCTTCCAAATAGTTTGGAGTAGTGGCTTCTAAAGAGAGTGTGGGAACCAGAATGGAAGGGTCAGTCCTCCACATGGTGATGAAAGGAAGAAAGGGTTGTAGTAGCTGGCTGGCTCAGTGGGTAGAGCATGTGACTCTTGATCTCAGCGTCATGAATTCAAGCCCCATGTTGCATGGAGCCTAATTAAAATAAAGATTAAAAAAAAAAATCGAAAGGAAGAAGAGGTATGCAGAAGCTATCTTGGAGAAATTTGGTTCAGAAGAGGGGAATAAAGATCAAACATGGAGCTGAGAAGTTCTTAGACCTTGGCCTGGCAAGGAAAGAAACGCTGTGGTCTTGAGGTAGGAAAGATGACATTAGGGTTTGAAGCTGATGGCCAAGAAAGAATTCTTGAGACATCTTTGGTGCAAAAAGTGATTTTATTAAAGCACAGGGACAGGACCTGTGGGCAGAAAGAGCTGCAGTGGGGTCATGAGGAGTGGCCCACTATATAATTTCAAGCTGGGAGGGGACTAGTGATAATGTAAGTCTCTAAGGAATTTTGGAAGCAAGGTTTCCAGGATCTTGAGAGGGCTAACTGTTGTTGGAAAAGGTCATTTATTACTGTCTAATAAAACCTTAGTCATGAGCCCCTTTAGATGTATATCAGTGGGCCATATGCTTGGAGGATGATTGCCAACACATATCTTGGGGTGTTTAGAGATAAAAGAAGTTTCCAAAGGAATTTTTTTTTAAAAAGATTTATTTATTTGTCAGAGAGAGAGAGAGCGCGCGCACACAAGCCGCAGAGTGTCAGGCAGAGGTGAAGAGAGAAGCAGGCTCCCTGCCAAGCCAGAAGATGTGGGACTCGATCCCAGGACCTTGGGATCATGACCTGAGCCGAAGACAGCGGCTTAACCGACTGAGCCACTCAGGCGTCCCTCCAGAGGAATTTTTATATGTTGAAGTGGACTTACATGGGAGGGGCAGTGGGGTAGTCAGGCTAGGATCTCCTTTTGCCCTTAGCAAAGTATGAACATTGAGGCACTGAGTCCCTAGAGAATGTCACTCTCCCTGTTTCAGGGACTTGTCAGTGGGCTGTAGGTAGTAAGGAAATTTAGTAAGTTTTCTTTTGCCTTTGTTTTACACATCAGTCTCAGTGTTGGGGAGCTCTGGAATTCCAGCCAGGACTTAGTCCTCGTCAGCAGAGCTCTCCCAGTCTGCAACCTGACAGGAAGCGCTTATTTATTGAGGCTGGGAAGGCTTTAGGAGGCAGCTCTGATATATTCTGGAAATGGAGGTCAGGGCAAACTGAAGATTCCTTTGAGATACGGATGTATGCATGTACCTGTTCCACATAAAGAACCATACTAGTGATCCTCTGCCCGTGTGTCATAATTTTACAGATCTTGGCAGCAGGAGTACGTGCGACAGCTTTGCCCAGCGAAGGCTATCCTGCGGACATGTGCACAACCATTTTGCACTGGTAGTCGGGAGCAACATCCCTGACCTCCAGGGCACAGTCCTCGAGACAAGGTCTCCACGCCTCTCCTGGAGGCATTAGGGTGTCCAAGAAGCATAGGAATCCCAGGTAAGATGGCAGAGTGGTTTCTGTTTCGGGGCTCTGCTGGGCTGTGTTCTGCATAGCCATTCTTGACAAATGTCACTCTATGGGTTGCCCGAGCTGGGTATGACTTCATGAGGACATGCACCAAGGGGAGAACATGGTCTCTGTTTGCAAAAAAGCCTATAGCCTGAGGAGAGATTCCGTAACTAGTACTGAGACTGCTCTTAGGAACTGCTCTAGATTTCAAGCCCTTTTTTCCCCCCCCTTAGGACCATGGCTAATAAAACCCAGGAGGTTGGTGGCATCCATTTCCCTTTTCCCTTCACACCGTATTCCATCCAGAAAGACTTCATGGCAGAGCTGTATCGGGTGTTGGAGGCTGGCAAGATTGGAATATTTGAGAGTCCGACCGGCACTGTGAGTATGAATCATCAGGAAGGTTCCGAGAGACCCTGATTATGACACCGTAGAAGCCCCCTAGCATGCTTGTTAATCTAGGCAGAAATTTTCATGGTTTGAAGTTGGGCAGAGTTGTTCCCTAGGTTTATCTTTCTGAGTAACAGTCACTTCCACTATTTAAGATTAAATGCAGCCCCAGGGTTTGGGAACAATTAGGCTGAAGACAAAGGAGAATGTGAATGCCTATAGGAACCAAGACCTATAGCCCCCAAGCTTTCCAAATTGCTTTGGGCACACAAGTGCTTTGATGTTGAGAAACGGATTACCTTGGCTTTTTCACAGGTTTAACATACTGGTTTAGTCTTCAGGAACTAGGTTACCCAGTGCTGGAGAGATCCAGTCAGAGGCCTGTGAGCTTTTCCTTCCAGGAATGGAATGACAGAGGGATTTATCCAAGGGTGGCCAGGAAGAGCATTAGAGCTATAGCGAGCAGTCCCTGCCTCTCCTTTAGAAAGTACTGTGTGATAGTGAGCGTTGATGGGAAGGTCCCCCAGCCAGGCTGCAACCTCTTGGAGGTCCTCCATGTCCCTGTCATCCCGTGGAGCTTGGCAAGTTCCGTCCACAGGAGGCTCTCAGGCTCGTGCAGCAGGCCTGCTTCCCCACCAGTCCCCTGAGATGGCTTTTAGTATCAGCAGTGACTTCCTCATTAGTAGATTTGGGTGTTTTGAGTCCTTATTTGACCTCTCTGCAATAGTTGTGTCATTGAACATATTCCTCTCCTTTGTTTAAAGTCATATGAAAAATCTAATAAAGAATAATGCATGCATGTCATTTAAAAAGTTAAATTTATCAAACTTGGTTCTTTGGACAGGTACTTCGAATTCTTTTAACTGGTTCCTAAGAAATATACTTGCATAGCATATCTGAAATTGTAAGCTTGGCTATTTCTTGATTTATTCTAGTCATTGTGCCTTCCTCTTGTGATAGCTAAGAGGTAGCTCTGTAACTGTTTCCTTTCCCTCCTGTGCCCCATCCTCCCGATGTAGCTTAGAAAATTTTAGCCTCTGCTAAGTCAGGATGCTCTGATTATGGGTTTTCTTCTGGAATAATTTTTGTTTTCCCAGAGTTGATAATTGCCTTTTAAAATTTGTCTAGTTTTTAATACACCTGCATCACTTTCTCACACCATCCAGGGGCTTCTCCGTATGCTAGTCCATCCTTAAAATTATAGCTTACTCAGGCTGTTCAGGTGCCATAACAAAATACCACAGACTGGGCGCTAAGAGGACAGAAATTTATTTCGCAGTTAGGGAGGCTGGCAAGTGCAAGGTTTGGGCAGCTTCTGGCTTCTGGTGGGGACTCCTCCTTCTTGTAGGGGTCCCCCTTCCTACTGTGTCTTCACATGGGGGAGAGATCTTTGGTGTTTCTCCTCCTTTTATTGGGACATCAGTTTTATTAGATCAGGGCTCTGTTCTTAGGACCTCATTTAACTGTAATCCCCTCCCTGAAGGCCCTTTCTCCAGTACAGTCCCATGGGGGTTAGGGTTTCAACATACGAATTTGTGGAGGGACACAGTTCAGTTTGTAGTAGTTACGCCATTCTACCCTGGAGACTTTCTTCTCTATGTTCTTCTAAGATCTACTTCACAACTATTATACTAGGAATTTCCTTTCTCTCCTTGAAATAAAGAAAAACCAACTTTATATTGATATAAAATGAAACATGCCTCTTTTAAATCCCCAAGTCAGTAAGTAATGACAGATGTAAACCCCCATATAACCACAACCGCAGTGAAGATGGAAACGTTTTCATCAGCCCAGGGTTTGTTGTACCCTTGGCTGCTGTTCTTCCCCTTGCACATCCGCTTCGCAGCCCGTGATCACCTCCTGTCTCTGCAGATGCATTCTGTCTTTGTAAAGTTTCATGGGAACGGAATCCTACTGTAAGTCCTGTCTGGTGACTGGCTTCTTATACTGGCTGAGTATATATTTTGGGGATTCATCCCTGTTGTGTGTATTCTTTTCTGGGTTGGATTTTCTGTTTTCTGGATTCCATGTCTTCTTGGTTCACTTTTGTTTTGGAAGAGAACGTTCCTGAAGGGTCGCATGGAGGGGTAAGATTTTGAGACTTAGCTGGTCTGCAAATGTGTCCATGTGCCTTTTCACTTGCTCGATAGCGATTGGTTGGTTGGGTGTATAATTCTTTTTTTTTTTTTTTTTTTAAGATTTTATTTATCAGAGAGAGAGGGGGAGAGAGCGAGCACAGGCAGACAGAATGGCAGGCAGAGGCAGAGGGAGAAGCAGGCTCCCTGCTGAGCAAGGAGCCCGATGTGGGACTCGATCCCAGGACGCTGGGATCATGACCTGAGCCAAAGGCAGCTGCTTAACCAACTGAGCCACCCAGGCGTCCCGGGTGTATAATTCTAGCGGCAGAGTGCTTTTCCCTCCCAGTTGCTCCCTCCACCCTCTGGTTTCCATTGTTGCTACTGGGAAGTCCAGTGCGGCCTGCACCTCCGTCCTTGGTGTCCTGGTCCACCCACCCTGCCCTCGAGTTTCAGGATATCCTGTGTCCTTTGTATTCTGAAACGTTGTGGTGGTGGTTTGGAAGAGTGCTGTCAGTTCTTTGTTTTGGCCTCTTGGTGGGCACTTCGCAACAGGAAGCTTCTCTTTTTCCATCCTCAGATGTTTTTACACATTCGATAAGCTTCCTGGTACTCCCGTGCTTTGAGTTTGGACCTTCTGGTTAATCCTGTTACTATGTTGTCTTCTAATTGCCTGTCTCGTTGGGCATACTGGTTTGTTTTTGTTTTGTTTTGCTTTGAATTCCACTTCTTCAAGATTCCTTTGACTTTGTTGTCCAGTCTTTCTCTTCAGTTTATTTCTGTTATTCTGTCTTTAATATTTAGGACCTTGTTCTTATTCTCTGCTTCTTAAAAATGGCATCCTGTTCTAGTGTCCCTGAAATAGTAATATCTTTCTGAGGATATCAATTAAAGTGCATTTTTGAGTTTTTTCCACCCTGTATCACCTCATCGTCCATCCTCCTCCTTCCTCCAGTTTGGGTTCTGTGCTTTGTTGAGAGGCTTTCCTCAAACGTCTGGTGACCCTTGGCTGTCTCCTGTTGGTGTTCAAGAAAAAGCCACCACAGGGCTGGCTGACAGGCTGGCTGTGGGCTGATGGGCTAGCCTCTCTGTTGGGGCATCTAGTGATTAGCGTCTGTGTGATGTCGCTCAAGCCATCCAGTTTTTCCGGAGTAGGCTCCTTTAAACCCTTGCCTTCTGGTCCCAGCCTGATGGCCAGTATTCTTGAGGGTGTCTTGGGGAAGTGGCTTTAGGTGCATGGTCTTTCACTGTGTGTCCCGATTTGGTTCTGACCCTCTTTCCACCCTTCACGCAACCCACCATCTCCAGAGCCCTCCTGGCTCAGCCCCTCCAGACGGTACACGTCCTGTCTCCTGCAGGGTGGGGACGTCCCTGGCAGTTTCGGGGCTTCTGAGCACGACTATCAGGGAATCTCCGCAGGCACTCAGGCTTAGCATCCTTTACTCCTCTCAGTTCCGGTTGTCTGCTTTCCATCTCTCCTAAAACCCGTTACTTTCCCTTCTTCCGCTTTCTTTGTTTTGGTGGGTTTTAAGCCTCTTTTATTCCTTTGGTGTAATCTTAGCATGTTTCAGAAAAGAACACAGAAGAGCATGTGTTCATTCTGTCCTGTCTAACCTGAAGGCTCAGTTCCCCATCTCCGCGCTCTGCCAGTTCCATGTAACCTGTTCCTCTGCTCAGCCCTTTCTTGTAGATGTTCTTGGTTCCAGGGCCTCCTGTCCTTGTGACTTCAGTTACTGTCCCATTCTGACACTGTCTAAATCACGCCTGTAGTAAGCTCTTCTCCCCATCATTGGCACCCCACTGCCCACCGGCGTGCCATACTGTTACATGCAGTGCCTCACCTCTGCCTCGGTGGCTGAGCTCCCTGCTTAGCTCTAGATGCTGCTGCTTCCCTTGTCCGTGTCCCCTTTATAGCTTTTCATCAGGCCCCCACATTGTGCTGACCTCTCCACCGGGATGGAGCCCATGCTTCACAGGGAAATGTGACGCCCCATGGCCATGGTTCGTGTGTTAAGTTTGTGCCTGTGGGCATTTTCTAGAGAACTCTGCTTCCCAGCATTAAGCCCAGTGCTCGCTACAGTGTGGGTGTTTAGAATGCATGAATGTACTTGGCGGAAACTTTAGAACTGTGATATCTTGGATGGTACCCCATGAAATAACATTGTTCAAAGCTAGGTATGTTGTGAGTACTTTATTAAATTTATTTCCTAACATGAGCATTTGGTCATGTATCCTTTTAGCATTTTCCAATTTAAAATTTTGTTGTCTTACTAGAGGATATAGAATTGCAGGCCTCAGTTCTCCTTTCTCTTTGTGATAGAGTGTGCCCGCAGTGGTTGTGGGAAGGTAACTCTGACATTCCTTTAAGGAAGGTCCTCAGCTCCCTTTTTAGGGGAGGGTTCTGGCTCTCTGACCAGCTGTCTGACCCTGGCCACTGTTACAGGGGGTGGCTCTCGTGACCCTAGCTTGCTGATGGCTAAAGCCAGTGGCTCTCCATTTTACTGGCAATACAGAATGGCTGCTCTCCAGCTGCTGCTGGGGAGAGCTGTTTAGAAGGCTTTCCCATTCTGTATTCATCAAAAGCTGAGAGAAATGGTATATATGGGCTTTTCCAAAGATACGTCATCCATTCATTCTTCAGAAGTGCTGTTCTATCATAGGGCCTTTTAAGAATTTCATGAAATAGGGAACGCTTGGGTGGCTCAGTCGGTTAAGTGCCTTCCTTTGGCTCAGGTTATGATCCTGGGGTCCTGGGATCGAGTCCTGCATCGGGCTACCTGCTCAGCGGGGAGCCTGCTTCTCCCTCTCCTGCTCCCCCTGCCTGTGTGCGTTCTCTCTCTCTCTCTGACAAATAAATAAAATCTTCATGGGATTTTATTTCAAGTTCCCTTCAAGGGAACTTCATGAAATGGGTTCTTATTCAAGGTCACAATAATTTATTACTTAACAAAAGCCAAAAAAAAAAAAAGAGAGTAACAGAAGCTAGCTTTTTTATGTACCAGGTGTTGTTCTAGTCCTGGTGTAGGTATTAGCTGTTAGGAGTATGAACGTAATGCTTAAGGCAATTCTGAGGAAGGTACTGTCTGTCTGTCTCTCTCTCTCTCTCTCTCTGTCTCTGTCAAATACACACACATATACATTGCCTCCTTTTTTATCTTATTTAACTGTTCCCATTTTTGCCTCTGTGGAGCACACAAGCCTAGGGAGGTTAGCCTCAGGTCACAGAGCTGGTGAGTGGAAGAGCCAGTGTTCAGCAAGGCAGCCTGAAGTCTGAAGCTGTAGTTACTGTGCTCCACTCTATCCCCAACCCTACACACTGTGCATTTTACCTACGGTTCGTTCAAGCCCATATTAGGTTCAGGACCCCTCTGGATGCTCTGAGACCCCCTTGGGTTAAGCAGGCTTGGATAGTTGACTGCCTGACCAGAGCGTGTTGGCTCCTGCAGAGGCTCGCCCGAACTGAACTGCCCTTTGGACCCCAGAAGCAGCAGCTTTAGGGAAGGAGCCCATGCGGCAGCCTCCCGGAAGTTAGTGCTCCCACTGCCCTGACAGAGCTCCGCAGGCTGGGGGCTTAACCCACAGAAGCATTCTCTCCCACAGCTCCAGAGGCCAGAAGTGCAGATGAGGGAGTCCGCAGGGAGGGTTTTGAGAGCAGACTGTTCCCGCCCTCTCCTCAGTCTGTCCGAGGCCAGCCTTCCCTGTGTCTCACCTTGTTGCCTTCCCTCTGGGCTTCTCGCCCTCTGGGCTTGCTGTGGTGGCCCAATTTCCCCATTGTGTTAAGGACACCAGTCTTAGTGGATCAGGGCCCTCCTCTTTCTTAACTGCTTGCATGTGCGGTAACCCTTTTTCCAAATAAAGTCACGTTCTGAGACATACGGTTAGGACTTAACATATGAATTTGTGGGGGACACAATTCAACCCACAGGGAGGACCCATAGGGAATATTCTAGTCTTCAAATTAAGAATTGTGTTCTCCAGAGCAATTAGTTTGCTTTAAAATTTTTTTGAAGACTGGATCTCATGGGACTGATCCTGTTCTGTCTGCACATGGCTGTATTAAAGCATAGAGCCAAATGTGGCTCCCCGTTGCGAGTATATAGGATTTCAAGCTATGTGTTTTTGGCCTTAATTCTTTTTTGGGACTTTATCTAATTCCTCAGCTTCTAATTATGTTAACTTGCAGTACTTATATGTAACCTGATAAGCCACGTTAAATTATCTTGGGAATAGTGAGCTATATAATTAAGCCAGGAACTTTATTTTTATTTTTTTTTCTTATCTTTTCTGGCTGTCCTTTTGCTAAATCCCTTCCTGTCCTTTCTCAGGTTGGTCTTAGAGTGCTTTCTAATATTTAAAGTTAGACCTTCCTTGAAGGCTTTATTAAAATGAGAAATGTTATTTGGAAAACTTTGGTTTTTGTTCTTATTTTTGAAGACTTTTTTTCTTCTTGTAGGGAAAATCTTTAAGTCTTATTTGTGGGGCTCTTTCCTGGCTCCGTGACTTTGAGCAGAGAAAACATCAGGAAGAGGCACGTCTCCTTGAAACTGGAACTGTCCCCTTGAGTGATGGGAAGGAGCAGCCCCTGACTCTCTCATCCTCCTGCAAAGAGACCCCAGACACCCCGAGGCCTGCAGGAGAGCCTGACTGGGTGACTCAGTTTGTGCAGAAGAAAGAAGAAAGGGACCTGGTGGACCGTCTGAAGGTGAGCTGTGGGGTGATAGGAGCTGGGAGCCATCCAGGAAACAGGGCTTGGCTGGTGATTTGGGGTTGATTCTGGGGGTAGCATGTCCTTTGCCTTTGCAGTGCCTCCTTGAGTCAGTGGTGCTGCACCTGTGCTGTCTTTTCAAAGCTGATGTCAACAGGCCTTTTCTAGATGGGGTGGACGGTTCCCTTCATTACCCAACCAGGGAAGGAGCCTCACCGTTGCCCTTGGCAACACGGTTCTGCGGCTGCAGACTCCTTTAAGGGAATGAATTTGATTGAGAGGATGTGGCTTTGGGACGAAGTGTGTGGACCTCCCATACTGAGGGTCAGGGATGCTGCTGCCCCTCTGGAGTGTTGCCCACGGAAGGGAGAACCGCTCTGCCCCGGACTTTTTAAGAAGGGCATGGTTGGGGACTTCGGCAGGGGTTTTCTTTCTGGCTGTTTCACCCTCTAGGAGGAACATGTCAGGAGGAAGAAGCGAGAGGAGCGCCTGCGGCAGATTCGGCACAATGCGCAGCTCAAGTATGCAGCCAAGCGTGTGGTGAGCGACCTCTGCGGGGGTGGCGGGGACAGTGCGTGGGTGCTGTTGCTTCCCTGGGTGAGTGGCCAGGGCCGACCCCCACCCCCCTAGCTGAGTTCTCATCCCCCAGTAGCTGCAGCTTGAGCTGAGGTGTTGATACCTTAGACACCGGGAGGAGAGCGAGGCCTGTGGTAGTGACGTGTGTGTCATCCTCAGTGGTAGCTGCCCGGAGGCCGTTTGGTCTGGGGGGCGGGGGTCCAGTCCTGAGATTTGTTTCTCTTTCCTGCTTGGCGATGCTCCTCGGCAGAGACAAGAGGAAGAAGAGATGGAGCGTCTCCTCTGCCTCAGCAGGGAGATGCTAGCGGCGGGAGCAGAGGCCGAGCCTCAGGAGCCACTGGTGTCTGGGGAGGAGGAGCTGGTCCTCGCCGAGTATGAGAGTGATGAGGAGAAGGGAGCAGCTCGTGGGTGAGACGACGCTTCTCCTTCACCCACTGCCCCTGCCTGCGTTGCCATGGGAGCTCCCACGGGGGCGGCTCCTGTGCCCAAAGAGAGGCAGGTGGTTTTGCCCCTCACAAGGTGTTCGAAGGGATGGCGTGCCAGCCCCCTGCCTCAGCTCTCATCCAGGCTTCTCTGGAGCACTCAGAAGGCTGGAGACGGTGCCCTTGCATCTGCTGGCGCTGGCTCTGTGCGTCTGAGCTCCGTTGCCCTCACCAGGTTTGCGTCTCCCTGTCACACCCAGCGGGGGCTGTGCCCTAGCCGAAGCCACAGGGCTGGGGACAGAGCAGTGGGCCTTGGAACCAGCTGGGCCGGCTCTAGTCATGTGCTCCTTGCTCCCAGATGACACCGTGGGAGCTTTAGGATGTAAACCATCAACGTATCCTTAGCCTAAGCTGTTGTCTCCACTGTCCGGTTTCTGTCTGAGTTTCTGATTTATGAGTAGTAAGCTGCTGGGTGGAGTAGAAGACCCTGAAGATGACAGCTGCCTCTTGTCGGGGCCTCCTCTTTCATTCACAGTTCAGTTGCACAGATGCCCTTTGAGGGCCAGCTCTAGGTGCAGCATGGTCCCTGATGCCAAGTCTGCCGGATGTGCCCCCTACCCTGGGCAAGCTTGCATGTGGTTGGAGCTGGGGGGGTGGGACAAACACACAGATGGTAACTGCGCAGAATGAGCGCATTTGCCCAGGAGGAAAATAAAACCGGGGGCAGTAGGTGGAGTGTGGGGTTGCTCCTCTGGGTGAAGCCAGGAGAGGCCTCCGAGGACGTGAGGAAGGGTGAGAAGGAGCCGTGGGAAGACCTGGAGGACAGGGCTAGTCAGAGGTTTGCTGGTTCCCTGGTCTGGAAAGGGGAGCAGGTTTGGTGGGTTGAGGGACACACAGAAGGTCCAGCGGCTAAAAGCAAATGAGGTAGAGTAGAGGCAGCTGTCAGTTTGTGTGGGCCTCGGAGTTCCACCGAGGACGCTGGGTGTCTTTCTCCATGTTGCGGGGCTGTGGGCCATTACAAGTGGGGGAGCGACCTGTTAAGAGTTTGGGCGTTGAGGTCATTTTGACATCATTTTGACATCATGCCCCAAGGCATGAGTGCCCCTAGAGGTCATTCCTCTTGGGCTCCCAGCTTGGAAGGGAGGTTTCCTGCTTCTCTAAAGGTGACACCAGGTCCCATGTGTCCCACGTTGTCATTGACGCTGTGGTGACCGAGTCAGTGTAGAGTGTAACTCCACGGGTGATGGAGAAAACCTTCACAGCTGGGCTGCAGTACACCATCTGACTTGACCCGAGGATGCTCCTCGTCCCGGCTGCCCTGACTTCCTTCTTTCCCCCTCAGCTTTATTGAGCTACAGTCAGGATAGAACACTGTGTGAGTTGAAGTTGTGTACCATGAGGGTTTGATAGGCGTCTGTATTGCAAAGGGACCACTGTGATGAGGTCACTTAATTCATTACCTCACATACGTAGTATTTCGTGCTGTTTTGGCACCTCTCAAATAATACGGTGTTGGTTTTTTTTTTTTTCCCTTCAGCTAAGACAGCAGAAGAGATGATTTATTGTACACGTGTTACATTCAGCCACAAATGAAAACAGTTAGTCCCGAAAAGTCACAGGTCCAGGGCAAAGGGCCAAAAGAGTCGGTTTTGGTATGAACAAGGTGGGTCTCTCAAAGGTGGTAGCTGCGATCAGACGGCGATGGATGGTCTAGATCCATTGAATCAAGCTCTAGAGAGTAGGCATGCAGCCCAACAATTGGTAACAGCGTCCCTGGCCTCTGGCTTTCCATATTTCTGCTTCTGTGGCTCCACCGGTGCACAAGCTAGCGGTTTACTTGGACCTCTGCCTCATCTTTCTTCTTTTACGCTTCAGCCTGCGCATTCGCTTCTTCCTCCACTTGGCTCTCATGGTGCAGAGGTTTCCAAGAAGATGGCGCTAAGGCCGAGAGAGCGGCGGCGGCCCGCCTCCAGCTATTTAACCAATACGTTGTTGTTAACATGGTCACTTATTAATTAATAAAACTTACTAATTAAAATAATTTTATTACTTATTAATCACTTATTAATGATCATACCCTTTGGCTACCTTCACCCACTCCTGAGCCCCTACCAATCTACTTTCTACTTCTAGGATGGGTGTTTTTTTTTTTTTTTTTAATTCCGCACATGAGATGACCCAGAATTTGTCCTTCTCGGACTTATGTCACTTAACCACAATGCCCTCAGGGTTCATCTGGATTGTCACAGCTGGCAGAATTGCCCGCCTTTTTATGGCTGTTTTACTGTGTGTGCGACGTGTTCTTCATGCATTCTTCGGTCCGAGTATGCTTCGGTGGTTTTCATTAGTTGCTGCTGTGAACAGGGAGGTGCAGGGATCTTCAGATACGGATTTTGTTTCCTTCGGGTATATACCTGGAAGTGGACTTGCCTAATCATATGCTACTTAATATTTTTAATTTGGGGGGAACATCCATGCTGTTTTCCAGAGTGGCAATTTACGTTCCTGCCCACAGGACACAGGGTTCCCTTTTTTCCACGTTCTTGGCAACACTTACCTTTTCTTCTTTTCTTTTTTAAAGATTTTATTTATTTGAGAGTACACACGTGCGCTTTTGTGCACCTGTGTGCACCAGCATGGTGTGGGGAAGGGAGAAGCAGGCTCCCTGTGCCTGCTGAACAGGGAGCCCAGCATGGGGCTCCATCCCAGGATCCTGAGATCGCAACCTGAGTAGAAGGACCTGAGCGGAAGGTAGCTGCTTAGCTGACTGAGCCACCCAGGCACCCTGGCCAACACTTAATCTTTTTGATCATAGCCATTCTATCAGGTGTGAAGTAATAGCTCATTGTGGTTGTTTTTTTTTAATAAAGATTTTATTTATTTGACAGCACAAGTAGGCAGAGCGAGAGGGGGAAGCAGGCTTCCTACTGAGCAGGGAGCCCGATGCAGAACTCCAACCCAGGACCGGGAGATTGTGACCTAAGCTGAAAGCTGAGCCACCCAGGCGCCCCACTCATTGTGGTTTTGATTTGCATTTCCTTGGGGGATCAGCATCTTTTCACGGACCGGTTGACCATTTGTAGGACTTGGAAAAAATGTCTGTTCCGTTCCTCTGCTTGTTGTTCTTCAGATCATTTCGTTTTTGCTGTTGAGTTTTAGGAGTTCCTTATATATTTTGGTTATAAGCCCCTTATCATCAGATAGGTGGTTTGCAAATATTTTCTCCCATTTTTTGGTTCCTGTTCTATTTTGTTGATTGTTTCTTTTGCCGTAGCAAAAGCTTTTTATTTTGACATAGTCCCACTTGTTTATTCTTGCTTTGTTTATACTTTTGATGTCATAGCGAAAGAAATCACTGTGAAGACCAGTATCATAAAGCTTTTTTCTGTGTGTTTTCTTCTAGGAGTTTTAGGCCTCACATTTAAGTCTTTAATCCCTTTTGAGTTTTAAGTGGTGTAGGATAGGGATTGCGTTTCATTCTTTTGCATGTGACTCTTCCGTTTCTTCAGCACATACTGAAGAGAAGGTCTTTTCCTCATTGAGTATTCTTGGCTCCCTTGTCAAATACTACTTTACTGTATATGCATGGGTTTATTTCTGGGTTCTGTTCCACGAGTCTTATGTGTTTGTTTTTATGCCAGTACCTTCCTGCCTTGATTATTCTACTGTTTTTTATTTATTTATTTATTTGACAGAGAGAGATCACAAGTGGGCAGAGAGGCAGGCAGAGAGAGAGGAAGGGAAGCAGGCCCCCTGCTGAGCAGGGAGCCTGATGTGGGACTCGATCCCAGGACCCTGAGATCATGACCTGAGCGGCCTAACCCACTGAGCCACCCAGGTGTCCCTATTCTACTGTTTTTGTGCCAGTGCTGTACTCTTGATAATCGTACTGTTGAAAATCAGAACATGTGATGCTTCCAGCTTTGTTCTTCTTTCTCAAGATTGCTTTGGCTATTTGGGGTCTTTTGTGGTTGCATATGATTTTTAGGATCTTTGTTTTCCTATGTTTGTTAAAAATATTGTTGGACTCTTGATATAGGATGGCGCTGAATCTATAAATGGATTTCAGTAGTGTGGACATTTCAGTAGCATGAATTCTTCTGACTTGCAAACATGGGACAGTCTGTCGTTCGTGTCTTCTTCAGGTTCTTTCACTGAAGTCTTGTAGCTGTGAGTGTGTAAGTGTTTACCTCCTGAGTATTTTATTGTCTTTGATGCCATTGTAAACTAGACTGTTTTCTTTATTTCTGTCTCAGATAGTTTATTGTTAGCATGCAGAAATGAAATTGATTTTTGTGTGTTGATTTTGTACCTTGCAACTTCACTGAATTTGCAAATTAGTTCTAACATTTTTTTGGTGCTATCTTCAGGCTTTTCCTGTGTATGATCATGTCATTTGCTAACAGGTAGTTTTACTTCTTCCTTCCCAGTTTGGATGCTTTTTCTTCCTTTTTCTTGACTGATGGGTCTGGCTAGGACTTCCACTGTATTGCAGAGAAGAGGTAAAAGTAAGCACCTTCATCTTAGTCTTGTCTTAGTGGGAAAGCTTTCACTGCTGAGTAGTGTTAGCTGTGGGCTTGTCACAGATAGCCTTTGTCGAGGGACGTTCCTTCTGTACCTCATACAGCAAAGTTTTTATCATGACTGGGTGTTGGATTTTGTCGTTTGTTTTTTCTGTGTTACTGAGATGATCATGTGACTTTTGTCTATCATTCTGTTGACTGATGTGTCACATTTACTGATTTGCATATGTTGAGCCATTCTTGTCTTTCAGGCAGGAGCTCCGCTTGATCATGGGGCATGATCGTTTTTGTGTGCTATTTAACTCAGTTTGCTAACATTTTGTTGGGAGTGTTTGCCTCTGTCTTTATCGGAGATATAGTGGCTTGTATATCTTACGTAGTGTCATTATCTGGCTTTGGTGTTGGGGTAATACTGGCCCCATAAAATGAGTTTGGGAGTGTTCCTTCTCTTCTGTGTTTTGGAAGAGTTGGAGAAGGGTTACCATCATTTCTTTAAATATTGAAATCATCATCAGTCTGGCCAGTTAAATTATCTGGCCCTGCGCTTTTCTTTGTTGGTGCTAGAGGCCTGCCCTTAGCACAGATTTCAGGACTTGGATTAGAACCAAAACTTCTGACCCTGCCCAGGGCTGAGATAGTCAGACCTCTTTAGGCATTTCACCTCGGGGAGATAGGAAGTGCTTTGCAAACCCTTTGCCACCTGCCTCCGAGATTACTTGCCTGCTCCTGGACTTCTCCTCGAGAGCCCCCC
>NC_081562.1:104336068-104378531 GCF_022355385.1 Mustela nigripes
CTGAGCCCTTAATCCTGCAGATTAACTCCTGCAGCTTCCATGCCTTGCTATTTGGAGAGGGAGGAGGACCCTCTCTGAGAACACAACCAGTTTTTTGTTTTGTTTTGTTTTGTTTAAGATTTTATTTATTGAGGCACCTGGGTGGCTCAGTCAGCAGACACCTTTGGCTCAGGTCATGATCCCAGGGTCCTGGGTTGGAGTTCTGGTCGGGCTCCCTGCTTAGCAGGAAGCCTGCTTCTCCCTCTCCCACTCCCCCCTGCTTGTGTTCCCTCTCTCGCTGTGTTTCCCTCTGTCAAATAAATAAAATCTTAAAAAAAAAAAAAAAGATTTTATTTATTTATTTGACAGAGTGAGTGAGAGTGAGAGCACAGACAGGGGGCGCAGCAGAGGGATAGGGAAAAGCAGACTCCCCACTGAGCAAGGGAGCCTGAGGTGGGGCTCAGTTCCAAGACCCTGGAATCATGACCCAAGCCGAAGGCAGACATTTAACTGACTGAGCCACCCAGGTGCCCCAACCAGTTCTGAACTTAAAATTTCTGCTCTTCCTTTCTTCACACATCCTGCTTCTTATCTAGATCCTGTTGAGTTTGCTTACCTTGTGCTACATGATTTAAATCAAAGCCTGTCAGACAAAGGGTTCTGAACAATTATTTATTGACTGGAAAGGCAACCCTATAAATAACTCCTTTTCTAATTGCCCATGGGAATTAGCATTTTTGCTTAAGAAAAAAAAAAATTCCCAGGTGAACAAAAAGAATCCCAGTGATGGCCCTGTAGGGGGATTGTGTCTGTAAAAGATTTTGTTTGGTGGAGAGCCTAGACTAATAATGTCAGCTAACCATTCCGCCTCGTAATGCAGACTTGACCTCCCTCCCAGTCCCTCAGTGCATGTGGGCTCTTCCTTCATTGCTGGGAGGGGTGAGGTGCCAAGGAGAGAAGAGGTTTGTCTGGTTCTGGGCAAGAGTATCTTTTTTCAGTCAGTTGTGGCTTCCCTCAGGAAATGTGCTTGGAGTTCCTGCCATGTGCCAAGGCCAGGGTGAGTCCCCTGGCCCTCTCAGAAGCAAGACACCCCAGAGTCTTGCCTGCGGACATGAGTCTAGAGAGGTGGACAGACCCAGAATAAGTGCCTTGGAAGGAGATGGGTGTTGCAAAGAAGAGGTGCAGGGGGCCACAGCAGTGTGGCGAGTGAGGGGCTGGCCGAACCTCTCGGGGAGGTGGAGGAAGGCAGCCGTGTTTATGTGGGCATCTCAAGGTTGACACAGTTGGCTAGGTAAAAGAGGAAGTGAGGGGTGAGCGCCTACCAGGCAGAGAGAACAGCGTGTCCGAGGCTGCGAGTGGTTAAGTGCACAGTTCTGCGGGGACTGAGAGAACTCCAGTTCGCTGGAGGCGTGCACAGTAAGGACGGAGTAGCCTTTGATGACGGACAGAGTCGGACAGCGAATGGAGGTTTTGGGAATACTGTGCCCCTTTCTCCTTTCCCTCGTGAGTGCCGGGGGGAGGATCGGGCTGGTATTAGCTCGGTGCATCTCTCTGACCCAGTGGGCAATCAAGCAGGCACTTGTTTTGGTGGAACTTTGTTGCTGGGATGTGTCTTGTCTGTCTCTGGCTCAGCTCAGCTCTGCTGGCCTCCGACGACAGGGACGGAATGTGGCTTAGGTCCAGGGCTCGTTGTGGGCATGCAGTAGGTGCTCACTCAAGTGTGTCTTCAGGTGACCTGAGTTCTCTGAGTTTCTGTGTTCTTTTCTCTCAGAGTGGACGAGGATGAGGATGACCCAGAGGAAGAACATGTAACTAAGGTAAGACATTGTGTCGTGGGTATTCTGGGCTTGGTCCTGAGTCCAGGGCTCTGTGTCTGCTCTTGGCTTCTTCTCGCTCTGTCATCAACAAAGAGCCTCCAGTCTCCTGACTCTGGGGCTCCCCAGATCCAGACCTCGGTGTTGGGGTGCTCACTTGGCAGGCCCATGGACCGGTGGTGTCTGTCTGGAGGTGTTAGGGGGTAAGGGCAGGCCTGAGCAAGAGCACCCTGCCCTTTGGCTCCCTCTTCTCTTGTCTGTGTTTCCGTTGGCATGGAGTGCTGGGAGGTATGTAGGGTTCAGACATCTGTCATGATTAAAAACATTTGGTTTCATTTGTGTAAGACTTTGGTTTTCTCTGTTAAAAGTAGATATTTTCTCCCTGTTTCTCATCTCTTCTCGCTCTTAGGCTTGGAGGAGCATAGAGCACAGCTCAGCTCCCCTTGTCCTACTGCGAGCCTGACCCCCCAGCCTTTAGGGAGGAGTGTGTGGACAGCCCACCCCTGACACGCTCACCAGAATCTGTTCTTTCCCACTGGGGAACCACAGCTCAGGGAGGCAGCCTGTCCTGAGATGACCAAGCCCTGTGAAGTGGCCGGATTCATGGCTGAGCAGGACTGATGGGAGGAACTCCATGTTGTGGGTGTTCTTGTAAACTTCTGGAGCTGAGTGGGGGAGGTGGGGACTGCCTGGGCCCCGCGTTAGTGAGATCTGCTGTGGGACAGAGTCCCATTGCTTTAGGTTTGTGTGTGTGTGGCCACTGTCCCCAGTTTCTCAGCCTACTGGGCCGTGCATTCCTTGATGTGCAGAGAATGGAGATCTTGTAGTCTGGTTTCTGAAATCCCCTGCTCCTCCACGGAGCAGATTTACTACTGCAGTCGGACACACTCCCAGCTGGCTCAGTTTGTGCACGAGGTACGGAGGAGCCCCTTTGGCAAGGACACCAGGCTCGTCACCCTCGGCTCTCGGCAGGTACATGCAGTCTTTGTGTCTTGACCTGGGTGCCATCCCGCTCCCTTTCCTGGGCCTTCATCTTCCTCTTCCAGGCATGGAAGGATGGTGCGCCCAGGCCCAGGGCTTGCCGTGCAGTGGGAGGATCGGCCTCTTCTGGTTCCTGGCAGGGTGCTGGACAGGCCCCAGAGGGTTGCTGTATATCATGTCGTGACTGCTGTGGCTCTCTCTTTGCCTCTGTCTTCTAGAATCTTTGTATAAATGATGATGTGAAGACCCTGGGTTCTGCACAGCTCATCAATGACCGCTGCATGGAGATGCAGAGAAGCAAACACGGTAGCCCCCATCACTAGAGCCGTGCACGGACCCTGGGGTGGTCGTGTAGCCTGGGGCAGTACTGAGAAGTGGTGGGGAGTGGGCTGGAAGTGGACCCGGGACGCGGGAGATAGTGTCTTATAGATTCTTTTTTTTTTTTTTTTTTAAGATTTTATTTATTTACTTGACAGAGAGAAATCACAAGTAGATGGAGAGGGAGGCAGAGAGAGAGAGAGAGGGAAGCAGGCTCCCTGCTGAGCAGAGAGCCCGATGCGGGCCTCGATCCCAGGACCCTGAGATCATGACCTGAGCCGAAGGCAGTGGCTTAACCCACTGAGCCACCCAGGCGCCCGGGAGATAGTGTCTTAAGTGGCAGTGACAGTGGAGCTTGCAGCTGGGTCTTTCCTTAAGGTCGTCTCCTTGGGAAAGGCATTTTGCTTTTTGGGTCAGCGTCTAGTCCAGAACCCTCGCTCTAAGATGGTTTTATTGGCTTTTTCTAGAGAACATAAAATTAAATGCCCAAATGGTGAGACCTTCCTAAATAGTAGTGGGAAGGGTCATGGACTTGGGTCTTGACATTTTAGACCCAGTGCTGGCCCCGTCGACTGGTGTCATTCCTTGTGCCTCTGCCCCCTCAGAGAGGAACAGAGCTGAGGAAGAGAAGCCCAAGAGGAGAAGGCAGGAGCACCGGGCCGCATGCCCCTTCTATGGCTACGAGCAGCTGCAGCTCCTCCGAGACCAGGTCCTGGTGGGGGTGAAGGACATTGAGCAGTTGGTGGCACTGGGGAAGGAGGCTCGGGCCTGTCCCTATTACGGGAGCCGGTTTGCCATTCCAGCAGCCCAGGTAAAGACCTTGGAGGGTCGGACAGTAACTCTTGGCTCCATCTGTGGGCTCTGCCACAAGGGATTTCCTCATTCCTCTTAATTTGGGAGGATGTACCTGGCTGTGGATGGATGACCACACAGCACCCAGGAGCCAGTGCGTGGGAGTGGGGGTGTCCTGTGGCTCTAGGTTGCAGGAACAGATGGCCTTACTGGGGACAGCAGATAAGAACTGATAAGGGTGTGCAGTCCTAAAGAAACCAGAGTCCGGGGGCACCGGGCAGCAGGAAGCTGAGAAGATGCAGTCAGGGTGCTGCAGACAGAAATGTGTTTCCAAACAGCCTTTCAGACCAACCATCCTGACATAGGCACCTGCCTGTCGGTGTGGGAGAAGGCTGTCTTCTTTCGACTCGCCATGTTGAGGCTCATCTTTACACTGCCCATTTGGATGGGCATTTGCGTCTGCCCATTTGACAGATCCAAAATATTGTTATTTGGTATGGTTTTACTGTCTTCTTGCCACTGTTTCATTCAAGTGACTTTTGGAAATAGAGTTTCATTTGTGGAGAATTCCATACAAGCAAAAAAAGATTAGGTAGCTTTTCAGAGATACAGGGAACAATGTTAGTAATGATTTTACAGCAGCTAAATGCTCGTTAGTATACTACTCTGAACTGTGTTGCGTAAGTGCTCAGAGGGAAATTCTAGAACCTTCTCAGCCTCCACCATTGTTGCATGATTTCCTGGGGTCTGTCTGCTGTGTCACAAGATCAGTGCCATAGATACGTGTGTGCAAATATAAGGTGCCCTGAGATTTTCGTGATCTTGACTTTTTGAGATAGCTGTCACCTCATTTTTGCTTTGTAGTATCCCACAGAAAACGCTAAGGCAGGTATTATCCATATGTACACATGAGGACACAGGCCCAGAAAGGCTAAGTGATTTACCTGTTTTCTCACAGGAGGTGGGTAATGGTGCCAGATTAAAGCTGGGCCTTAAGTTACCAGTTTTCTAGAGTTTCACTTTATCAATATTCTTTTAACTGGGAAATCGGTCTCATGAGTAGCACCGAAAAATTTACAGAGTTCTTATTTTTGTTGCCCCGACCTCTGACCCTTGGCCCTCATTTGAGATAGAGTTTATTAAGTCCATTTTTCCCATGAAGAAACTAAGGCTCAGAAAGGTTAAATGACTTTCGCAAGTCACACAGCTAAGAAGTCACAGCCCTGGGACCAGAGTGCAGGGCTACCTTCTAGTACACCAGGGGTGTTCACAGTGTTTTGAGGAACCTTGGGTGCCTCAGGGGTATTGATAAGGCTGGGCAGGGGTTCCACACTCCTCTCTGCTCCCCCTCTCCCCACCCCCACTTTTGGTTCAGTCAGAATCAGACTGGCTAAAACGATTTGCATCAGACAATTAGAGTAGGCGGGGAACACTTGCCAAAGCAAGGAGTACCCCCCCACCCCCAACCTCCCCCAGCACTGCTCAGGCAGCCGCTCTTCCCCCCAGCTCGTGGTGCTGCCCTACCAGATGCTGCTGCACGCGGCCACCCGCCAGGCTGCGGGCATCCGGCTACAGGGCCAGGTGGTGCTCATCGACGAGGCACACAACCTGATCGACACCATCACGGGCATCCACAGTGCAGAGGTCAGCGGTTCTCAGGTGGGTCAGCCTCTCCTGTCTTGGGCCAGGGCCTGCCATGGGGCAGAGGGATGTGGAGGGACGTGGATCATTTTTCTCTAAGCCCTGGAATTGGTCTGGAGGTGGCTTGGGAGAGGGTGCCTTGAGTCGGGGCAGTGGACTCGTCGGGGGCTAACTGGCTTTTCAGCAGATAGTAGAACTATGGGGGACCCAGCTAAGGGGAAGTGGTTCATGTCCTTGCTCTTCACTGTCCTAGGTCAGTCATCCTGAGTCCCTCCAGCCCAGGTGCTAGTATCCTATTCTCTGTAAGCCAGGATGATACGGCGAAGGAAGCAGGGGTCCTCACGTAGTTCGGCATTGTTAGCCTTGCTTTGAGGGATGCTCAGGGTTTCCGAGGGCCACTGTTGATTACCTCTTCTCTGCCATGGCCCGTGTGCAGTATCATGAATTTTCACACTGCCTCCGCATGGGCTGTTGTTCCCAGTTAACACTGAGAACTCAGATTCGGGGGGCTTTAAGCAGTGTGCCGAAAATCACACAGCTCAGGAGTGTGGAGTTGGAACTTGACCACTGGTTTCTGACCCTGAAGCTCATGTGGTATTCCTACCACCCCCCTTTTTTTTTTATTATTTTATTAGCACATGTGCATGGGGGGGGGTGGGGTAGGAGGAGCAGAGGGAGTGGGAGAAGCAGGCTTCCTGCTGAGCGGGGAGCCTGATGCTGGACTCGATCCCAGGACCCTGAGATTGTGACCTGAGTGAAGTTAAACACTTAACTGAGTGAGTCACCCACGTGCCTCCCACCACTTCTACTGACCTTAGGCCAGGGTTGACCTTAGGCCAGAGTGTAATGGCTACCTCGAACCACTTCTCTGCTTAGTGGAAAATACATCTTTGCCCAAAGTAGTAAAAACTAACAGGGAGATTCATTACCTGAAAGAGTTAGTCAGCCTCTTGCTGTTTTCACTGACCTAAAGTGGATACTGCAGCAGAACTTCCCTTCCTTGACCTCTCAGCTCCCAGCAGCCTCAAGGCCTTTGGTCTCTACCCAGGCCCACTCCCTTTACTGCTTCCCATGTGGCATGGCTGGCATTTTCTAGGCATAATCTTAAGATAGAGCCTGGCCTGCCCTCACGCCCATTCTCTGTTCTCTCCAGCTCTGCCAGGCCCATTCCCAGTTGCTCCAGTATATGGAACGATATGGGTAAGACACTGCCTTCTGAGGGGAAGGGAAAGTCCTGCTCAGTCTCAGAGAAAGCACTGGGGTCTCCACCTCTGGCCTGGGCCCAGCGCCAGGGAGACCCTGTTCCCCTCCTGTTCACGATGGTGTGTATCCCACACAGGTCGAGCATGCTCAGGATGCCACAGCTGGCTACAAGGCCTTGGGCCACGGCGAGCCTTCTCTTCTGGGGGTGTATTTGTTGCTCGTGGCCTGCTTTTGGAAGACACTAGACAGAAAGGCCTGAGTTTGAGGCACTTGGAAGGGAAGTTGCTTGTGGAGTACTACCACTTGGTGTCCATTCGTGTCTCCTCAGGAAGCGTCTGAAGGCCAAGAACTTGATGTACATCAAACAGATCCTGTATCTGTTGGAGAAGTTTGTGACTGTGTTGGGTGGTAAGGAGCCCTGTGCCCTCCCTGACCCCTGGCCTGCTAAGGTTGTGTGGTCCGTTCCCTGGATGCCAGTCAGGACACTTGGGTTTTCTGCATCCCCAAGAATTATCTTCGCCATTGGTGGAGAAGATTCTTCTCTCTTACAGCTTAGTTGAATTGTCTAGCCTTAGATCTTTTTTTAGATTCCTAGTTTATTTCCCCCTGTTCTGATTCCTTTTTATTTTGCCAGACCCTACTCGGTCCCAGGTAGTAATAACAGCGTAGTATAATGGGACCGTGTGAAGTCACTTTGGAGCATACCTTTGAGGAAAGCACGGAACACAGGCGAGCTCACCCTTGTGGACAGCTAAGTAAACTAGAGCTCAGAGCAGGGGTGTGAACTGTCTCTGCTTCGTGATCCTAATGGCGGGACTCTTGTGGCTCCAGGTCCATGTGGCTCTCACGATTCTGTGTCACCTGCCTTTTCTTTTGTTGCATGGCTGTCTACCTGAAGGCTTACATATAAGCTGAGTTCTAGGAAGCCAGGGGACCATTTTGTTGGAGGGATTTTGCCTAGCGCTGGTGCTCTTCCCTTCCATCTCTACTTTGCCCCTGGGCAGCTCCTTGGGTCTGCCTAAAGTAGGGTGGTCACTTGGTCCCAGCCTCTCTGGAGGAGGTGTGAAAAGAATGAAACCCACAAGGCTTTGGGCTCCATGTGCAAACACGGGTCAGATTCTGAGGCTACCTTGAGCCTCCTGTCTTCTCAGCAGGTTTTTGGGTGCTTATACATGGCAGAAAAATCTGTTAATTACGAATGCTCTTATTTAAGGAGTCCAGTGTTCAGTGTGAGGAGCTGGGGGTTAGAGAGTCACCATCCTGACCAGCTTGAATTCTCTATTTTAGGGAACATTAAGCAAAATCCCAACACACAGAGCCTTTCACAGACAGGTAAGAGGACTGCCTTCAGAGGCCCAGAGCTGCTCTGAGCCAGTTCTGAGCTCACGTCTGGGACCACGTCTGGTCTTCCCCTCTTCCGAGGAAGGATTTCAAGGCCCTTTGTTTACCCCTAAGGGACAGAGCTGAAGACCATCAATGACTTCCTCTTTGAGAGCCAGATTGACAACATCAACCTGTTCAAGGTAGAGATTTTCATCCTTTTGTGTCCAATTTGCTTATATTGCTCACCATCTGTGAGCAGAACGCTGTGTGAAGACGAAGGAATAAAAAGTAAATTCCAAATTCCTAATGTCAGGCAGTCTAGAAGTCTGAGGATCTACAGCATAGGTGTTTGTAATCACTTACCCCTGAAGGCATTGCATCAGCAAGAAAAAAGTAATCTCTAACCCAGGGTTGAAGGGTCCTAGGGACTAGGGAGAAAAGGTGCCTTTCATTGTCCCAAATAAGCACAAACAGAAATTCCCAGGTCCTTTGCCTTGTTCCATCTTTCTTCAGGCACAGTCTCTGCCCTGCCTTCGGGAGCATGATCCTGCTGTTGGGTTGAGGTGGCTGTGAACTGCCTCCCCTCCGCCCCCTAAGGCCTTGGACTTGTGTGCAGCCTCTGGTGGGAGCTCGCTCCAGGCCTGCTGTGCAGGATCCCACCGCCATTGCTCGACTCACGACTCAGGGATTCTAAGTTACTGACAATACAGCGCACTTACTGCGTTCACGGCAGGGCACCAGGTTTTGTGACTCCAGGATAGGATGTACCATCATTGCTCAGAAGCAGAGGGACCCGAGGCTGGGAGAGGTCACCCCCGGAGGGACAGGCATAGGTCACACACAAGTGAGCAGATGGTACCTGGCGTGTTAGCCCCCCTGCCTGGACTCCAGACCCTTTGCTTTCCCTCCGGCCTTCCCATTTGTCTTCACACACACCCAACTTACCCGTTTTGGTCCCCGTCACTGCCATGACCCCATCAGACAGGCTGTCAGTCTAGCCCTTTTTGACTCCTTTCTTCTCCCTTTGGGTCCTGCATCTAAATGGTCACCGGCTCCCAGAGCCAGAAATAGCTCTTGAACTTCTGGAGCCTTTCCATTCCCATGGCTGCCACATCAGGAGAGGCTCTTTTCTTCTTGCCTTCTCCCTGCTCTCCCTGCTCGCATTCCCTCTCCCTTCTGCTCTCTTTCCCGCACTATGGTCTAGTGGAGCTCCGCTGAAAGATAGCACCCTTTTTAGAAATCTTCAAAGGCTTCAACTCGCTGTCTTCCTTTCCAGGCTACACATAGTGTACGCACCAGACACGCCTGAACAAACCCAAGCTTTACCTCCTTCGTGCCTTTGCTCCTACAGGGTTTTTTTTTTGCTCTTACAGGTTTTTTAAGACTTAATCTTTCAAGGTTAAGCTTAGGTGCTGTCACATTGAAGGAGATTAGGGGACCTTTCTAGAGGGTTGGAGCCATGCACACACGTGTGAGGGGACTGCCTGCACGAGGCTTCCACCATGCTGTGTGGGGGTGGTAGGAGAGGCAGGACCTCAGAGGAGGGTGACCCACTTGGCCAACAAGGAGGCTGTGGGCTCTGGGGCGGGGGGAGGGCAAGCAGGGAGTCCTGCTTCCCTGGGGTTGGGGAAGCTGGTGGTTTCTTTTTTCCAGCAAATGGTGGCCAGATACCTGCAGTAGGCTTTCTTTCACAGGTGCGGCGCTACTGTGAGAGGAGCATGATCAGCAGAAAGGTGTGCCCTCCCCTTCCCAGGTCTGGCTAGAGTCTGCAGCACCCTAGTGCTGCCCCCTGCCTTTCAGAGTCACTTTTGCTCCCTTCCTGTTGCATGGCTCGCTGGGTGGGGGGTGGGGGTGCTAGAGGCCTCATGGCAGGTGGGGGTAGGGGGCAAGGTGCGGGCTGTCTGGGGTACGGCAGAACCTGCCTCCATCCAGAGCTCTCACTGCTGCACCCTTATTCCTCCCTGTGTTCTCTTACTCCGTCCCAGCTCTTCGGCTTCACAGAAAGGTATGGCGCAGTCCTCACACCCTCCAGGGAGCAGCCCAGACTGGCTGGGTTCCAGCACTTCCTGCAGACCCTGCAGCCCACAGTGACCGAGAGTGAGTTAGGAGGCGGGAGATTGGGCTGCACGCGGGGGACAGGAACGTCCATCCCTCGTGCCTGGACTCTACTCTTGGGAAGAATGGCTTTAGGCTTGCCGCAGGGGGCCCTCCCACCGCCTCTGTGGTCACAGACCCTCTTCCTTTTGCTCTGTACAGCTCCTGTGAGCCCTGTGGAGGAGGGCGAGGCCAGGCTGCCACGGCCAGCTTCCCCGCTGATGCACATCGAATCCTTCTTAGCAGCCCTCACCACTGCCAACCAGGATGGCAGGGTCATCCTGAGCCGCCAAGGTAATCCCAAGGAAGAGCCGGCGTGGGCCGCCAAGCCAGAGCATGGAGAGACTCGTGACGCCTCCTGGGCGAGGATCAGGAAGCGGGTGCTGGTGACTGGTCTGCTGGCCTGTGGTGAGGGGGGTGCGAGGCACTAGGACAGTGGGGCACCTTGGGCCAGGCTGCGAGGGAGGCCGTGTGGCCTGGTGGTTGTGGTTAGGTGGTTTGAGTCTGGATTCCCTCACCTCCAAGCTTTATTTCATTGTCTCTCTGAAGATCAATGTACAAGGGTAGATGTCTCTACCACAGGGTTATCCTGGAGATTAAATGGGACCTCATCAAAGAGCAAAGTGATATCCCTGTGGTTCCTGCATAGATATGACCATAGACACAACCGAGCTCCCTTCTGCCTCAGACTCATGGAAGTCTTTGTTGGGCCTGCAGCCCACCCCCCTGCCCCACAGAGCTGTCTTTCTTTTTTTCAGGAAGTCTTTGTCAGAGTAGCCTCAAATTCTTGCTCCTGAATCCAGCCGTACACTTTGCCCAGGTGGTGAAGGAATGCCGGGCCTTGGTCATCGCTGGGGGCACTATGCAGCCGGTAAGGGAACCAGAGCCCGCCTCTTGTGCCCAGGTGCTGGGATGGGACAGCTGCACTGTCAGCCCTCTTCCTATCCAGTGGGCCCCCAAACCAGAAGGGGGTCAGCTTGCGCAGGCTGAGCAGTGCCCACCAGGTGGCATTGCTGTACGGTCTCAGGCCTGGGCCTTTAGCCCGGGGCCATGGGTGGGCGAGGGTGTAAGGGCACTGCTGCGCATTTGGTGCTTCTGGAGCCACAGGACCACATTTCTCCCAGAGACAGCTGTTCTGGAATCGCAGGCCTCCATCCAGTGCCTAAGTGCCGTGCCTTTCTTGGACCCACCAGGGATACCACCTTCCCTCTCTTACAAATTCACACACACACACACACACACAAGTATTTTGCTTTCATTGTAGAAAGCAGAGACCAGCAAAAGCAGGGGGAAAAAAAAGATAATTCCACCACCAAAAGATTTATTTTAGTGTATATCATTATAGTAGTCTTTGTGTGTAATTTTTACAAATACACATACATGTTTTAAAAACAAAAATCTCCATCTCTACATGCGGTTGCTACGATTCAGATTTCTCAGCCAGCAACAGAATGTCATAAACATTTTTCCTTGTCAGTAGTGTGCATTTATCCCACCACACTCCGGCTCTACTCTGTTATGTGAATATGTTATATTTTGTAGAACCACTCTTCTTTTGTTAGGTATTTGGGTGATTTCCAGTTTTTCTCTGTTTTAAGCAACATGAAGGCACAGAGAACCACATCTCTGCACAGCGGTTCTGTCCCCAGGGTATGTGTGGCGCGGGATTGAGCCAGTGGAAGGGTCCTCAGTGCCCGCACACTCTGGTCCCTCTCCTCTGCCACTGGAACCACTCCTGCCACTTTGTTAGTTTTCCATTTTTCTTGTGTATAGACTCAGATTTTTGTCAACAAATTAAAATCATCTCTAGTCCTTGTTGCTTTTGATGCTCAGGTGCTTCAGGCTCGGCCCCTCAGAGCCCCCACATGCTGCCCTTGGTCCTTGACAAGGCCCTTATTGGCCTTGGGATGCTTTCTTGCTTTTTGGCACAACAGAATGCAGAATGTCCGGGGCCACCTTTCTTTGCCCCAGATCTGGAATCCTTCATTTCTCCAAGTAACCTGGCTTCCTTATTTGGGGATTGGTATGTGGAAACCAGCGTCCGGGTGCGGGGGGTGTTGGTCGTGCTCCTGGATTATAATTGCTTTTCTGTAGACAGACTGGGGAAGATAGAGCTTTAAAAAATCATGAGTATTTCTAAATGAAAATCCATGAATTTGTTTGACCTTACACTGTATATCTTTTTTCTTGAGCTAAACATTTGGTTTTTTAAGATGTTTGTTCTATCTTATTACTTACTTGCACTCTTACTTACTTACTTACTTACTACTTACTTGCACGGGAGACCTCAAATACTTTCCTATACTACGGATAGTCTAACAGTAAACTAGTGATTGAAATTTAATTTCTTTGCGTTTATTTTTGCTCTGAGAGTGTACCCACTAAGGATGTCTGCTCACTAAGGATTTGAAGTCACTGGAATTCAGGCTCCTTGTGTGCTTCTGTTGTGACTGTGACAAAGGGTCCTCTTTACTGCCGTCTGTTTTCAGTTTTAGCGTTTGCTTTTTAATTTTTTAATTTTTGATTTAATATGTTTTTAAAATATGTAAACACCTATATGGTTCAGAAGTCGAAACTGTCTGGAAGGTGCCTTCAGAAAGTTCCACTTTTGCGCGTCTGCTGGCTGCTGTCTGTGCTCAGAGGCAGTCACTTTTACGACTACGGGTCTGTCCTTGCCTGCTTTCATTGCATTTCTCTGCAGAACTGAGCAAATACATGTACTCACTTCTCTCTCTCCCTGTTCTTCTGTCAGTGGCTGTGGCGCTCACGCCGTTTGGTAGCCATTGCGGGTGTGTGTCTTGCCTGCCATCGGGCGCTCTACCCTGCAAGAGTGTGGTGAGCGCATGCGCTGGGCTCTCCCAAAGGGCAGTTGTACGCTCAGAGATCACATGCAGGAGTATCCCTGCGCAGGTGTTGGCTTGTGGAGCTGTACCTTCAGGGGGCACTGCCAGGCTAAAAAGTAAAAAATACATCCAGCTTACAAAATACTGTCCAGGAAACATGGAGGGGTCACGCCTTAGGATTCTTGCCAATTCAGTAGGTGAAAATCCAGAGTGCTTTAAAATTACAAACGTATATGTCTGCCCCACCCCTCCAACCCCCAGAGGTCCTTCTCCGGTAGTTGAGGCTGGGACCTGGACGTGTGGATTTTGTCTTGAATTCCCACAGGTGCTCTCGGTTGCCTAGTCAGGGGTGAGAAGCACTGTGCCCAGCTCACCAGATTTCCCGTGCTGTTCCTACAGGCTCACTGAAACTATCCAACACTGGGTTATTGTTACTTATTTATTTATTTTTGCCCATTTATTATCTGCTTACCTTTTACCTCTTTTTTCCTGTTCTTATGTACATACTGTGCCAGGCCAGACTTTTGTCTTCCCCAAAGTGCGGCGCGCTCGCTCTCCCTCCCTGCCAGGGCCCCCTGCCTGCTCAGGCCTGCGGTCCCCGGTCCTCTCAGGGATCACAGAGCCCTACTGTTGTGGTCTGCAGGTGTCTGACTTCCGGGAGCAGCTGCTGGCCTGTGCTGGGGTGGAAGCTGAGCGAGTGGTGGAGTTTTCCTGTGGTGAGAATCCCTGTCCAGGGTGGAATGGGCCATGGGCCACTCTCCGGCCCCTTGTCGTCATGGTTTGACCCTGTGCTCTCATCCGGCCCCAAGGACTGAGGAGCCTGTGAGATGGGAGCTCAGTCCTTTGCCAGCTCTCGCGTGGGCTCACATCTCTCTGCTCCCGCACGGTGGCCTCCACCACCGTGGGGAGGTCTGAGTACCACCCACTTGTGCTGCGGGAGCAGGCGCGTGGGCGAGTGTGGGAACTGCTCTTCCTGGCATGGAGACCGGGATGGGGAACACGCTTTCCAGGCCCTGCCTTACGGACTTGTCAGCCCCTTGTTTTCAGCCCCTCCCTGGGGTCTCTGCAGGTCATGTGATCCCACCAGACAATATCTTACCCCTGGTCATCTGCAGCGGCCCCTCCAGCCAGCAGCTGGAGTTCACATACCAGAAGAGAGAGCTGCCACAGATGGTTAGTACCAGCCCGCTCACCTTACCAGCGCCTTCGCCAGGGCAGGAGAGAGATTTCTGGGGTGCTGGGCACCCTGGCCTGCACTTTTAGTGTTCAGGTGTTAGGGAGATTAGTGCTGGGGTCTTCCACACGGAGGCGGCCCAGGCTGGATAGTGTCCCATCTGCATGCTCCTTGGGAGGTCTGAGCTCCCCCGTCCCCTCACCGCTTCAACCATTAAATAATGTTTTCTTAGAGCCTTGGGCCATTCCTTCAGGATGAACCTGAGGAAAATCTGCTTGTTTCCTTTGGTTCTTTTGCCATTTGGTTTTATCGCTCCCTGCCCTGTGCAGGAACATGGGGCTTGCGGCCTGTCATGAGAGGCACACATGGGGTTTTCAGTGTCCGATTTGTTGTAGTGGAACTTGTCCCCAGTGGCCCGTAGGCATCGGGAGTTGAGCAGGGAGGCTTCGAATGCTAGCCAGTTTTAGCTCCGGTGCGTTAGCATCGTGATGTGTGTGGGAGGGGGGCGAGGGAGGGAGCGCTTCCGGCCACAGGTCTCCCCCATGACTGCAGTCACACTTGGATCTCTGTATGTGGTTTTGAGTCTCAAAGTCGGGAAGTGCTGTTTGGATATGGCCTCGGGAATGACTCCAGGGAGGGCTGTCTGTCTTCCTTCCTTAGATGGAGGAGACTGGTCGCATTCTCTGTAACCTGTGCACTGTGGTCCCTGGAGGGGTGGTCTGTTTCTTCCCCTCCTATGAGTACCAACGCCAGGTCTATGCCCACTGGGATAAGAGTGGGCTGCTCGCCCGCCTGGCTGTCAGGAAAAAGGTGAGTGACTTCTCAGCTAGAACTCCCACTTATTAGGACAGTGGCACCCAGAGTTCCTGCTAGGATTTCTCATGCATGTCAGAGAACTGTCTGGACTTCGGCTGGCTCCTTACTCCCCCCACTTGGAACCCCTGATCACCTCTGGAGGATTTCCCTAGAACCCTTTGACTCTGGGGGCCTCTCCAGATCCCAGTTTGGAAAACATAAAGGCCACGAGCAGACCTGGGGCCCATGCATTCTGAAACTCTTTCCTGGGAGACATTGTTTTCCTTCAGATATTTCAGGAACCCAAGAAAGCAAACCAGGTGGAACAGGTGCTGGCGGAGTATTCCAGGTGCATTAAGGTGAGAAGTGTAACTCTGAGGCCTTGGGTCCAGAGAACAGCCGGCAGCATTTTGGGTGGCCTTCAAGCTTTGGCTGTACAACCTGGACTGGTATTTCCTGCAGTGTTGTGACCAGGCGGGAGGCACGGTGACAGGTGCTCTGCTCCTCTCTGTGGTTGGAGGAAAGATGAGTGAAGGTATTAACTTCTCTGACAACCTTGGCCGGTAAGTTGTGGGCCTCTCATCTCTGGGCTCTGCTGTGTTCACCCTTCACTCCACGAATGGCCAGGTCCCTGCCTGCAAGCTGATGCCAGCAGGAGTCTGCACCCTGGGCTGGCTGCTTAGGTCACTCAGCTCTGTGGGGAGGTAACTTTGGCCCTTTAGCTCCAGGTGGAAATTAGGCAGAGCATAGTTTTGTGGGGACTCCATTCATGTGTCCTGCACTGGGTCTCTTGGCCAAGCACACCTGTTCCTGGTGTGGAGGGAGGTAGAGGCAGCAAGCACAGCTTGAGGGGGGTGAGAGAGCGCTGGATGTAGCAGTTGATGACAGGAGGGTGAGGCCTGGCCCTTGGCAAACACACTGGGGGCCTGACTGCCCCTGCACCACAGCCTCGTGTTCCTCGGCCCTAGGTGTGTGGTTATGGTAGGCATGCCCTACCCAAACATCAGGTCACCAGAGCTGCAGGAGAAGATGGCCTACCTGGACCAGACCCTAGTGAGTATCTCCAGTGTCCCGAGGCTGGGAGGCACGGCTTGGGAGGAGGTGCTGTTGCCCCTGGGGCTGCAATATTGGGGCTGCAGTGCTGTGCCTTCCCCACTGCCCCCCGATGTGTGCCCGTGTCACCTGTCAGCTCCAGGGCGTGGACGCACCCTTTACCCTCTGGAGCCACTCTGCCAATCTCCTCTGTGGCAGCTGCTGCTGGCCTCGTGCCCGTGATGCCTGCTGCTCTTTCTTCCACACTGAGCGGTGTCATTTTCTCAGAACACTGAGTGGGGGGCAGGGGGAGGCAAGAAAATGCTGACAGGTGCTGTCCTCTGCCCTCCCCAGCCCAGAGGCCCAGGTCAGCCACCACCAGGGAAGGCTTTGGTGGAGAATCTGTGTATGAAGGCTGTCAACCAATCTATAGGTAGGCCTGGGACTGTTCCTGGCTCTTGGGATGCCTGGCAGGAGAATGGGGTGACAGGAAGGAGGGAACACGATAGAAATACACTGTGGGGGAGGCTAGTTTAGCGGAGAGCCCAACCTCTGTCCCCACCTAGGCAGGGCCATTAGGCACCAGAAGGATTTTGCCAGCATAGTGCTTCTGGATCAGCGGTATGCCCGCCCACCTATCCTGGGAAAGCTGCCAGCCTGGATCCGAGACCGTGTAGAGGTCAAAGCCACCTTTGGTCCTGCCTTTGCTGCTATGAGGAAGGTCAGTCCTGCCTTTCCCTCTCTCTGAGAGCCCCCCACCCCTGAGATCTCGTGCCTCACTGCTTTTCCCTGTCTCCCCAGTTTCATCGTGAGAAGTCTGTCCCTTCCTGATGGATGGCCCACCACTGCCCAGATGCCAGCTTCTTCCTTCCAGCTGCTCACATGAAATGTTTGCCTCATGCCTGCTTTGTGGGGATTCAGGCTAAGAAGGTGAAGCCCAGCTGGAGACCAGACCAGCCCCTTTCTTGAATCAGTGGGCTGCTAGGACTAGGCACAGGTGGAAAAGCCAGTAAGAGAACATCAGGTCGATCCTGAAGAAACCGTGGGTCCTGGCCATCCTGGGACCCATCCCAGGGCAGTCTGGCTCCCTGGAATTGAATGTCCATTCACCATGGTCCAGAGTCCAGCTCTCTACCCTGCTTTGCGGCCAGTCTTCCACTGCAGCATCTCTGTCCTCCCTTTGGTGTCCATTCTCTCACAGGTGAGGTGGAACATGCCCTCTAGGCTTTCCCTTTTCTGGCTACAATTTGTTGTTCTAGACCTTCACCTTCTTTTCAAAACCAAGAACATTCCCCACTTCCAGCCCCAGGTCCCTGGAGTCCATAGGGCTCCTTCTGCCCAGGGCCCTCTGACCACCTCAATCCTACCACCTTTCTCAGTGTTACGAAGAACTGGGAAGAGCCCTGTGCCGATTCCCCCACCTGCTTGTCTCTCTGGCCCCTAACCTGTCCCACCGCATGTCTAGCTCCCTTGGCCTGGCTCCATGTCCTCCTCCCACGTCAGTGACACCTCCGAGACATTTTTCCCTGTGTGAAAATCTCCTTCCCTCCATCCGCAACAGCCAGCCCTGTTGACAGCACCTCTCTGCTGTTCCTGACCCAGAGGAAGGGCCCTCAGTTCACCCAGTGCTCTGCCCCCACCCGATGCCTGAGCCCAGGGGTAGAGGGAGGACAGGTGCCAGCTCAGAGGAGACGCTCGGCCCCTGCACAGCCAGGGTTCCTTAAGTAAAAGCGCGTTCTTGCTTTATGCTCGGTTCCCGTGTGACACTGCTTTATTGATGCACGTACTCACTTCAGTCTGTGGCTGGAGGAGAGCACAAGGGCTCCCCGCTCCCAGCCACTTGGCCTCAGAAGCTGGCTACCTCACTCCTTGAAGAAGGTCCAGGTGCAGGTCTGGGACAGTCCTCCATGGTCCCTGTTCCTCCATGGGCAGCAGGGGTCGAGAGACCCACAGGCCAGGCATCTCATCCTGGTTGTGTCCATGTGAGGGTGAGACCTAAATCTGGGTCTCGGTGGGGAAGGAGTGAGCCTCTAGGATTCCCAGTCGTCCTCATCCTCTTCTCCAGGTGGCTGCTGTGGGGGAGGCAGAGGTGGGATGGAGTCTGACATTCGGGCAAAGGCTCCTCCTGGCCCCTCGCTGGCCCCTGTCGCGGGTCCTTTCCCAGAGATACCTGGGAGGGCAGAGATGGAGGTTGAGGGAGTTAGTTTGGGACACCGGTTCACCCAAGCCACTGGAGACTTAAAAAGCAGAAGAAAAAAGCAGAATGTGCAGGATACAAAACATCCTGAGATTCGCAGCCCAGGGAAGGCAGCCAGGCTCCGTTGTCCTACCTTTACGCCGCATGACCAGCTTGTTAAAGAGATCCGACATCAGGTCCCCACCTTGGCTTGTGGCTCTCACTGTAGCAGGAAGAAGTCCCAGGTCAAGAAGGATGAGGGGACCAAGGAAAAATCTGCCCCTGAGGTGATCTTCTCAGGGCTGGTCCTCTTTTCTGCTCACTCTCCACACCTGCCAGCCCCGCCCCCCAGCCACAGCATCACTGCCAGGTCCCAGAGCTGCAGGCGGTCACTGGAGCCAGCATCGGAGTACTATTAAACTGGCAGAGCTGCCCTGTGAGACAAAGTGGGCAAGGAGGAGGGGCCCCACAGTACAGGCAAGGAAACTGGCCCAGAGAGGTTGTTGGGCAGTTTGCCTGAAGTCACAGCACAAATCTCAGAAATCTAGCTCGAGCTCAAGCTCAGGACTCAAAGGCACTGCGGCTTTGGCCCCGGGTGTTCTTTTCTTTTAAAACTTTATTTATGTGACAGCCAGAGAGCACAAGCAGAGGGAATGGCAGAGGGAGAGGGAAAAGCAAGCTCTGCACTAGGGAGAGAACCTGATGCGGGGCTTGATTCCAGCATCCTGGATCATGACCTGAGCCGAAGGCAGATGCTTAACTATCTGAGCCCCCCAGGCGCCTCAGGGCCTGAATGTTCTGAATGTGCTACACTCAGGACGCAGGGCATGGAACTTGCGGCCTCGAGAGGCTTGGAGAAGCAGGACTGCGTTATCCCTCCAGGTCTGCAGTCCCTACAGCAACTCAGGTTCCCAACCATGTCCTAAGACAGCTCCTGGCAGAATCTGAGCTGGGGGAGGCTTTGGCTCCTGAGTTTAGAGAGGAAGGTTCTAAGCGGGCTACAAAACCAGGAAGGAACCCACAGCTTAGGCAGGAAGGGTGGGAATGTTAGGGACGGCTGCCCAGGGCTTCCCACAGACTGCCTGGGGAAAGCATGGGGCAGGTGAGCTGGGTGCTGCTCCTCTGACCTCTTGGGAGTCTGGTGGGGGCTACAGGGGACAGCAGGGTGGGAGCAGGGGCTCTTTACTGAGAGCCCCCCTACCAGAGCGGGCTGAGGATCCTCTCACCTTGCTCCTGCTCCTTCTGTTTCTTCTTCTCCAGCTTGCGCTCCTTGACACTGCGGAGCTTGGCCTTGCCGATGCCCCCAGCCTGGCGGATGGACTCCAGCAGAGTGGCCCGGCCACTGGAGGGGTCCACCACTTCCTTGGGAGCTCCCTGGACTGCAGCTTGTGGGGGGGGGCAGGGTGTGAGGAAGAGGGCTCCTCAGGCAGGCCATGCTGCAGGACAGCCTTGCCCAGCCTGAGGTTCTGGGGGTCCAGGGACTTCCCCTTGAGCCTGGCTGTGGGTCTTTCCTTTTGAAAGAGGAAGCCAGTGAGTGAGTCTGAGCTCTGGGAGACCGTGTGCAGCCTGGATGCTGTTTGCATCTGCTTGAGCTCAGCCAGTCCTATGTCCAGGCACCCCTGGTCCCTCTCCTAATGCCACCTAGTTTAGGGGCCACTGCAGAGGTGGACTGTGGGAATCTACTGATGGAGACAGTGTCTGAACTTGACACATGAGCCAACATGGGGTTTCTGTGCCACCTTTGGGTGCTGGAGATAGCTGGGGAGATGTCCTGCTAAAACTGAAATCCTGCCATTTACATATAGGAGTACTTTGTTGCTGAAGCCTTCTACTGTTTCCAGTAGCTGCCCCTTTCCCACTGGTGTAATTGGAAATGGGGGACAACGCTCTACCTGTCCACGTCCAGGCTCCCTCTATTCTGGAGATAAGAATTCTGGGGGGCTACGGAGTTTGAAAGCCACTATTTCATGAACCCAGGGGAACAAGATTTTGAAAACAACTATTCTGAAGGTCTAGAATTTATGGTCCTATAAACCTACAGGAAACTCTCCCGGGATCCAGAAATTCGAGGCATCCTCAAAGAGCACACACCCCCTCGCCCTGACCCTCCACATACCCCAGTGCTGCTCTTACCTAAAGGAGTCATGCCACCACTGCTGTCCTCTTCCCTGGCACCTTGGACCGGGGAGGCCATGGGCTGTGGCGGGGGTGGGGGAGCGTTGACCAGCACAGCCGGAGCTGGGGGAGGCGGTGGTGGTGGTGGCGGTGGGGGGGGTGCTGTTAGCACCCCATCCTCTGGGTCTGAAAGAGAAGTGTGGGAAAGTGTGAGGTGCCCAGGAATGCAAGTGGCCAAGTAAGGGGGTTCTTGCCCAACTGCTGCTCTCTGCTCACCTGGCTTGAAAGTCTCGGCCACCTCTGTGTGGAAGGTGGGCAGCTCTGGAATGGTGCCAGGGGCGGAGGGGGCGATGCCGGGGCCCAGGTCAGCGCTGTACATGAGGTCATCGGCGATGCCTGGCAGGTCAGGCAGGTAGGACGGCACGTCGATCTCAGGCACTTGGCCCAGGTCAGGCACATAGAAGTAGTTTTCTGGAACCTGCAGGATTAGGTGGGGGCACAAGCGGGGGCTTGGGGCTTGGGCCCTGCAGTTAGACCCTGGGGCAGTCAGCAGGGCCTAGTGCATACCCATGGACGGCAGGGTGGGAGCAGGGGCTCAACAGACCGCTCACCTAGAGGACGCCGCCAGGCTTTCTTGTCCCCCCTCCCCGGCGGGCAGCATGGGCTCTACCTGCTGCTCCAGTTGCTCCCTCTTGCTGATGGACAAAGGGGCATCGAACAGCTTCTCCTCGGTTTCTGCCCCCAACATCACGTGGGTCTTTGTTACAGCACCAGCCAAGGGGTCCAGAAAGACATACTTTTTGTACCTACAGAGGTGGAAGGGATGTCGGGCAGCCCATGGTCAGCTCGAGGCCCAGGGTCCTGACCCAGCTTTCCTACTTCATCCAGGCCAGTTAGTCTATATTGTGGACGCCAACAGTTGCCTCAAAAGAGCAATCAGACTGCTGGGGCCCCCACAAAGCCAGGCCAGGCCACCCAGCCACCCTCCCAGGGCCCCGCTGTGTGCCGTACAGGTTCTCAGTAGTGTTGAACAGCAGCAAGGAGCTGACGGAGCTGATGTTGCTGGGAAGGCCCCCAAGCCCCTCCTCGGCCTCATCCTCAGGCTCAGGCTTGGTGTTCACACACACAGGGAAGTATTTCAGCTTCTCCTGGCAGGGGCAATAGCGCAAGGTTGGTGGGCTTCGGGACTGGGCCAAAGTGACCACCCATCCCAGTCCTAGTCCTCTCGGGGAATAGAGCCCTCAGTTCCTCCCCAACACCCAGGACCACCTCTGATCACCCCCTGTAAGTGTGTGAGCCCCTCAGACCTGCAGAGCCCACTCGTCCAGGGGGCGGTGCTTGCTCTGGATCCTGTGGCGGGGGCGTCTCTGTAGGCCAGGGTCCTGGGCACCCGTGAAGATGGACCCGTACTCCTGTAGGCGCTCTGGAGCTGGGTACTTGGCACTGGAGAACACCTGGGGACACAGGGAGTCCGAGATGCTCCAGAAAGTCTGGGGGGGGTGGCAATTTGAACTAGAAAGCTTGAGGTGTGGCTGGGTAAGGCGGGCAGAGACCTAGGAAACTTCAGGAGCATAGGGAGGGAACAGGGATGGGATTTCTGGGACTGCCTGCCAGCCAGGGGGACTCGGGGTCACATGGTCTACCTTGATTGCCTTCTTGCTGCCCTTGATCTTCTCAATCTTGGCCTGGGCCAAGGAGACTCTCTCCCCAATGGCCTGCAGCTGCCTCCGGCTGAGCTCTACTCGCTGAGAGATTCTGCCATGGGGGTAAAAAAAGAAACTCAGCAGCTGAGGGCTGCTCCCCAAGCCCCTGTAGTCTCCTGCACCCCTGCTTCTATCTGCAGACTGCAAAGGCAAGGGCTTCCATAGGGTCCCTTAAAATACAGTGTTACCTGCTTGTCACAGCTGACCTTTAACTGTCCAGGTGATAGATCGGCATAGATCTCTACTCTGAAGGGTCTAGATGAACTCTACTGAGTTCTTGGAGCTCTGGGTACGAATGGGCAATCACCCTGGCCCCAGGGTGGTGCCTGGACTTGCCATCTGTCATGGACAGGGCCCCTGTCTCCAGGAATTTACAGCCTCAAGCAGGGGCAAGCGGAGAGAAAACAGTCATGATTCCTGTACAAAACTGCCTATTTCCAGATGAGACTTGAGCTCCCAAGGAGGAGGGAGGGTGGGCAAAGCTGGGTCTAAATCAAGTCGCAGACCCACTCATGTGGAACTGCCCTGACACACAATAAACGGTTCCTGTGGATAAAGTCCTCACCATGGTTCCTGTGTGTGGTCAGAGCTCGCTCAGAGGCTTCCACCCACCATTCCTGGCGCATCGGGCTCCAGGGACTCCAAGGCCCTGAACAGGCCAAACATGTTCCCGTGTGGCCTCTGCACCGAATGGAGTGCCAACCCTGCAGACAGCCCCGGGACTGGCTTCTTTGCTTCACCGAGCACACTCCTCACTGAAGACTTCCTGACCACTGCCTCTATAAATGTGCACCTGTCACTTTCCAATCCCCCCTTTCATGGGGAGCCACTTGACATGCATCTATCGCCTATCTGCTCTCCAAGGGGGAGACGGCTGGGCTTTGTTCCCTACTGTCTTCCCAGCACCGACACCTGGAGAGCTCCATGAGTGACTAACACCCATGTGCCCTCAACGCAGATGCTCAGGAGCCTCACTTTCGCTGTCCCTGTTCCTGAGCAACGGCCAGGTTCTTCTCCCTGCGGAGTGGACTGGGTGAACAGGGGCCAGGGTATCCTCCTCCCAGCTGCTCCGCCACCTGCAAAAACACCAGTTCCTGCCCATGACCTCCACGCCTCACATTCAGAGAGGGTGCGTGTCGGCACCCACCTGGCCAGAGGGAGCATACAGGTGAGAAAGGCAGGACTGCCAGCGCCAGTTTACCGGGAAAGAGCAGAGGCCACAGCGATGGCAGGGGGGCCCCCACGGTCTCTGGGGTCACAGAACACCAGGATTTCTTTAAAGGTTTCTTTAAAGGTCAAGGCCCTGGACCCATCTTCCTAAATCAAACCCCACCAACTCTAGAGGATTCTGGCCCCCCAGAGAACCTGCCGGATCAGCCAATTTCACAGCCCAGGGGTCTTGGCTCCCTGCAGTCTCCCTGCTTATTCCTGGCCCCTTATGTACAGGGGCTCACTGAGGCAGGGGGCTGGGGTACAAGCAGGCACGCAAAGCTGCTTAGTCTTCTCTGACAGACTGGGCTGAGTGGGTGGCGAAGGAGACAGAGGACTGAGGGCAGAGCTGCCTTCCAGTGAGAGGACGAAGAACCACCAGACTTGCATGAGCTCCATCTCTTCTGACAGGAAGAAGGATTTGTGTCTGCTGAGAAAGGGTACTTGTGCGCAAGTCACCTCCTCCAGCTCCCAGCCCAGCCATCCTGCCCAGGGTGCGGAAGCCACCTCAGTGGTTATATGACAGCTCAGCCTGAAGTCCACATGGAGAGTGGGAGGGACAGCAGAACTGGAGAGGGACAAAGGACATTTTGTTCTCGTTCTTCCACCAAGGAAAGAAGGGCTGATCTCTCTTAGTTGTGAACACAGAGCTTAACCATAAACCCTGGCAAACTTCCAGAATGGATTATTAAATCGAGGGTCTGTAAGCCCTGTGAAGAGAAAGAGGCAGCTCCCAGGGGTCAGCATTGTTCTAAATTCATAGCCTTTCTTTTTCTGACAGGGATATCAGACTGGTGTAGCAGGGGAAAACCTTAAACATAGTGCATCCTGAGTCAGCAACGATTCTGACCGCTTCTCACAAAATCCTGTGGACGAGATGGAGCTATGGGGGTTGGAACACATTTAGAAAAACTCAGAGCCAGATGAGGAACAGCGCCCGAAGTGCACTGCTGAGCAATGGACTGATTTTAGCCTTGCACGCAGTTCTCTGGCAGGGCCTTGTCCAGCTCATGCAACACTGGGTTAGTAAACTGGGGAGAGCAAATGGAGGAGGGTCAACATGGTCTGCATGGGGAATCAAGACTCACAAATCTCAAGAGTCCAGAAAGATGGACTGTAATCAGCAAGACGAAACTGACAAGGTGTAAGCAGGTGCAAGAAGTCCAGTGCACAACCGCAGAGGATGGAGGGTTAGCAGCAAGGCCTGATGTTTTGGTCAACTAGAGCTCAGTATGAGCTAAAAGTGTGTTAAGCAGCTTAAAAAGGAAACGGGATCTTGGCGCACACAGCTCCTTGTCCCTTCTCCCTTCTTTCAGTAAACAGGGGAGGGACATCCACTCTCTTGGGGGCACTACAGAGGAAACAGACCCCAGATTAGTGAGCTAATCTGTGCTGGGCACCCACCTCTCTATAGCTGTGTCCCCTTTAAACCGGACCCACAATTTAAGAGAACTCTGAATTCCTTCTAGACTAACTATAGGTCTGTCTTAGTCACTGCTGTGTCCCTAGCACCTGGCACTGTGTCTGACACGTAACAAATACTGGGTGAAAGAAAAGTGACAAGTTCAAGAACGTCCAAAGGAGGGTGATGGTGAGGAGTGAGCTACTCACGTCCTGAGTGTTCTGGCAACAGGTGAGGTGACTTAGACAATACAGTAATTCTCTCCATATGTCAAAACTGTCACCAGTGCTGGCGGGTGGAAAGCGACTGCACTTATCCTGTTACGCCCAAAGGCAGCATGAGGACCAGCGGGTGGAGTTACAAGGAACCAGCTCTCAGTTCTGCACAAGGAGAACTTTCTAGTAAACTTTCCTTCTAGGAGAGCTCTGCAAATCGGCTTCCTGCGGATGAGCACCCATCAGAAATGCTCCAAGGAAGGCTGCTGTGGGGGGAAGGGGAAAGCAGACAGGATTTCCAGAGTCATCCAAGAGCCTACCAGTCTAAGTAACGGCCCCCAGGCTGTCCAACCTCTCACAGTAGGAGCCGTGGTGCCAAGAACACAGAGCACGGGTGAAAGGGCTCTCACGAGGGGAGTGGCAGTGCCGAAGGTGGCAACAGGAAGGACCAGTAGGCCACATGCAGCTGGGATGGAAAGCCATGACTGATTAGCAGTGCCCTCCACGAGGGTTTGGGGGAGTAGTGGCAAGAGGGTGATCTGTTTGCCATTCCTAATCTACACTCCCTCACTCGGAGGTCTGCTTCATGGCAGGTCAGTTTCCAAGCTTATCACTAAAGCCAAGTCCCCAAAACCCCAGAGTGGTCTCTGTGGGTGTCAGGTATGGAACGGGCTCAGCCAGTCTGCTCAGAGCCCGGGACAGAGATGAACCAGGGAGCAGACATCTCCCAGGGACAGAAGCAGGTACGTTTACCATCTAATTCGAGGCAATTCAATGAACTGGCCTATGCCTTGGGCTTCTTCAGCTGCGACATGGGGCTGGTGACTTCTATAGCACGGAAGAATGAGCAGCGGTGTGCCATGTTCCCGCGCTAGCTGCTGAATCAGGTGTTAGTACCACCCACAAGGTTAGTAGGGATGAGGGGCTCCAGGTGCTCAGAGGAAAGCAAGAAGAGGCGGTGCTGAGCAGACATGGGGAAGGACGGTCCAGGCCCAGGAAACAGGCACTTCACAGGGAACACCATGAAGGCAGGGTGATGGGAAGCCACTCCTCCTCCCGGAGCACCACAGGGACCACCACTTGGGCTCCCGGGCCCCACCTCCCATGCTGACCCCCCAACCCCCTCACAGATGATTTCCAGCCACAGCCTCCCCACCCCCTGCAATCAGCACACCCTCACGCCTTCCCACCTGCCCACGGATGCTGCTGGAGAGGAGGGAGCACCAGCTGGTCCTCCTCTTGCAGGTCCTATCCCTTGGCATTGAGGACACTGAAAGCTCCTGTGTCACCACCTCCGCCCCCCCCCCCAGCATGATTAGGAATGATCTGCTAATTATGCAGGCAGCTGACTGAGCTTCCTAACCTTGGGAGTCACCAGGTGCCAATCAGAGCCAGGAGAGGACAGGAGGAGGGGAGGAAGGGGGGCAGAGGGGAGAAGATGGGAAGGGAGAAAAGAGAGGGAGGGAAACCAGGAAAAGAAGGGAGAAAGGAGGGCTTGGAAAGACAAAGGAGAGGCAAGGGAAAAGCTTTGCAGAGAAAAGGAATCCTTCCCCAGGGCTGACGGGAAAGGCAAGCGATAGCACCCAAACTTCCACACACGGAAGCTGTCCAGCTCCTCTTCCCTCCGCCCCCCAACCCCCTCTGCCTCATCATCTAAGTCATGCGAAGCAGGTGACAGGTGACGTCTCTGGGCGGCTATTTTGGGGCCTGGCTTTTCCCAGGTGAGGACAGGCAGACGCCCGGACAGGGGGAGACACTTGTCATTCTCTTCAGGCTCCGCAGCGGCAGAGGAGGAAGGCCAGCTCGGAATGCTAATTTCCCATGAGCTCACCTATCTGCGGAACTGGGCCCAGGAGCCCCTGGGCTGAGGGGCCTGGGCCTGAAATAGGGAAGCGGTGAGGAGGAGACACAGATACCCACATGCCTCTTTACATGAGGTTTCAAGCAGGTGGAGTAAGCTTGAGGGGAAGATGCCAGCCGGGGTCCCTTCCCCAGGACAAAAGCCCATGAAACATGAAAAGCCCACGGGGTGTGTGGATTGCTGCAGGCTGGAGGGTGGGAGGAGCAGGGGAATAAGGCTGGGTCTGGGCCTGCCCCACCCCCACTATCCCTGACCCCTCCCTCCCTTTCCTTCATCCTGTTCCCAACCTGTCATCATGTCCCCTCATTACTTCCTCTGAAATGTCTCTTCTCCAGCCCTCCCTGAGCTCCCCTGGACTGCAGCCTCACCCCTCCCATGCCTTGACTGCAACCAACAGTTCCTCGAAGCCCCTCCCTCCCCTCCTGGCCACTCTTGAGTGCTGCCTGCTCAGCTGTCTCTAAACCCTTCTGTGGCACCCTTCTCTGCTCCAGAGCCTCCCTCCAACGCCCAAATAAAGCAAAAGGCCCTGTCCTGTTAGGGGAAGCCCCCACGGGCCCTAACCAACTCGTTCTAACAGCTCACTTGCCCCATCGTCCATCCCCCTCCCTCAGCCCAGGCACATTCCCGCAGCACTGCAGAGCACAGAAAGCAGTGAGAGGCCCTGAGAGTCTGGCTCCCAAGGCATGCAATCAGAGGGGGGTAAGCAAGGCCCAGGGACCCAGAGAAAGCGGACTCTTCACACCCTGTTCCACAGTGCAGGAGCTGAATGCGGGGCAAGTAGCAATGTCTGCACCCCCAGTACAAAACGGCCCGTTCAGGCCAGCCTCCCCTGGGGAGCCCGGAATACACCATGCTCCTGTTCAGGCCTCTGATCCATTCACACCCATTTCTAGACCCCAGCAGAGGCCCTGCACACCCATATTCCTACCCCTGCCTAACCACAACCTAGCCCTCCTACGGCCTTCAGGAGGCCTCCCCTGACCACATAGCAGGCATGCAGGTTTCCTCTCCAGCATCCACTTCTTCCTCACTCAAGTAGGGGCCCTCATTTCCTTTGGGGAACCCACTGCTCCACAGGCTCAGGCCCTGCACTTCAGGTGGGGCTAAAGCCAGGGGAGTAATGCAGGTAACAGGGTCTAAGCCCATCAGTGTGTCATGGCGCTCTGGGATAGACATGAGAACCCAGCCAGGCCAGTGTCCCTCTTTCCTATTGGACCTGATCGTTGAGTGCAGGAGCATCAGCCCTGCTGGAGGCCAAGGCCTTTCTGGGAATGCAGCCAACAGAGAAACAGCAAGCTGGGATGGAATGAAAGAAAAATTAGGTACTGACGACATTGGTTAAGCCCTGAAACTCCATATCCTGCTCCACGGACTGGTTACTATTTGCTTCAGCGGGTTTGGGGAGTTCTGAGGCCTACTTATCGTCTCTTCTCTAGATCCCTAGAAGTTGACACGGTTCATGCTACACAGTGAAGAATCAATCCATCTCAACTTGGTGTTTCCCCCATTCTAGACTACAAGGTCCTCGGGACAGGAACCATCGCTGGGACCCCTCAGGGTCCAGCAGTTTTGGCCCAGGGTGGGAGGTCAGTGGGGTGACCAGGCACCAGGCTCCCGAAAGGCACCCTAAGCTCCCTGGACCACGCCAAGGCTCCCAGGAGATAGATTTCCTGCCCTTTCCTCATTCCATCCCTGGGCACAGGGACATGAAACTGTCTACAGGTGCCAAATGCCAGGAAAGTAAAGGCCAGTGTGCTAAAACTCCAGTGCCCCCCGTAGAGAAAGGCAAGCATACAATCACAATCCTGGTGAGAAAACACAAATGTTTCTGACGGGTTTGCTTTGTGCCTCTATTTTGGTCACTGGGCAGGGGGTATCTATCATCTGGGACTGATGGCTCTTAAAGGCCCGTGTCCTCTTGCTAATGTAGTCCCTGGGCATAGTTAGCACAGACATAAGCGCAGAAAGGGCACATTTCCGAAACTACTGATAGCAAGTTCACGGAGGAGGAGCAGAAGGGCTGCTCCCGGAGGGCGCATGCTGACTGCCCAGCCCTCAGTCAGGTGTGGGTGAGTGGCAGCACCCACCTGCTGAAGATGTCTCCAGAGACCTTCTGAAGGTACTGCAGGGCATCGGCCACCTGCTGGATGGCCTCCTCCCGCCGCAGGTCTGGCTGGATGAGGGGCACGGCGTAGGTCTGCCCTGCCAACGAGTGCTGGGTCCTCGTGGGAGTCATGGTGCCTGTGGATGGGAACCAGAGCATGAGGGACCAAGTGCCAGGAGGATGGAGCCCAGCCCCCAACCTAAGCACCCCCCCAACCCACCCACCCCCTCCTGCAACTGTTAGCTGTAGAACTGTTTGCTGTAGGTCCCACCTCTGGAGGTGGGGAGTGGGGGACAGAGCAATGGGTGGGAGGCCAGGAGCTCCCTGGAGCTGGTCCTCTGTTGATGCTTGTTGCATCAATGAGGGAGGGCCAGTGGTAATGACAACAAAGACCAGAGAGAAGCAGTCAGAAGTGCACTGCTCTGCTAGGCACCCTTTCCATCCATTATGTCATTTCTACCTCCCAAGCCTAGACAAAGAAGAAAGAAACCATGGCTGCAGAGTGAAAAAGAGGTTGGAGCAGAGGGATGGATTGAGGGGTGGGGGGCAGAGAATGTCTGTGTCAACTGCCAAATGATACCCAGGTCTGGAAAAGCACAGGAAATGCAGACTCCTGGGTTCTTTTCACTCTGGCCCCGAGGAACTCAAGACCTGTTCCTGAGACAGGACAGGTAGTGGCTGGTGACTGGGCTCTGCTCCCCCAGGCTACAGCTAAGGGGGGCCAGGAGGAAGGAGGGGCATGGGAGGGTGGGGGACAAGGAGGAAAAACACTCCTTCCAATTGCAGGATGAGGGCAGAGTCTATTTATACTGGGTTTAATTAACTCCGCTCCCTGGTGCCATTAAAGCAGCAATCATGCTGCACACGGCACTGATTTGATCTGCAAGAGATGTACCAGGCAGAATATTAAGGCTCCGGGCCCCTATAAATAGGCCTAATCACAGCCCCTCAGTAGAAGACGGTGAGGAAGACATTAATCAGAGCTGGCACTGTGCTACAGACCTTTTCTCTCTGGCCCCATGTTGGGGCCCCTGAGTGCAACACAGATGGAGGTGGGGCAAGGTAAGTGTAACAGGGAGGGCTGAGGAGGCCTCACGGGGGCTTAAAGAATGGTTTGACTTGGGGTAAGTCGCTTGCCTTCTCTGAATCTCTGATTTTTCCCATTTCCCATTTTGCAGTCTTGAGCATGGCACCACTCTCCAAGAAGTGGTTCTTCACACCATCTTCTCCAAGCTGGAGCTTACTCCTTTGCTCCCTCTTCTGGCTTCCCCAGCCCTTCCTTCTCCCGGGGCTTGTTCCTCCTACCAGCCCTCCGGGTCAGCTCTTCAACTTCTTCTTGGGCAGTGACATCCTCAGTCAGACCCGAGGCTGCCTAGCATCCTCTTCTGGGCTGCAGAGTCCCTCCTCACTTCCCCACTTCTCTTCCCTCCTATCACATGACCCAAGTGGGGCCAGCTGATGCCGGAAGCCAGGAACCTAACCCTCTGAGACCACTGCACTCCTTTCAAGAAGCCCCCCCCCCATTTATATTCATATTGATGCAAACTTGCTGGCCTTTCTAACCTAATTCTGTACCTCAGTTTTCCTATCTGTAAGCTCAGGAGAGGGTAAAAGGTGGAGATACTTCTGTGCACATTTTGAGATAGTTCCTTGTAAATTATCCCAACTGTGTGTGTGTGTGTGTGTGTGTGTGTGTGTGCACAGGAGGGGGTCGTACGGGGACAAATCTCAACAAGGAAGTAGCAGGTCCACTCAAGAATTAAGAGACTGAGGGGTGCCTGGGTGGCTCAGTCAGTTGAGCATCTGCTTTTGGCTCAGCTCATGACCCCAGGGTCATGGGATCAAGCCCCACATCAGGGTCCCTGCTCAATGGGGGGTCTGCTTCTCCCTCTCCCTTTGCCTGCAACTGCTCATTTATGCACATGCTCTCTCTCAAATAAAATCTTGAAAAAAGAAAAAGAACAAAGAGATTGAGTACTAATGGTTAGTTGTTTATTCATTCAGTCTCCAGACATCTCGGGATCAGCTACTAGGTGCCAGCCATGATGGCAACAAAGATGAGTAGGGCACTAGGCTAGCCACAGAGACAGCCTCACAAACAAACACCACATGACAGTGCTCTAATTCACAATACTAGTGGCTAGGGGAGAAGCCCCAAGGAAGGAGTGATCATCCCCGCAGAGGTTGGAGGAGTCAGCAAAAGGTTCTCAGTAGAAATGGCATCTCTCTACCAGGCCCAGCCAGGCACTGGGGAGAGGGCATTCCAGGTAGAAAGACTTGAACAAAGGTGTGTAGGGAAGGGCAGGCAAGTAAGTGGTGCTGAGTGTTAAGGGTACAACTATCCTTGGGCCATTAGCAGGAAAAAATTTTAAAAAGCCAGATTGTGATAAACACTGCATACCCCAGCAAGAAGTTGACTCCGAAGCCCTTATGCCCAAGCTGTCCAATATGCTAACCTCTAGCTGCACATGATCTGCCGGAGTGCAGGGTGGTGTAAGTGCAAAATGTAAACCAAATTTCAAAGACTTAGTAGGGAAAAAAAAATGTAGAATATCCCATTAAAATTTTTATATTGATTACAGGATGAAATGACCGTATTTTAGATACACAGAATTAAAGAACATCTATTACTAAATCGATTTCATCTGTTTGTTTGTTTTCTTAATATTTTACTTATTTATTTGAGAGAGCACGCGCCAGAGCGAGCTCAGGCAGGTAGAGGAGCAGAGGGAGAGGGAGAAGCAGGCTCCCCACTGAGCAGGGAGCTCCACGCGGGACTCGATCCCACGGCTCTGGGATCATTACCTGAGGTGAGCGCAGACGTTTAATCGACTGAATCACCCAAGCTCCCCAATCTGTTTCTTCTTACTTGTAAAATTACAACGTGGGGCTCACGCCGTATTTCTATTTGATGACACCACCTCACAGAATATGATAAAAACCATAAGACACCATACCCGCCTCTCAGTGCTGTTTAATCACAGAAGTGCACGGACTCCTTCCCGCAAACCATCCCGGGGCCCCCACTCCCAGGGCCCTCAGCCGCCCAGGTTAACAGCAAGGCCGGACGCAGTCAGGAAGCAAGCGCGGGGAAAGCAGCGAGACAGGTCACCTAAGAGGGGCCGGGGAGGGAAGGGAGCTGCTGAAGGGGTCTCCGAGGACTCGGTCGAGCCCGCTTGCAGGGCCCAGAGCATGAGGGACCAAGTGCCAGGAGGACGGAGCAGAGTGTGCAAAGACCCGTGAAGGTCACGGGACCGGCGGGCCGCGACGGGGAGGGCGGGCTGGAGCCCGGGCCCCGAGTCAAGCGGGCCGGCAGGGCCCTCTCCGCACCCCGGCCTCGGCCTCACGCCGCGGAGGAGAGCGGCTCCAGGGGTGCTGGTGAGCGGGGAGGGGCCTGTCAGACTCGGGGCAGAGGCTCGGCGCCGCTTCCGGGCGGGCGGCGCGGCGGGAGGGCAGCCGGGTCGCAGGCCTGTGCGGCTCGGCGCCGGGCCTCCCAAGAGGAAGGAGCGCGGCGTATCCCAGGCCTCGCCGCCTGGCCCGGCCCTGCCCGGCCTCCCGGAGCCCCTCCCTGCCCGCCTCCACGCCGCATCCCGCCCCTGCACGACCCCGCGCAGCCCCGGGGTCCCCCGCGCCCTCCCCCGGCCCGCCGCCCGCACCTCACCTGCCCGCCGCCCGCCGCCCCGGCCGCCCCGGCCGCCCCGGCCGCCGCGCTTCCGCCGCGCGCGCTCCGCCGGGTCCTGGCGCCGCCGCTCGGCCTCTCGGGACGCTCGGCCCGCTGGCGGAGCTCTGCGCAGCCAGTGGCGGGCCCCCGCGCAGAACAGGCCGCCGCCCGCGTCCCCCCGCCGCACCCCTCGCGCGTGCTGCGGGGCGCCAGGTTGCCGGGAGCCCTCACTCCTCCCGACGCCCCGTCACCTCCCCGCCTTCCGCTCAGACCCGGCCGCGCGCTGCCCGCCCCCTTCGTCCGTCCGCCCCTCAGCGCCGCCCCCGCGCCGGACCCCGACCCGGGACGGGTCCTGGCCCCGCCCTCCCTCCGCCCGCGTGCGCCCGGCGGTCCCGGCTCGGCCTCCGGGGCGCACAGACGGACAGAAGGTAGAATGGTGGGTGTGCGGCGCCTGGGCTGGTGGTTTCGTGCGTACAGACTTTCGGTTTCTTTCTGCGGTTTCTCCCACCGCCTTGGACTCAGGCTCCCCTGAATCCTCTGCCCAACCAGGCTTCGGGCTGCATCGGCCGGCGGTAGTGAGAACCCTAGCAAGTCGCTATAGCCGGAATCCCCCGGCCTCTACGTCAGATCACCCTCCGTATTCGACCGCGCGCCTCATCCCCCACGATCCCCCCGCGGCTTGCCCTTCGTTCCTGCTGCCCTGAACAAGAATCCTGTTGGTCGGCCCAGCAAAGAATTACCTACCCTCTTAGGGATTTTTCCATCCGCTGCCCCGACCCCCGCCTCCCCACCTTGGCTAGAAATCCCCCTCGGCCATGCTGTGTTTGCAAGGGACCCTGCTTCTGTACCGAGGTCTCTTTCTCCCTCTGTTGCAAAGTCCTAAATAAAATCTCTTCTTACTGCTAACTGTGCAGCTCTAGTTTTCTTTGACACGTCAGTTCGGAATGATGAGAAAGTTCTGGAGACTGGAATGCTTGTGGCCTGCTTCCTTTTGAGAGCTGCAAAGAGAGGCTATCAAAGCACTCTGTGGATGATTTGTACACAGAAGGAAATTTGTATGTGCCCCAAGATGTTTGTTTACACACATGTGCACGCACATGCTGCCACCACATACCAAAACTGGCTGTTTTCTCACAAAAGTGCTGCTAGGCCGCTGCCCTCCGACCCAGACCACCCAGTGCACCCTCAGTTTACCCTCCACTACATAGTTCTTTACCTAATCCACAGAGAGGCTCATCCCACACCTAATTTTAAAGATTTCCTAGCAGCTAGATAGCAAAGACCTTTCACTTCAGTCACTCAAGTTGCATGGGAATCCTCGACCTCAGAGCAAAGAAAAGCTAAATGTCATCCTACTGTGGGAACGCTGAGGCCCACCCTGCCCTTGCTGGCCTGTGGTGTGGACTCCATTGATTCGTGATGCCCAGGATAGGGAAACCACAGGGACAGCAGGGGACTAAAGGCTGGCAGGAGCTGGGGGCAGGCGAGGAAGGGAAGTGGCTGCCTATGGGTACCAAGTTTTATTTTGGGGTGATGGAAAGGTTTGATCACAGAAGCTGTGATTGCACAGCCTCATGAAGGTACCAAGTCCACTGAATTTTTCGCTTTAAAATGGCCCATTTTATATGACTTTCAGCTTACTTAAAAAGAAACAATGTGGTGTCGAAGAAATGCTGTGTAAGCGCTGATTATTCCGCTAATGCATTCCTGGACTTCCCGGATGGAGGGCCCAGCCTGAGTCTTACCTACGCTTCGGTGGCCTCCTCGGACCACCGATGTGGGATGGAATCCGAGAATTTGAGAGCTTGAAATCACCTCAGAGGTCATAGAGCCAGTGCCACAGGCTTCAGGCCTTTTCTGTGTGTCAGTGGAGGCTGAGGAAGACACAACGGCCTCCTTCCCCATCCTCCCAGCGAGCAGCACTGGCCCCAGGCCTTCAAACAAGTCCGGAAAGTGACTCTGAAGCAGATGATTGCCAGAACGTGGCCGTGTTTCCTTACAAGCAGTGAGGGCAGCATAGGGCACGGGAGCTCGGAGCATTCAGAAGGGATGGCTTTCAGTTGTGCCAGTAGAAACCTCGTTCCGGGGTTTAAGCGTTAGGAGTTTCTACTTCCACGTTATAGGAGAACCCGATGGAGGCAGCACAGGGCTGGGACGGAGGCTTCATGGTTCCTTGAGGAAACTGGAATCTTTCATTGCTGCCTTAGCACATGGCTGTCATCTTTATGGTTGTAAAATGTGTGCTCTGTTCCTGAGCATTGCGTCTGAGTTCTAGGTGGGAAGAGAGGAAGCATAAAGGAAAAAGTTATAAGGGCAGATATGAGCCCAATTAATTCTCTCTCTTATTTATTTGACAGAGAGACACACACACACAGAGAGAGAGAGAGAGAGAGAGCACAAGCAGGGGGAGTGGGAGAAGCAGACTCCCTATTGAACAAGTATCACAACGTGGGGCTCGATCCAAGGACTCTGGGATCATGACCGGAGCCAAAGGCAGACGCTTAATGACTGAGCCACTCAGGTGCCCCTGACTCTTTTTTTAAAAAGCTCCCCTAAAGGAGTACTTGGGTGGCTCAGTCAATTAAGCATCCGACCCTTGATGCAGCTCAGATCTCAGTCTCAGGGTTGTGAGTTCAAGCCCCAAGTTGGGCTCCAGGCTGGGCGTGGAGCCTACATTAAAGAACAACAACAAAAAACCAACTTCCCTGAGAATCTCGATCCAGCAACTTCCGGTTCCATTTTATGGGCCAGGACTGGATCGCATGACTCTGCTGGCTCCAAGGAAGTCTTGACAAATGGGTGTTGTTAACTGGGTGTATTGCTGTCCTGAACAAAACTGAGATTCTACTAGGGAACAAGGGAGAAGGAACAAAAGGCAGCATCTGCTAGAGCTACCTCGGCCTGGGTCTAGGAGTTGGGGGGTTGCTCAGGGAAGGCTTTCTGGAGGATGTGATGCCAGAGATGAAGTTTAAAGGCAAAGCAGGAGTTACCCCAGTGAAGCAGGGTGCAGTTATAGGCATTCCAGGAACATGAGACAGCAGGGGGTACTAATTGAGTACCCTAGCTGCCACATCAAGCCAAAATTATCTAATGGCTTGAGCATGATAGAAGTTTACATCTCACTAATGGGACATCCAAATCAGCTGGATGGTTCTCCCTCACGTTTTAACTCAGGGACATTGGTGCTTTCCACCTGCGGCTCTGTCATCTTCAGCATGGGGCTTGCAAGTTGGCTGCTCTCCTTGGAAGGGGAAAGAGCATGAGGACCTTGTGCGAGGTTTGAAGGAACGTGCATGGAAGTGGCGTACGTGGCTCTTGGGCATGTTCCACTGGCTACAGCTTGTTCCATTGACCACATCTAACTGCAGGGGAGGCTGGGAAATATGGTCTGTCTATACTCCCAGGAGCAAGAGCTAGCTGGTTTGTGCAACAGAGGTCAGGAGGTGAGGAAATGTACACTGAGGAGTGGAATGGGGAATAGGAGACAAGACCGTGAGCAGTTCGATGTTGCCAAAGTTCAAGGGAGAGAGAGGGGGGTCTCGATGAGACTGAGAAGTAGGTGGGAACCAGATCACAATACTAGGTACCATTTTTGGAGCTCCTACTCTATACTGGGCAATGCGTTTGGTACTTTACATATATAATCTCCATTATGTTGGGTATCTGAATTGCGGAGACGAGGTGAGGGATCACCTCTGTTTGTCTCACATAACAATCCTATTTCTTCTATTTTATTTTTTAAAAAGATTTTATTTATTTATTTGACGGACAGAGATCACAAGTAGGCAGAGAGGCAGGCGGCAGCGAGGGGGTGCGGGGCGGGGGTGGTGGAGCCAACTCCCTGCCGAGCAGAGAACCAGATGCGAGGCTCAATTCCAGGACCCTGAGATCATGACTTGAGCTGAAGGCAGAGGCTTTAACCCACTGAGCCACCCAGGCACCCCCTATTTCTTCTTTTTAAAAAATATTTATCTGAGGGGCGCCTGGGTGGCTCAGTGGGTTAAGGCCTCTGCCGTCAGTTCAGGTCATGATCTCAGGGTCCTGGGATCAAGTCCCGCATCGGGCTCTCTGCTCAGCGGGGAGCCTGTTTCCCCTCTCTTTCTGCCCTCCTCTCTGCCTACTTGTGATATCTCTGTCAAATTAAAAAAAAAAAATTAAAAAACAAACAAACAAAACATTTATTTGAGAGAGAGAGAGAGATCAAGCAGCGAGAGGGGTAGAAGGAAAGGAAGAAGCAGACTCTCCTGCTGAGCAGGGAGCCCAACGCAGGGCTCAATCCCAGGACCCCGGGGATCATGACCTGAGCCGAAGGAAATACCCAACCATCTGAGCCACCCAGGCACCCCTCGAATAACAATCCTATTTCCTAGCAAGTGTATAGAGCTTTAGTGTATGCAAAGCAAAAGTACATGTATGATACTGAATACTTACAAGAATCTGGTGAGGAAAATATTCCCATCATCCCCATGTAGAGTTGGAGAAAAATGAGGCTTTGAGAGGTTTAAGAACTTGTCCAAGGTCAGGCAAATCCACCTCTTAATGAGCACTCCCATCCACTATATCATATTACCTTTCAAAGAGGGTCTCATGCGTCCTAGTGAGGAGTCTGGACTTGAGCCAGCATGTGTTGAAACCTTGGGATCATAGCCAGTAGATTTGGAAGAAGCCGCCCCTTTCTAATGCCAAATCTGGGTTCCCTCAGATTTGTTCAGGCTTACCTGAATCCGTGGCGGCCGGGCAGGAAGCCTTTCATAAAACCATGAATGCGTCCTTCTTGGGGCAGACGCCCTCCTCTGGGCGCTTCTCCCCTTGGAGCCAGCCCTCCCCTGGCTCTCCAGGGGAGGGAGGGCTTACTTTTCAGAGGGAGGGGACAAGGAGCCTCAGTGCCCCTCTCTGAACCCAAGAGGTAGCTCTCTTGCCAACCATGACTGTAGAGGCCAGAATGGGGGGCAGTAGGAGAGCTGTAATGTCCCCAAGTGGGTCATTTTGGGCTCAGAGAGGGGGACTGAAGCTCTCCGTCCGTCCCCTCCTTCTGAAAATGGAGCCCCTCCTCACCAGCGAAGAGAGAGGGGGGGGGACTGGAAGCGGGGCCACAGGAAAGGCCCACTTACCCATTAGGCACAGTAACACGATATTTTCAAGGGATCGCAAAAATATTTTAATTGAAATCAGAAGAGAAAAATGAACCGCAGATCCAGGAAGGTATTTTAATACATATGAATATGTTCATCTATATGCCAACAGTCATAAAATCTAATTTTTAATATTTTTTTATGGAGTAAGGTCCTCATGAAGGCAAAAGTGCTCAGTTTATGAAAGTAATAAGGAGGCTGGTACGTGAAAGTGATGGGGAGATGGGGAGGGGTGAGCGCATGCGCGTGCATGCGTGTATGTGTGTGTGTGTGTGTGTGTGTGTGTGTTTCAAGCCACAGATTGAGGCCCCAGGACTTTGGGTTCTCATGTCTCCAGCTTTTGGACTTAACTATGGTCATACTTAAGAGCTGCAGGCTGCCACTGTCCATCCCGCTGAACTCCACATATGACAGGCTCTAAGAACCTGGAACCTGGCCCCCAGGGTCCCTGCCCTGTATGGGTCTGCATCACAGGAGTTGCATCCCTCCCTTCCTGGCCCAGTCTCCATAACTCTGAAATCCCACTTGTGTGGGAGCTGGGCACAGGGCAGCAGGACTAATCCTTGAAATAGCTCAGGGAGGATTATCCCAGCCTCTCGGGGGCAGCACAGCCAGGCTCATTCCCAGGGAGGAGGAGGCCAGAGTGGAGTGGCTGCCCAAAGTGGGAAGACTGGGGAAGGTGAATATCCAGCAGAGATCCCAAGCCCCCACGAGGCAAGGAGGGGGTTCCTGAGAGGTGGGACTAAATCTCAGATGTGGGATTATGCAAATCAAGCCAATTCCAGGCAGAGATCTGAAGCTTGAAAAAAATCCAGCCTGGGGGAAAGAATTTCAACTATAAAAAATTTAAAGCACGGAATGTGATATATCTCTTAAAGTGCTTATTTAACCACCAAATCATTCTGACACAATGAACCATATGTGAAACGTCCCCCCCACCACCACCCCCAACCATAGGCACCACGCTACTGTCCATGGTTAGGTAGCTTCTCTGTTTTCTTTCCTTTTTCTTAAACCAAGCCAATATTGAAATCCTGTCTCTTCCAGTGGGTGACAAGAAGGCAAGACCTGACTCTTCCGGAGCTGCAGTCAGGGGAGAATACCTCCTGATCCTGCAAGTGTGTAAATCTGCTTAATCAGTATGCAAATTAGCTCTCTGGCATGCTAATGTGTATGCATAGACATAAGAATCCTGATAGAAGGACCAGGTGAAAAGTGGGCCAGGGGAACCAGGGATGGGTATGAATCCAGGGTGGCTCAGGACTGGGGGTGGGGGTGCAGGGGGGAAGGGAGGCTGTTGTTTGAAGGTCTGGGTGGACATGCCGGGGGCAGTAGGATCTGAGCAATTGCAGAAAGCAGCAGCTGAGTGGTTGAACTGGGGCCCAGACTGGAGAGGACTAGGCTCGAGCCATTGGTCATTTGTAGGCACTGAGCACTTGAAATGAGACTTCTGTGTGCCACTGAGGAGCTGAACTGTTAACTTAAACTCATTTAAAAAGAAATTTTAAAATTGAGTCGGTTATTGGAAAACTTAAATACATGTGAGACAACTTGGGTGTGTGAATTTACTTTTTTGACATAAATTTTGCAAAATCTAAATACAGACCATGTATTTTCAATAAAAATTTAGCATCCAAACTGAAATGTGTGGAAGGGTAAAATACACAGTAAACTTCTTTGGCTTAGAATGGAAGGGGAATTTTTTCAAGTATCATTTATGATTTTTTATGTGATTCCACGCTGAAATGGTAACATTTTGGACATATGGATTAAGTAAATATAGTTTCAGTTAATTTCTCTTTTTCTCCCCAGTTTTTTTTTTTAAAGTAATCTCTATGCCCAATGTGGGGTTTGAACTCACAAGACCAAGATCAAGTCACATGTTGCATTGACTGATCCGGTCAGGCACTCCAAAATTAATTTCATTAAAATAAAAAAAAATACTTAAAATGTGGCTACTAGACACTTAGAAATCATATATGTTGCTCACCTTATATTTCTATTGGACAGCTCCTCTCCAGATGTAAATAAAGGCTGCTAAGAGGGACCTGACTCTGGCTTGGGGTGGAAGAGAGAGATTCACCAGGCAGGGCAGAAGGTTCTCTAGGACAGAGACAAAGCTAGCCTGGTGGGAGAAGCAGGGGTTAGGGGAGACGAGAGTATAGAGACGACTTGACTTGGCAGTGTTAAAAATGTGTTTCGGGGGGCAGGCCGTGTCTGTTAGTTTATATCCTGAGGCTTAGGTGTCTCTTAGCTACCCCTGGATCTGTACCCCTCAGTGTCCCCTGCTGCCTCCCCCCGCCCCCCACCCCTGCGCTGCCATCTTTGCTCATGTGCAGGCAGAGGGGCAGGTCTTCTTCCTCTTTGTATTCAGAGTATTAACATCATGCCAGAGGTGCAAAAGACACTTAGCAAGTATTTTGTTGACAGATGGAATGACAGCCCAATTGCTGTTCACTTCAGCGGGCTAACAAGTAGGTGCTGGGGTGAAGAGATCTTAAGGAGAGAGGACAGGCCCTGAGAGAAGGGGATGGGGAGGGCCTAGAGGCTGCTTGGAGGAGACTGACCTCATCCCCTGGGGAAGTGTTTGGGTCAATCCCATAACGGCTCCCCAGCCCATCTTCCGTTTGGATTTTTTTTTTCCAGTAGCTTCCTAACTGGTCTCCTGCTTCCACTGTAGACACCTCAATCTGTTCTCAACATGGCAGCCAGAGGTGTCCTTTAAAGCATGTCAGATCAGGTGACAACTCAGCCCAAAACCCTTCTCTCAGAGTAAAGCCCTAGTCCCTTAAAATTGCCCATGTGGCAACAGGCTCTAAGGTGACCCCCGGGATCCCCACTGCTTTGTATTCATACCCATGTGTGACTCCTGTCCCTTGAGTGTGGACCAAACCTGTGACTTGCTTCTAACCAAGAGAATACAGCAAAGGTGACAGGACAGGTGTGACCACATGGATGTGCTTATTATATAAGAATGCAAAATTGTGGGGTGCTTGGGTGGCTCAGTTGGTTAAGCATCTGCTTAGGCTCAGGTCATGATCTGGGGATCCTGGGATCGTTCCCAGTGTCTGGCTCCTTGCTCAGCAGGGAGTCTGCTTCTCCCTCTCCCTCTGCCCCTCCCCACCATTCATGCACACGTTCTCTCTCTCTCTGATAAATAAATAACATCTTGAAAAAAAAAAAAAAAAGATTTGGGGCACCTGGGAGGCTCAGTGGGTTAGGCCTCTGCCTTCGGCTCAGGTCATGATCTCAGGGTCCTGGGATCAAGCCCCGCATCGGGCTCTCTGCTCAGCAGGGAGCCTGCTTCCTCTTCTCTTTCTGCCTGCCTCTCTGACTACTTGTAATCTCTGTCAAATAAATAAATAAAATCTTAAAAAAAAAAAAGATGCAAAATCGTAATAACGGGTTGCCAGGGGCAAGCCCTTGCTGCCTTTGGAAGAGTAGGCTGCAGTGTTGTAAGGCACCTTGTGGAGAGGGCCGGGCAACAAAGAGCTAAGAGGCCTCCCGTCTGCCTCCACAGGAATGGAGGCCTTCCACTCAGCCATGAACAAAATGCTGCCCTGTGAGGCTGGAAGCAGACCCTCCCCCTGTTAGGCCCCGGGGGCGAACCCAGCCCTGGACAACGCATTTGTTTTTAATTACACTATAATTAACATACCATAAAATTGGCCCTTTAAAATTTTTTTTTGCTCTCAGGGTATAGAATTCAGTGGTTTTTAGTATATTCACAAAGTTGGGCAACCATCACCATGACCCAGTCCCAAACTATTTTCATCACAGTAGAAACCAACTCCACACCCATTCCAGGTCATTACCCATTCTCCCCTCCCCCCAGCCACCGGAAAGCACTCCTTTCCTTCCTGTCTCTGGGTACATCTGTACCACAGCCTTACAGAGGACTCAGTCCCCTCACACCCAGACTTCTGCCCTCCAGGAACTGTGAGATAATAAATGTGTGCTGTTTTAAACCTCTTAGTTTGTGGTAAAGTTATTGCACAGCAATAAATAGGTAATACAGATTTTGGTGCTGGAAATAGGGGACTCCTGTAACAAATACCAAGGAATATAGGAGTGGGTCTGGAATGGTGTGGTGGGCAGAGCTGGGGGGTATTCTGAGGAGGTGGTCAAGAAAGCCCGGATTGCCTGGAGTGGACTTTTAGCTGCAATGTGGACTTACCACCAAGGACTGAAAGGAAGCAAGGATTTCACTGATAGCGACCCCAGGAATGGGTCCTTGTTACTTAGGGGCAGAAAGCTTAGCAACATTGTCTCCTGCGGTTCATTAGGTGGAGAGTAGAACATGCAAGTGATAACTTGGCTCCCATAGTTGAGATGAACAAGGAAAGCACAGAGATGCCTCCAGGTTGCTTCTTGCTGGTTCTAATCAAATGTCAGAGGTGAGAGATACGTTGAGGGGGTAAATGGTTTAAAAACTCTTAAATAGGCATGAGGACTTGACGATCTTTTTAAAGATTTTATGTAATTATTTAAAAGAGAGAGAGCATGAAGGGGAAGCACAGGGAGAGGGAGAAGCAGACTCCCCACTGAGCAGGGAGCCGGATGCAGGACTCAATCCCAGGACCGTGTGATCACGGCCTGAGCCGAAGGCAGACGCTCAATGAATGAGCCACCCATGTGCCCCAGGACTTGACGATTTTGAAAATTCTCAGTCTCCATACCTAGGAAAAGAGGCTAAAATTAAGAAATGGGCTCCACACACAAGAACTAGAGATAAATCCTGGTTTAGAAATAAAAGCAGAGAGCGCTTGGGTGGCTCAGTGGATTAAGCTTAAGCCGCTGCCTTCGGCTCAGGTCATGATCTCAGGGTCCTGGGATCGAGTCCCACATCGGGCTCTCTGCTCAGCAGGGAGTCTGCTTCCTCCTCTCTCTCTCTCT